>NW_008330298.1:46294-61484 GCF_000622305.1 Nannospalax galili
GTATATGTGGGGGAAGTGAAAAGGGGATGACTTCCATTAGAAATAGGTGCTCCTCTCTTATAATTTCAGAAATAATTGGAAGTACAGTTTCATGGATTCTAGAAAGAACAAATAGACCTTATATTTGTAAGTGCAGTGTTTTCAGAAAGGACCATAACTGATCCTTACAACAATACTTTTTAGGAGGACTGGAGAGTCCCATCTTCTTGCAGAATAGACTAACACTTGGGGGAGATGAAAATCTTATCCAAAACCACACATGTCTTAGAATATTGCTGTCTAATATCTATCTTTCTGCATCCAACTCAGTAATGGAACAAATGGTCATTCTTCTGTCAGTGCTGATTTTGCTTCTCCTAGGCCTCTCTGTCTTAACTGACCACACCTGTAATTCACTTTGCTGACACTGGCAGACACCCAAGCCTGAAGTAATAGCTAACAAATGAGTCCCTGTATACTCACAGTACTCTCTCTCTCTCTCTCTCTCTCTCTCTCTCTCTCTCTCACTGTATCTCTGTCTCTCTCTGTCTCTCTCTCAATGACATTAGTGGGGCACCTTTTTAGATTTGTCATGGATACAAGTAGAATGTGTGTTTGGAACAAACCATTTGTCCACCTTTCCCTTTACTTATTTGATTGTAGAAAGGGATAGTAGTACAGACGTCATCACCTTCTCAGAACACTATGAACTGTCAACTTTCTGATCACTGGCATTGATATTTTCTTCACCACAGTCTGGTTTTGTGCTGTGTATCACTCAAAAGCAGAAGCTAAGTTAGGTTCTTACTGATAAGGAGTACTTGAATACAGAAGGCATCTTTCACTCAGTCTTGGTTGATAGGTTCCCTAGGAGTCCCTGTTTGGTGTTCCAGTAACTTTATTTATTAGCATATAAGATATTTCATTATGTGATTTTTCAAATAGAATTTGCTTTTGTTGTTTTTCTTTTCCCCTTCTCTTCTTCCCCTTCCCCCTTGTACCTCCCATTCCCAGGACCCTTCTTTGTGTTTTCATGCTATGTATATCCTTTTGCTCTTCCTCACTTCCTCAGCACCTCTTGCTCCCAACTTGTTGTCTCTTATCTAAGTTTATGACATTTATTCTCTCTCATCCCCACTATTTGCATACACACAACCATTAAAGTTAGGATGAACATATGAGAACATGTAATTTATGCAACTTCCATTATGTTTGCCTGATAGTTCACAAACTTAGTCAAAAGAGCCTTATTTTGTTTGAATTTTCCTTTGGTTTGGATCATCTGTGTACATCTGAAATTCTGAATCCACCTCTAGTCTCTTAAGAATTAACATCGTCAAAATATGATTTTGCAGATTCGATGGCTCCATTTAAATATATTCTGTGAACTTCTATTTTGTTCCATTAAAACTCCTTCAGCACACTACCTATGTATACTTAGTTTAATTTCAATTAATGTTTATAACTGTTTTCAGTTTACATATAGAAGTTTTGTAGTGCACAAGAATAGTGTCTATCATTCAAAGGGGTCAGAGCATATGCCTGATCTCCATCTATATCCCCATCTGCATTAAAATATTATTTCCTTCTTAGAGGTTGACATATACTCTTTTGTCCTTGTTAATGAGAGACATTGCAAGATTTTGTCTTCTCATTTTCTCTATCTGTACTAGAAAATCCATACCATCTTAAGTAAATGTAGAAATCTTGTAAAATTATGACAGTTTCCAATATCCATGCTAGTATCCAAGCTAGTAGATTTTCATCTAGGATTCTGGTTCGGCATCATTCCACATTTAGATAGAAGAAACCTTATTCAGCCTTATTAAATAACAAGGACAGATGAGTACACAGGCAGGCTTTCCTTAGTTAGTATATCAGCTTCCTACCGACTTAGAACCCTATTGCCTCTGGATAAAGAGGGACCAGTCTGGGTCATGTAGAAGGCCCGAATCATATTGCAACAAAACTAGACAGTGGGAACACTTCGGGTTTAAGAGTCACCTTTTAGGAAGCTGTGGCACTGGAGTGGGAAGAGTGAAGTCCTAGGTCTCTGCATTTTGAAAGAAGGCAGTCATTGTCTACAGTCCGTTTTGTTGGTTGGAGCAGCATGCTGATGTTGGCAGCACACTCTCATTCACGTCTAATCGACAGGGAAAGTAATCAAAGAATAATGAAACACCACTAAGCCAATTATGTAACTTACTGCTTAAGAATTACACACAAACATGGAGCAGAGAGGAGGCAATATTTCACTACATTCATTTTCTGTGTCTTAGTGGGCAGTGGTATGAGTATGAATTGGGCTTATTAACAAGTGGTTCTTGGAACTACAGTAAGATCTTTCAAACTCAGAATCAAGTCAATATTCATTAAACGCAATCATATAATCAAGCTTTCATTTTTTCTACAAACAAGAAAAGTGTGCCATTGCCAGAGTTGTTAACTAAATATACCTGCTTTGCTGAAGAAAGAAGCAAATGTGGATGAATTGCTAGGCTTCTGATGAATTTATTACATGACAGAGCTGACAGAGGAGTAATCATAACTGAGTGAGAAGACAGAGATACTGACCTGTGTCTGGACGAACAGCATAAAAAGCTAACACAATTGTTTTCAAGGAACAAGTTTAGCTGGTCCTCTCTTTTGGTTTTATGAGACAGAGTCTCACTGTGTAGCCCTGGCTGCCTGGAATTCATCATGTAGATCAGGCTGGCCTTGCACTTGCCTTTATCTCCCAAGTGCTGGGATGACAGGTGTGTACCACCATACCTAGTGGTGCCATCTTAACAGTCTGTATGCTAGCTTTAAAAAACATGAGATGCATTTCATTGACTAATATTTAAGAAGTGTAAGGACTATTCGATTTAATATAAAAGCAATAGACCTCTTTTTATATATGAGATATTAAAATAGATATTTAAAGAATATTTCTGCTTGATGTTCACTAAGAAAACAACACTCTTCATTGGAAAAAAACCCACAAACTATGTCCACTTTATATACAAGAAAAACTAAAATTGTGGTTATCTTTTATGCTTAAATTTCAGTATAGTATATTTGAAGTTTACCCAAATAAATACATGTTGATATAGTTACAGAGAAAAAGAAAATGACACTGTGTCAGTAAGTGTAGAATTTGACAGTGTGGGCTTTGAAATATGACAGATCATAGCTCCCATTTCATTTCCACTACTTATTAATTATACAGCCTAGGAAAAAATACCCAAGTTCAATCATGAAATGAAGATAATACCTGCTGTGAAGATTGCAGAAAGATTATGATAATTTTGATAAAGTGTTTAGCATAGTGTCTAGTACAAAAGGCATCCAGTTAGTTTTACCTACTATTTATATTAATGTTCTTGCATAGTACTTTATACTTTTTATGTTCTTTCAAATGCCACTTTATTCTAAATGTTATAATTCTCCTGAAAAAAGAAAGTCCAAACTAAAGGGAAAGTTTTCAAGAATGTTGGCACTTTACCTAGTGGAATCATTACTGCTATAGATATGAACTCCCACTCAGCTGCCCGTCCTTTCTGTTTCCAATTTTGTCCAATGAGATATTGCCTTTACATTTAATAACTATCAAGTTGAAACACACCGTTTCCAAAATGGTGACCACTGAGCTCACTCGTCATTATCTGGAGTATGGTCATAATAGACAAGCTGTCCTTGGGAGTGTTTTGATGTTTTTGAAGAAAGTAAAGATAAGTTAGAATCAAGGTGTTTTAGACATCTGTCAAAGCATTCACCAGTAGATACTTGGAGGTTCATTATGAAGAAGGAAGTATATGGATCATTTTAAATGACATACCATAGCAAGATACATTGACCCAGGTCTAACTAGCTGTGCAAAAATTATGCCCCAATCACATTAAACAAAGCAAGTTCTAGGGCTGGGAATATGGCTCAGTGGAGACTGTTTGCTCTCCATGTTTGAGGTTCAACTCTTCACATAGCGGTAACAAATAGACAAATGAAAAACTTAAACAAATGAAGCAAGCCCTAGAAAATCAGTCGCTATCTTTCTTTTCTTGCTTTTGCTGGTTTGGGGTTTATATATTTACTCCTGATTATATGTCATCAAGACTTCATTCTAGGGGTTAAGAGCACTGGCTGCTTTTGCAGAAGACCCAGATTCGATTTCCAGCACCCACATGGTGGCTAAGAACTGTCCATAACTCTAGTTCCAGAGGAATCTGACACCTTCTTCTCACCTTTATGTGCATTGTATGACATAGGTGCACTTACATACATGCAGACAATACATTCATTCACAAATATAAAATAATACATAAAAATATTTTTTAAAAGACTTCATTCCAGGACACCCTTAGGGATCTTACTTGTGTAAAAGACTTGGATTGGACTGAAGGTTTATTAAGTATCACCTAGAAGGGCTTATAAGCAAATAATTTGCCTTATTGGGTCTTCCCCACATACTTCTTGCATGGGTCATCTGGGGAAGCTCACATCCCAAATTCTTTTCTTTGATGATAGCATTTATTGAGCCCTTTGCAGTGAGTTGAGCACTATTGTAGAGACTATATATTCATAATTTATAAAATATTCATAGCCATTTTGTTCCACAGGATTCTGAGTTCCATAAACAAAAGAGGAAAGATTTGTTCTATTCACTGCTTTATACTTATCTTTTAGAAGAATGAGTAGCATATACTAAGTCTTTAGAAAATATTCTGGATGGAAAATTTCCTTTTTCTTTAAAGGGAAATTGAGATTCAGAGAGATAACTTTCCCAAGTTCATTCAGTTGCAAAAGGGAAGAAATAGGCTTTCCTATATAATATACAACATGGCAGCGTAGTGTGATAGCAGAAACACAGACTGCAGAAGCAGGGGCCTATCACTTCCTAACTACAGAACTTTGGAGAAATGGATGCATTCTTCTGTTCTCCAGTTCCTTCATCACTAAAATTGGACTGATGATATAATTAATTAATAATGATATAACGATGACTAGTTAATAGTGATTTGATGTTGACTTCCTAATTTGGCTGTTATGAGGATAAGTTTATTGAACATATATAACATACTTAGGAAAAATGTATAGTACATACAAAGGGCTGTGCAAAAATCTATTTAAAAAATAATCTATTAAATAAATAAAATTATTAAGTTCGGAGTGGCTGTGCACATCTGTAATCCCAGGACTTGGATGGTAGAGCCAAAAGTATCAGGAATTAAGACCAGCCTTGGGAACATAGCAAGTTTAAGGTGAGCCTGAGTTGCATAAGAGCCTGCCCAGTAAACAAATGCACAATCTGAAAAGCTCATTTTCTTCCCATACTATTAAAATGACATGAATATCATCATTATTTCTTTTATTTTCCTTCTTTTGTCTATTTAATACCTTCAGTTCCACTATCCATTCCCCCCTTCTCTTACTTGAAATTGAATGCTCATGTAGAGCATGTATAATAGATAAGAAAGGAGAACAACAGTGTCAGAAGAGTAAAGAAAAAGAAGCAAAAATAATGACCGTAGAAAACTGGAAAGAATGCTTTAGGTTCTTAAGTTCCTGGTTTCTGCCCTATCGGTGTTATTTTCTATTCTCAACATCCAGATGCTACCCTTGTATGCTTTAAGTAATTACACTCATTTGTTTTCTGTCTTTTTCAACAAAATCGTGTCTTACAAAGTATATCCACAATGTCAACTAAAAATTAGCATGAAAATTTTAAAATTATACTTAAGCAACATTCACCAAGTCAACAAATTTGGAGGCATTATACAACTTACATTTCTTTAAAAATGGTGCCTAAGGAGAGAAGAAACGCAGCATTTTCGCTGAACATCTTTTATGCACATGGTGCTGCTGTATATAGTGTTCCAATATTACTATAGTTTAATTATTTTTATATGAATTTCATTTTTCCCCAGACAAGATGGAATGTTAATCATCAAGCAGATATTCAAGTATATGAAGTTTTTCTCTTGAACTCCAATGCAATTTGCACAGTTTCATATAAGTAGATATGGCATGAGGTAACTTGAGGCAAGCTTGGACACAGTATGTGATAGAATATTAATAGTTTATAACCACTTACTGAACTAAAGAGTTTTTCAACTACTTAGTCATTTCTAAATTCAGTGTGCATTTATTTTTCTGTCTACTTAATATCAGACATAGTTTTGGCTGGGTGGGGTCTAGTATAAACAAATGAGAAAACATCTAAAAACATAATGGTGTTTTCATTTAGTAAGGTGCGATGGAAAATAGAATACAATAATTCCAAATAATGGTAACTTCTAAGCAAACAATAACTCAATTAGGGAGCTAGAAAACAATAGAGATGGGGATGTCCCCATCTCTTTGCTAAAGAGATGTTGAAGAAAGGTCTTAATGGAGTAAAACATGTGGGCCATGAGAATGTCTTGTGGTAAAGATACCAGGTTAAACAGACAAGCACATCCAATCGCCCTAAATTCTGCTTCACATATTTGAGAAACAGCCTGAAGGTCAGTGTTGCTACAAAAGGCTGAACAGTGAACAAAGCAGTGGACTGTAGCATATAAACTGAAGAGATGAATGGAAGTCATGCTACATAGAGCTTATAGGTCACCAGGAAGCGGTTTCATTTTATTGTGAGCTACATGAGACTTTATTATTTGGATGATGGCTTGAGCTGATTATATTAATTTCACATATCTGGATATTTCATATATGTGATAATTCATAATGCTGGATTTGGAGAATTGAAACACCACAAATATCCCAACTGTATGCAAACTTTAACTTTTAGTCAAATGATTTGTTGAGGGTGACATTAGGATTTTTCCCTGAATTGTTGGAGTAATGTTTCTGGTATTTCTTAATTTGCTTACCGTCTTTTCTGACACGTGTTTGTTGTTTCCCACAGTATAGTACAAATGAAAAGCTTACATATTGTAAGTGGAATTTCTTCTTCTAGGCGATGCCAGCTGCTGTGTTGTCTTCTCTCTATGGGGATGGAAATTTGTCCAATGATAAAATGCACATTAGCGCCTCAAAGAAGGATGTAGGAAACTTTTTAGGGAGAGTTGTGATAAACTTGGAGGTGTCCTGATAGGAGAAAGGTCAACATTTTTAAAGTTTTATTGTTCTGGTTCACTTCGATAATGTGACATTTCTGGATTTTAAAAATTAGTAGGATAATAAAAGATAAATTCTACATGGTTCCATGTATATAAAGTACCTAGAGTCATCAAACCCATAGAGACAGGATATGGTAAGTTGGGAAAATGAGTTCTCCAATAGGTGTAGAATTTCTGTCTTGCAAAATAAAAAGTTCTGGGACTTCATAGTTGTGGCAGTTGCAGAACACTGAATATATTTAATGACTGAATTGTGAATTTGAAAACTTAAAGTTGTAAATGTTATATGTATTTCTTCTAATTAAATGTAAACTTCTTGGCATGCAACAGGAAAAGTAATGAATATTAATTAGCAATATAATCTTGCTACAGACTGATAAAATTAGTATGTGTATAAAATCATGATTTTTTTTCCGGTTCCATTTCCATCTATTCAAGAAGCATTTGCTTTCTATTATGTATATGATAGAAGATTTTGAACCAAGAACAAAGAAAGGAATAAGATGATGATTTTGCCTTGGAGCTTAGTGAGGGACAAATAGACTTGTGAACAGTAACAATAAAAGAGAATAATGTTTATGTTATGGTAGAGTTATGACCAAAGAGCTTTGAACTGTAGCAAGGCAGGGATGGTGTAAAGGAAGGTGACTTCTAAATTGGGTTTTAAATGGTAAGTTTTCATGTTTGACTTGGGAAGAAGAGCATTTCAACCATATGATGCCAAGGGTTGTGTTTTTTTTTTTTTAAGGAAACTCCAGTGCAGAAGCAGTAATGATTGACAAGATAGATGATCTTGAGAAAGACTTATGATGTAGAGATTATAGCAGACTCATCAGCTGAGAGGAAGACAGAGCAACAAGGTGATGATATCTAGTAGTTTTGCTTATTTTTTTCATGCTGGGCATTGAACCACGGTTGGGGCTGTGGGGCTTGTGGAGGCAAAGCTGAAGAGAAAGAGTGGATTCCAATAACCAAGCTGGGCTGCCTGGTCAAGGACATGAAGATCAAGTCTCTGGAGGAGATCTACTTGTCCTCCTGCACATTAAGGAATCTGAGATTACTGACTTTTTCCTGGGAGCATCTCATAAGGATGAGATTTTAAAGATCATGCCAGTGCAGAAGCAGACCCGGCTGGCAAGCAGACCAGGTTCAAGGTTTTTGTTGCCATTGAGGACTACAACGGTCATGTTGGTCTGGGTGTTAAGTGCCCCAAGGAGGTAGCCACTGCCATTGAGGGGCCATCATTTTGGCCAAGCTTTCCATTGTCCCTGTGTGGAGAAGCTACTGGGGAAACAAGACTGGGAAGCCCCACACTGTCCCATGCAAGGCGACAGGCCCCCATGGCTCTGTGCTGGTATACCTCATTGATGCCACCCAGAGGCACTGGCATTGTCTGTGCTCCTGTGCCCAGGAAGCTGCTGCTGATGGCTTGTGTTGATGACTGCTACACATCAGCCTGTGCTGCACTGCTATCCTGGCCAACTTTGCCAAGGCCACCTTTGAGGCCATCTCAAAGACCTATAGCTATTGGACACCTGACCTCTGAAAAGAAATGGTCTTTACCAAGTCTCCCTATCAGGAACTCACTGGCCAGACTATCTGGTGAAAACTCAGACTAGAGTCTGTGCAGACAACCCAGGCTCCAGCTGTGACTACTATCTAGGGCTTATATATGAGAAAAAATAAAGTGAATTATTTTTAAAATTAATAATTATTATTATTTTGTGTGTGTGTGTATATGTGATGTGTATGCGTGACTGTGGACACCTGTGTACAATGGCACATGTGTGGTGGTCAGAGGACAACTTTCAGGAGTCGGTTCTTTTTTTCCACATTAATTTGACAAAGAGTTATATCTAGAATGCATAAAAAAATTCTTGCAAGTCAAAAAGAAAATAATCCAACAAAAAGGGGCCAGAAAACCACAAAAGCATTAAAAATGTACACAAATAAATAAAAAACTTAGAGAGTGCTCATCACCATTACCCATTTGAGAAATACTGACTAGAATTTAATTGTGAATTAACATGAAGCGGATGAATGCTATCAAGTCCTTATGAGAATATGGAACAATTAAAAAAAGCACATATTAAAAAGAAAAGTATAAGCAAATACAACTACTTTTAAAAAGTGTTTGGTAGTATTTTTAGACAAATTTTAATTGTGGCAAAAACACAAATATAAATTATCATTGCAATTATTTTTGAATGTTGAGATCAGTGGTATTAAGTACATTCATGTCACTGTGTAATCTTTACCATCTACTTCTAGAACTCTTCATTCTGTAAAACTCTCCTTGTTGCTTTCTCTCTCTCCAGCTCCTGGAAACTGCTATTGTACATGTGACTCAGTGAATCTGATTACTGTAGATACAGGATAGAGTGGAAAAATATGGCACTTTAAGTTTTTGATTTAATTTTGTTTTATTCATTAAATTAACTTACAAAAGAATTCAGTCTTCATATGGAGCTTTCATGCATATTTTATTTTGGTTGGAATCTTTCCCACCCCTTCTCCCCTCTCATCTCCTTTTCCCACTGTACCCTTTGCCTCCATCCACTTTGTTCTATTGTCTTCCCCATCCACTCACTTAAAACTCTTTTCCTTCTAGCTGGATAGGACACATTCTGGTTTCCTGGCCTTTCCCCATATTTACTCTTACTTAGATCAGGACATCTGACAGGTTAGGATCTGATCCACACATGAGAAAGAACATTCACTATTTTTCTTTCTGAACTTGGGTTACCTCACTTAAAATGACATTTTCCTGTTCCATCCATTTTCCTGAAAATTTCATAATTTGCTGAATAATATTCCATTGTATATATACATACCATTTCCTGGAAACATTTGTCAAAATCTGAAAATTTATATGGACAAGAAATTGTTGAGAAAAATCCCCCTTATCTTTTTATGGAATGGTTTGTTTTATATAATGACTTAAGTTGCTTCCTAATAAAATCAGCCCATATTCATAGTTTTTACAACTTCATACAAGCAAATTATATATAGCTATCAAAAATGGTGTGAGATCAACTTAAGATAGAAGTACTGATTCCCTTCAATTATTAGGCTATCAGTAACTGTTTATGTATTCACTCATCTTCTGATCACCAAGCCAGGAAATTTTCTTTATGTTTTAGTGATATTTTCTTTACATCATAATTTTAAAAATGTAGCTCATCACTAATTTACCCAGTCAGCTAGTTGTGACTAGTATAGGGTGATCACTGACTAACTTTCTTAGATCTAAAACACAACATTTTCATGCTCGGGGTACACATTTCTTAATAGTTTTCAGGTTCACCACATTGAAGCTTGTGCCATGATGTCCTTGCATTTCAGGGTTTAATAATATTCCATTGTATGTATATTGCAGTTCCTTTATACTTTCACCACTCAGTTGAACATAGGAGTTGCTTTTATCACTTGGCTTTCGTAAGTAATCTTTATATGAACATGTGTCTACAAATATCTGGTCAATATTTTGAATTAACTTCTTTTGAGTTGTATGCATTTTTAAAAAGCTAAATATTACTGCATATACAAGTAATTCACCTTTTCAAAAACTCTCTCTCTCTCTCTCTGTGTGTGTGTGTGTGTGTATGTGTGTGTGTGTGTGTGTGTGAAGGTACATGTGGATCAGAGGAGAATATTGGGTATTGTGCTTTATTTCTTTCTCTCCCTCCTTTCTCTCTCTCTCTCTCTCTCTCTCTCTCTCTTTCTCTCTCTCTCTGTGTCTCTCTCTCTTTGCTTGAAACAGGGTCTCTCAGTGAACTTCAGTCTAGGTTGGTAGCCGACAAGCCCCAGTAACCCTCCTGTGTCAGTCCCACAGAATCCAGATACTCAAGAATATATAATATATGATTTCATTTATACAAAGTTCAAAATCTGGGGCTGCAGAGATGGCTCAGCAGTTAAGAGGACCAGCTGCTCTTGCAGAGAGAGGTCCTGGGTTCGGTTCCCAGCATCCACATGGCAGCTAACAATCATCCATAACTCCAGTTTCAGGGGTTCCAACACCCTCTGTTGACCTCCATAGGCACTACACAACACGGGTACACTTACATACATGCAAGATATACACTCATGCACATAAAATAAAGTAAAAGTAATAAATATCTTTTGAAAAAGTTCAAAATCCATCACTACAAATTTATATTGATACTGTTCCTGTGAATGGTTCCCTTTTTGAGTTATCAATAACTGATGGTGAGCATAAAGGAGCTTTCTGAATGTCTAGATATGCTTTACTTCTTAACTGTGTGTGGTCACACGTGTGTATGCACATAAAATGTATTGTTCTGCATACTTTGTGTGCATAATTTGTGTGCTTTGTGTATTTAGACGTTAATTTTGAAAAGGAAAGGGGAAGAGAGGTGTAGCTTTTAGGTAGTTTGCTTGCCTAGTATTTGCAAGGCCTTTGGTTCAATCCCTACTATCACACGCAGAAAAGTAAGGTAACTGCCAAGGCAGAGTCTGCACATGCTTTGTCAAATGTTAACACCACTGAAATAAATCCATAAGGTGCTACTTTTAAGAGACCACTGTCATATGATCATATTTGTTAGTAGGGTCAAGCATATATTACTATAAAGTCACTGCTACCGGCTTCTATCCACAGTCTGCAATCTAAGAACCCACAGTGAGTCCGGAATTTCTGGCTTCTTTGAGAATATGGAGCTTAGGAGTGAATCTTGGCCTTTAGCCTTTGTAAATCATGAACACTTACTATCAGCTAGCTCAATGCTTCAACTAGTTAGCATAAAACTAATACCAAAGACCTCACAGACATTTCATCCTATTATCTGTCTTTATGTTACTAATAATTAAAAAATACTAGAGCACTGCTTTTCATTCCCTTTAAGGTTGAAAGGTGACCATCTGAATTCTATTTACCACTGCATTTGTGTTTGGTTCTGGTTCAAAATGTTCCTTTAATCATGAAAAATAGAATTATTTTTGGATGCCAAACATTATATGCTATTCTAGTTCATTTCCAAATTGTGAGCATTAATTTTTCTTGTATATCAACCTTTCCTCAGCTGTTCCATTGATTTGGCTTTCTTCCCATAATTCACCAGAAAAAAAGTTGGCACCAGTTATTGTTTGTAAAGAACATTCAAGTTTCAAATACTGATTTCCTACCAAGTTATATTTATTATTGCAATGCATCTATGGAGAAACTTTTATATAGCTTATTTTTAAAAATATTTTATTATTTTTATTTTATGTGTATGTGTGTATTGCCTGCATGTAGGTAAGTGCACCCACGTTGTACAATGCCCACGGAGGACAGAAAAGGTTGTTGGATACCCTGGAACTGGAGTTACGGACAGTTGTTAGCTGCCATGTGGGTGCTGGGATTCGAACCTTTGAGAAGCTTTTAAAGGCGTTAACATGTTACTTCAGGTTGATCTGTCTTTCATGCATTGTTTCAAATTAACACTTAGGAAAGAAGACATTTTTCTTACCTGTTGAGCACTCTAGAAGAAAGAAGGAAAGGAACTCAATAAATGCCACTTCTGTTCTACCCTACAGTATTTTGTTTTTGCTTTTGGTTTTTTTTTTTTTTTTTTTTGAGATAGGATCTTTCTGTAATCCAGTTGACCTAGAACTCACTATGTAGACCAGGCTGGCCTCGATCTCACAGAGATTCATTTGTCTCTGCCTCCTGAGTGCTGGGATTAAAAATGTGAACCACCATTTCTGACCCTAACCTAGGGTTTTTTAAGAAACATAAAAGACAATAATCTGGATGCTCAGATATCAGCATTATTAGTAGTAATATTTGACTTGAGGAATTGGCATAGATCTATTATTCATCCAATCTCCAGAACTAGCTAAATTTGTATACTCAGTCTTAGAACTAGATTGGGATAGAACTTCTACACATGTAAGCCAATGTATAAACTATAGTGTTGAAAAGGATAGGCGAGGGCACTGGAGAGATGATTCAGCAGTTAAGAGCCCTGGCTGCTCTTGCAGAGGAGGGGTTTTGATTCCCAGCACTCACATGACAGCTAACAAGCATTTGTAACTCCAGTCCTAGGGGATCCGACACCCTCTTCTGTCCTGCAAGGCCATGACATGACACAGGTGCACATACCTACATGCAGGCAATACACTAATACACATAAAATAAAAATAATAAATAAAAATTGAAAAAAAAAAACCCAGAGGGGAAACCATGCTATTATTGTATGGGCAGGGGGAAATAAGGCAGAATCAAGTCAACAATACACTTATTCTTCCCAAATTTACCAGTCAGCAGCATCCTTCTATCTTCTTTCAGATAGTAAAAGATGCAGGCTGGGCCTTGTGGTGATTCTTGCAGTCTTAGCATTGGGAGGCGGAGGCAATAAGATCAAGAATTCGAGGTTGTGCTCATGTATTTGGCAAGTTCAAGTTCAACGTCAGTCTGGGCTACTTGGGACCGTGTCTTAACCCCCACTCCCACCAAAAAAAGAAACAAGGCAGAATGAGGTTTCCAAACTCAAGTTCTGAAAAGGGAAGACAGAAAGGATGAATTATTCTTAATTCACATAGATTTTTGATGTTTTTGAGTGGTGGTCTCATTGTGGAGTTCAGGTGGTCACAAACTCATGAACATCTTACATCAGCCTCTCAAATAACTGTGATTATAGGTGTGTACCATGTCATCATGCCTGGCTCAACTCATATATCTTGTTCTAAGGAACATATTTCCTTCTAATTTTGAATTGCTAAACAAGCATGTAAATAAAATATAAGGTGTAATAAAATTCTAAATGGGTTGTTTGTCCTTGATAGCCTTCGGCAGTATCTTTGATTTAAAAACCTTGTTCCTAAAAGCATGAACTACAGATCCAAGGAGAGCACAAAATGTTACAAATTATCCCTCAGATAAATCAGGATTTCCTTGTATTTATTTTTAACCAACTTAAGAATTTGAAATATGAAATATTAGTGGTATATTAGAAACCAAACCCAAAATATCTTTAGACTATTTTACTATTCAGTACTAAGTATTACACCTAGAAAATATCAAGAAAAGTACTTATAGCTTCAGTTTATATAATATAATCTAATATTTCCCAATCTTATTTTATTGAGAATTTCATACATGCATATAATGTGTTTTGAGCAAATATCTCCTTCCCATTCCCTCCCCTCCAACTTCTCTCATAACACCCTCATCACTTTTGCCTCCAAATTTCATGTGCTCATTTTAAAGCACACTGAATCCACTTAGTGCTGCCAACATTTGCATGGATATGGAGCTATCCACTGGCACACATGTAGCTTATCAGGGGCTGTATTCACTGAGAAAAAACTGGCTCCCTCCCCCAAAGCCTCCGTTCTTTCCAGGAAGAATTCTTCATCATGAAGAGTTCCTCCTGATTGTATAAATCTCGGGTCATGTTACTAGTCTATTCCTCCTGCCTCCTCTGTGCTATTTCCTGATAACATGCTGCAAGAAGCAATGTGACAGACCCTCATCATATATTTCTTGAATCTTGGTCTTGTCTGTATTCTATTAGCTATTCTAAATAATAAACCCCCTCATTTTATAATTTGTAGAATGAAAAATAATGTGAGTTTGATCTCACATGAAATATGAATACATTCCTGAAAAGATTGTTGTTTTCAAAGCAAAATAATAAATTGTTCCCCAAATACAACTTGTTTTGCTGAAATTAAAAGGAAAATAAAGATTTAATAATTACATGTCCCATTATTCAAAAGATGGGCAGAGCAATATTCGGTGTGTGCATTATATAAACCAAACACTGTGTTCCAAGAATATTCATGTTATTTTGCTTAATAAAAAAATCCCATAAATGAGGTGTCATAATGCCCACTTGGCAGATATGCAAACCGAGTATTAAGGAGACTAAGAAACTTACCTGAAGGTCAATAGTAAATTACGGAACTAAGGTCTGAACACAAGTATGACTGATTTGAAAACCCATGCGCTTTTTTCTAATTTAGTTTTTCTTTATGTGTGTATGGTGTATGTATCTGTTGGTATGGGTATATTACTGTGTTTATATATATGCATATATATGTATATATGCACATGCATGTGCTTGTGTGTGTGTGTGTGTGTGTGTGTGTGTGTGTGTGTG
>NW_008330298.1:61819-73241 GCF_000622305.1 Nannospalax galili
AGGGATTGATGTTGGGTGCCAACCATTTAGTTTTTGAAACAAAGTTTCTTACTGAACCTGGAGCTCATCGATTCATCTAAGCTGGCTGGCTAGTGAGTTCCAGAGATCTGCTTGTCTCTGCCTCCACAGTACTAAAATTATCAACACATGCCATTGTACTCAGCTTTTATACGAGTGCTGAGGCTCCAAACTCAGAGTCTCTTGTTTGTGCAGCCAGCAGTTTACAGGCTGAGTTATCTCCCCAGTCCCCATGTTCTTTCTTCATCAGGTTAAAATTTCTATAGATAATGATCAGGGGGAGGTGGGGAAAGGGGAGGGGATCTAAATGCCATCAAACTATGTTGTATGAAAATTGCAAAAGTTCAATTAAAAATTTTCGATAGGTAACTATAATGCTGCACATAATTTGAAAAACCAGAAGAAAGGATTTTCAATGCTCTCACCATAAAGAAATGATCAGTGTCTCAGGAGATAGATATGTTTAAGCTGATCTGAATATTACACAATGTACACATGCATCATCAAAATGTCACATGGTATCACATAGAGCCATACAATTTTGTGTTTTCATGTGCCAGTTAATAAATAAGCTAAAGAAAATGGAGTGTGGGAGAGAAAACATTCTTTTTATGTAGTTTGGATGAAAATTGAAATTTGTGACTTTATCAGCTGTAATTCTAGCTTGCTGTGAGTTATGTAATGCTTTTTGGCTCTTTGGTAAAAAATAAAGATGCTGCCTCCTAAATACCATTGTCATAGTATTGCGTGCTCAAGATAAGATTCTGTCAGAACAAACGGTGCTGTGAAATCCACAAAATCTACTCTAAGACTCTAAGCAGTAATAACAAAGTTCTGTTTTGATTTTACCAGACACACGTAGCTAAGTGCTGTCTTACACATAGGCCTCTCAACTTCCTGTTTCCATCCCAATGCTTCTAACAATGCCCTACCATATCTCTCAAGATCATGATAATACTGCTTCTGGATCCCAGGGCTTTCAGTTTGCCTCTGTGGATTTCTCCCAGCAGCTTCTCTGTTGCTTTCCGTAATTACCTCGAACTATGCTAGCATTCATGCCCTTCAGGGAAGTCATGACTCATTTGAACTGGCAAAAACACATGAAAACAGTTGCTCTTGTGCTTTTGGATCTAGTAGTGTCTTCATTTTAAGGAAAAGAGGAAAGAAATACACAATCTGTCATGACAGCAACATAATCTTTAGCACTGTAAATTATGCCAGAGAGTGGTTGTTTTACACAAGCTGAGCAATTCAATTAGTTAGACATTCAGCAGAAAACTAATCAGCTATTGAATAGACAAAAGCAAAAAATTCATCCGTTTGACTAAACCATAAAATTCCCATCAACTTTGTTTCACAACTGCACTTGATAAAAAAAAATTAAGAGACCAAATACAGTTTTGAAACGATTCCAAGTCAAATGGCTCACTGTAAGTGAACTTGATCACATGTCCTAACATTCTCAGTTGAAGAATTACTGCAGAAACTAATTTTGCTAGATTTAAATAGAAGGGAAATATACAGAATGGTCAGAAATACTGGAAACCTAAGCAAACGAATTGTAAACTGAAAGTAGTTCTAGAATATCAGTGAAATAAAATTTCAATGGCAGTTGAGAAAAAGGAATGATTGACAGTAGCAGAGTGAGTGTTTTGTACTTTATGCAGGAGGTGATGTTTGAACCCAAGCCTATTTCTGCTTTATAATTCTTCTGACATGTGATTTATATTGTCAGTTAGACTGAGGTTCCTGTGAGATTTTCCATTTGATCACTAGGTAATGACATTCTTTGTATATACTTAAGAAGATTCAACATGTGTTTATCAAATATCTACTAAAGTCTATCCTCCATATCCATGGGTTCCACATCTGCAGACTCAACTGACTGTCAAACGAAAATACTGGAAGAATTTGTGTCTGCATCAAGATGTGTAAACTTTTTCAACCATATAGCATAACAATGATTTTGTAGTATTTAGATTAGATATTGTGAATGATCTAGCAATAATTTGAAGTATATGGGAGAATCTACATAGATTATACACACATACTTCAAAATTTTAAATAGGAAATTTGAGGACCCATAGATTTTGCTGTCTTTAGGGTATCCTAGAACCAAGTGTTGGCAGATGTAGGGGAACACCTGCATATGCAACGCACTGTTTACTATGTATTGGTGATAAATCAGGAAGCAAACACTTTATTCCTTTTCTCATGGAGCTTACGGTCTGATGGGGAAATAGACAATCAACAGATCACATTAAATGCCATGATTGCAAATTATTAGAAATGCAATGAGGGAATAGAAAAAGAGCACTACTGAAGTCCAGAACAGGGTACTTTGCGTTATCTCTGTAGAATCAGAGGAAGTTATCTCACAACAGTGAATATGGAGCCCAAGTCTGAACAAATAGTAAGGATTAGGCCTAAGGAAAGGGAAAAGAGCATATTAATTACAGAGAACTATATAGAAAGGCCCTTGTGACTGACCAGTGTTGCACAATTACTTTGTAGTCAACTTTCTCCTGTCTAAATGTAAGATACATCTCTACCTGTCAATGCTTTTTTCTTCGTGTAACTGTAATTAAAAAATATTTCAGCCAGGTGTGGTGGCATGTCTTTAATCCCAGCCCTGGGAGGCAGAGGCGGGTGAATTTCTGTGAGATGGAGGCCAGCCTGGTTCACATGGTGACTCCCAAGTAGTTTGTGACTAAGGAGACTCTAAAAAAAAAAAACCACACAAAACCCAAAATATTTTTTAAAATGATGTCTTACCATGTAAGTCTGGCTGGTATAGAACTCACTATGTAGATCAGTATGTCTTCAAACCCACAGTGACTCTATTCTCTCAGTCTCCCAAAATGCTGGGATTACAGGCATGTGCCACTGCAGGTCTTCCAGTATTGTTTTTGGTTTTGTGTTTTCTGTGTGCGTAGGTTGGCCTCAAACTCTGTAACCGAGCTTTTCCTCAAACTCACTATGTATCCCAGGCTGGCCTTGAACTCATGATGGTCTTTATGCCTCAGCCTCCTGGGTGCTGAGATGATGTGTACTAGTTGATGTGTACCACCACAACTGGTTTGAATGTTTACTTATAATCTTCACTTTCCCCCTTTTAACCTGTTCATCAATTAATTGTATTTTTTGTCTATATTTTAAAATATCTTTTCCATTGGAACCTTTCCCTTGGCATATATTGAGCTCAAATCTCCATGATCTACAAGAACCAAACAACAAGCATTTCTCTAAATTATATATTTCTCCTCATACTTCCCATTTTAGCTATTTTAACAGCAAAATTTCTAAAATAATAGTACTCACCACCTGTAAGCTCTACTTTCTCTAACCCTATTATAAGTGGAAATCACCACAGACACTTCACTAACAGGATCTTGCTGTTAACAGTACAAGGATGCCCTGGTTGAAAAATTTAGTAGACACTTTCAAGTTTTATCTTACTTGGTTTTATAGCATTGGATATCCTTGGCCAGTCTATTTTTTTAGTGTCATGATAGTGATATTTCTTTGTGTCCTTTGTCTTAGTTTACGTCAGAGTCTCTTTTATATGTGATCATCTCTAAAACACTGGAATTTCATCTTTCACACACTCTTCTTATCCTCTATGTTACAGTTGACTGAGAACTTTGCCCATCTATTTGCTCTGTATCTCCAACTTGGTTGGCAGGTATTTCATAACTAGAACAACATTTCTATGCATAGCTTTTAACATAGTACACAGAAGAGAATACATGAGCAATAAACTTTTGTAGATAAGTGAACTGATGGGATGGGGCCAGCTCTTTTTTCTTCACACTCCTATGGAAAATGTGAGAGAAAAGTGGTGACTACCTGAAGGCTCAACAGCCAAGTATATTCTCTTTTCATATATCATATTATGATGTGATGTTTAATCATTTTTCTTTTTGTTTACATATACTAAGTGTGCATACTTATGAGCTACAGTATATTATTTCAATATCCATATATAATGCACAATGATCAAATTAGGGTAATTAGTATTTCCATCATCTCAGCCATTTACAGTTCTCTGTGTTAGGAACATTCAAAATCCTTTCTTCTAGCTATTTTACATCTACCACAAATTATTTTTAATAATAGATACCCTACTGCGTTAGAGAGTGTTAGAACATTTTCTTTCTATCTAACTATATTCTTATAGTCAATCACTCATCTCTCTGAACTCCCCCTCAGTCTACTCTCTATAGATTCTGGTAGCAACAATTCTTCTCCCTACTGTTATGGCATTAATTTATTTAGGTTCCAAGTATAAATGAGAATATTTGAAGACTCTCTCCCCCTCTCTCTCCCTATCTCCCTCTCTCAATCTCTTGCTCTCTCTCTCCTTCCCTCCGTCTCTCCCTCTTTCCCTCCCTCCCTCCCTCCCTCCCTTTGTCCCTCTGTCCCTCCCTCCCTCCTTACCCCTCTCTCCTTACCTCTCTTGGTTTCTCCATCCTCTCTTCTCCTGGATTTCTTATTCCATTCAAGTCTGTCTCCGTTTTGTACCAATATCAATGCCACAGGAGGTATCTTGGAAAGATTTTGTCTCTCCAAAACTTGTCCTGGTCCTCTTTAGACTACAATACAGGTACCAGGAATTACTTATTCTGCCTTAAGTGGAAGTATTATTGAAGGAAATAAATTTGGATATTGTATCACTCTTACCCAGCACCATACATGTTTACATTACACACCCCATCATTGCTGCTGTCTCACAAAATGCTTTTTTCTTCTCTACTAATTCAAATCTCACATTGCAAATTAATTCTTCAAATTCATCAAGCCACTCTGAGCTTAATCTGCTAGGCCACTTCTAGCTTATATCATAGTTTAACACTTACTGTGATGGGGACACAGGTTGTTTACTAGCTATGCCTTTTCAACTAAGGTTTGAGCTTCCCAAGGACAAGAGAGCTATCTCATGCCTCTGTACTCTCCGTTCACATTTTCTTCAACTCTTTATTTTCTGCCAGAAATGATGCACAGTTGGGCATCTCTGAGGAACTCAAGAAATATTTGTGACTTGATTCCTTTTGCACCCTTTATTTTTTATTGTTATTAGCTGATGAATGAAAGGGGGAGGGGTTAAGGGAAGGATGTGAAACTGCGTTGGTTAAGCCATATTAAAAGGAGAGGAGCTGAACACAATAGCTTGCATTGTGCTAAAAATCAAGTGAGAGCTATTGCTGCTTTAGTCCTGTTTATTTTTTTTTGTTGTTGTTGTTTTGGTTTGGTGTTTTTGCATTTCTGTTACCCAGAGTATGTGTATTTTCAGGAAGAAATACACAATTATTCATGTTTAATAAATCAAAATAAATGGGTCTTTGAACACTTGTATACTCAGGGCAATCTAGAAAAATGGACGTGATTTGCATTCACATCTACCGTAAAGGCTGTGAAATTTTACTTATACATTTACTGAAAATTACTTCCCTACTGCCTTTCTGTCTTTTTGATAAGACAAGAATCTTTGCACCTGGGACGTGCTTTATGCTCTTCTACGTGTCCATTGCCCGTAACTTCGTTCAGATTGCCAACATCTCACACCTTATTGCAACATCTTTCAAACTGGTTTCCCTGGCTCAACCTTTTGCTCTTTACAGTCCATGCTTCACACTGCAACCAGTGATCCATGTAAAACACACATCTCATTATGACACACCCTTGTTTAAAATTTCAATGGCTTACTGTGCCTTTAGAATGTCGTACTCCTTTACCATAACTTTAAAGCTCTTCATGATTTGTCTTTTGCTGAACTCCTAAGTTGTATGTCCCACATTCTCTAAGCTTCAACACCTTAAAACACTTGTAGATCTGTGAGTGTGATTTTTACCTGTCATGTCACCAGAGCTTTGACATATGCTGTTGCTTCTGTTATGATTACTGTTGCAACTTTTCTCTATCATGCATGATTTAACTTTATCTTCTCAGTGAATCCTCCCCTACCATACCACTCATTATTATTTGTTCACACCTGTATCGTAGTACTTTCCACATCACACTCTAAATATATTTTTATACATCTGTCATCCTTTTTGTATTCCCTGCAAGTAGGAACTATGGTTAAATTTCCCCATACCTTGTTGTCTTTGCACTATACACAATGTGCATGGTTAGGAACGCTGTTTAAATAAACACTTTCCCAACTTAAAAGATTCATATGAATTAGCCTGATCTTGGAAATGCATGCAAATCAGCAGTTATTTAATTATTCTTTAGCTTTTGGGCTGGATTAGACATAGTCCTTTCCAAAGAAAGGATGAATTTAAATGACCTGTCAAGTTTCAATACCTTTGACAATACATTAGGACGGAAATCTTTTGTTGCTCCAATGCCTCTCAACTGTTTCTAAATAAGTTATTTCCTCTAGACTTACCCTAATGAAGAGACGCCTCAGCTTTTGTCAACCCCCATCTGTATTTAAGCTCAAGAAGGACAACTTTTCTTCACACGTATGAAAAATGCACACATACCATCATATTTAATACTTACCAATAACTTATGGGCTATTAGCTTTAGTTCAGGCATGAGAAAAACCATAGAGCCTAAGTTCCTCCTTCAAAATGTGAAAAGTCTAAAACTGTAGAGGATTTTACTAAAGAAAAGGAATCATTACACCATGCAAAAGTGATACAAGTCCTGAAAAGAGTGACTTGAAAGGGGAAGGAAACAGTATATTTTCACTGTGTCGCCTTTCCAAATATCCACAACAGATTGCTGTTATATGGACCTTGTAAAATAAGACAAGGGACACTGTAATGGAGTCAGAGGCTTAGCTTCTTTCTCATGTCTGCATCTTACTAATAATACCAACTTTAGCAGGGACTGACTACCCTGAGACAATATTTTCTTATTCGTAAAGTGGAAATAAAAACAAGATTTTTCTAATAAAATTGTTAGTCAGCTTTCTGTTGTTATAAAAATACCTGAGACAATCAGCTTAAGAAATGAAATATATATTTTGTCCTATATGTTTGAGGTTTCAGTTCATGGTTGGCTGCAGTGCTTTGGGGCCTCTGGTGGGGAAGGCAGTGAGTGCACCATGGCAGGAGCATGAGTCAAAACTGTTCCCCTAGTGACTAGAGTGGAAAAGAGAAGGAGGAAGGGGCTGAATTCTCACTATGGCACACCTTTCATTGGCACATGCCCCATGGTCTAACATCTTTCACTAAGTCTCATCTCTTTGGAATTTGACTCACTACCTCTCGACAGTACCAAGCTGGACACAAGTCTTTAAGGCAGAGGCCTTTAGGGGAACATTCTAGACCTAAATCAGAGCAGGGTACTCCTAAAACTAAACAAATTAAACCATGTTTTAACAATGCTTTTTGCACTTCTGTTCATGTTAGATATTATTACAGTCACCTTGATTCAGTGTACTTTTCTCTCCTGTTACTCTTCTGTTAATACTGGTCATTCTTCTTCAAATCTTGGTCTCTAATACTGTAGTGCCCACCTGTTGCTTAGGGTGACAACCAGCTATTGTTCTAAAATCATGGATAAATTTGTTTTCTCCCCCTATTTAGAAGCCTTTGAGAGGGAACTGACACTGATTCTAACCACTCAACAGCTATCAAAATACCTGAAAGCAAATCCTGAATCCACCACTCTAGAGTCCAGCCTTGGAAGACAAAAGAAAAATGAAGAGGAACCCAATAGAGGATGCTTATGGAAGCCCTTGTCAAAAAATTTCAATGGACTTTCATATGAACTTTTGAAAATTGCCCTGTTCTGACTTTTTTCTAGTTCCCTGTCTAGAACTCGTAATGCTAATTACTGTTGCCTTTACTTTTCCTCCACAGTTCCTATTCAGGATTCAAGGACTTTCTTTTCCCCTTAGAGACAAGAGTTATACAATTTGGGAGTCTTTTAGATAGACCCACTGAAAGGGTATTCCAGTTGCCTCACCCTGCATCCCTATTCAGCATGGAGAAGCCAGAGCCATCTGCCTCCTGATTCCCTGCTGCCAAGCTGGGTAACCTCTTCAGAGCATGGTGTGATAAGAATAGGAGGTAGGAACTGGCTAGGTAGTTAGGGTAAAAAGACTCCAATGAAAAGTAGCCAGTTTCTTGGCTAAAAGTCAAAACGTCCTTGGGCCTGTTAACAACATACTCTGTTCCAAAGGCCAAGGATGTTGAAAGTATTTGGGAGGTTGTATCTAATCCTTTAAAGATTTTAGGGTTACCTCTTCAGAGGGGGGAATGTTAGAGTAGCCAAAAGCCCAATATAAACAAATAAAAGAAGGAAAAAAAATTGGTAATTCTTTTTCTGACCACAAGCAGAATGCATGACCCTCATCCCCCATAGTTTATCTAAAAGAGTAGCACAATGTTCTAGGAAAATAATCCCTTCAGCCAATGTAAGCAGAAAACATTCATAGTGAGTGTGGCAGTAGTCCTAATTATGATAGAAAGTATCTAGTATCTAGAAACTATCTAGGAGACCTACATCTAAGCATCCTTACTGTTTATTTCTAGACAGGTGGAATGATATGAGACAGAGCAGTTGGACCCAGCTGCTCTAATGGAAAGGGGAAATATCTATTTTAGGACAATCAGACCACACAGAGGCTTGAAACTTAAGGTTAAAACAAAATAAACTTCTTTATTTGAACTTGAAAGTGACTGAGAAACCAGGAGAGAATGAGGAAATACGGCTTTGTATGTTTTGCACAAATAGGACACTATTTTTTTCTATGATTAAATATTGCCAATTAGTTTTGTTTTCATTTATGGAGAATTTCATACATCTGTATAATGTGTTTCCAACAATTGCATACCAACTTACTGCCCTTAAATTTCTCCCCATCTCACCCAAGCATCCCCCCCGCCCAATTTCATGTGTTATTTCTCTTTTTTAAAAACTCCACTGAGCCCAGTTTGTGTTACTAGAATGTGAATGGGTGCAGGGCCATCTACTGGAGCATGAGCGGTCTCTCAGGTGCTGCATCCTAGAAGAAAACTAATTCTTCTTCTCCCATCAGTCATCAAGTGCCCATAGCTCCTCAGTTAGGGGTGAGATTTCATAAGTAACCCCATCCATGCTGGGGCTGTATCTGGCTTGATCCTGTTCAGGTCTTTTGCATCTAGTCACAGCTGTTGTGAAAACAACCCAACTTTGATTGACCTGTTGATTGAAGATTCTACATTGGAAAGCGTCCTAGAGAGTGAAAGTTGAGGAAATTCAGGAATAAAGTAGAAATATAGTCTTTTAAAAATTTAAAATGGAGGCTAGAGAGATGACTCAGCAGTTAAGAACACTTGCTGCATAATCATGATGACCAGAGTTCATGTCGAACACCCATGTAACAAGCTGGACATCCTGTAAATGCCTGTAACTCACAGAAATCGGACACTATCTTCTGGCCTCTGCACACACACTCTCAAGCATTCACAAATCCATATCTTCGTACACTCATGCATAATCACACACAAATAAATAAATATATTCAAAGTTATTTATTTATTTGGTATTGGTCATAGAACTCAGAGCTTTGCAAATGCTAGGTAAGCACAATATTACTGTCAAATAACTGATATGTAGTTTTACAAATTTATGGAGGGCACTATACGCTCTTTTAATAAATGTTTATATTGTGCAATTGAATTGATCAAATCTATTTTGAGTGATCCGGTTGTGTGTTAGGGTGGTGCAGCACTGGTAACACTCAGTATCTAGGGTTAACAAAACAAACTATAAACAGTGTCTTTTTAGTCCCATCATTGGTCTACGTCTTCATTTTGAACTTTCCCTTTTTATCATCCCCAGAAAACAGTGTCCTTCTTATGATCTATGGTAGAAACAATTAATTGCATTTCCTTGCGCAAGACAATAATTCTTCTTGGTGAACAAATTAAAAATGAAAAAGTTGGGACATATCAGAGGAAAGTAAAATATAAAAAATCCTAACTTTAAATAAAATAATTTTCTTAAATCAGTTATTAGATAAGAGTTAACAATCAAAGGGTTTGCTTATTTACTAACATATTCAGAGACTTTTTTCCCCCTGAAGATGTAAAGATGGAAAATAAACAGGGCTATGCCAACATATGGAGGTAATTTATTCAGATGTTCAACTGAGCTGGAGTCATTGGTAATCCCACTATAAATTCTAACCCTTCTGCATTTTATTTCAAAATATGTTCTACTTCATTTCAAGACAAAAATCCAATCCGAATTGCTCTCAAAGATATCACAATGAGGGTAGAGAAACACATCACTGGAAACAGTTTTCACATTGGATTATAACAAATCTGTCTGACTTTAAACTCATGAACTTTCATATTTAAATCCAACATGAATCGTTTGCTTTTTCAAGTTCCCTTAAGCTAGGAAAATTAAGACTTCCTGTTCTTCAGGGAGGAAAAGGGCTTAAAACCTTGAGAGGTTAGAAAATGTCTTGCAGCTCCTCATAATTGAGCATAAGTGAGACCAAACCATATGGATTGCATTTCCTATTTCACTTTGAACACTGAGGGGAAAAACATGTTTGGCAAAATGATTCTTGCATTTTTTTTCAAATCCAAATATGCTACTTTCACCCTTGATTCTCCTTCCCAGGCCATAGCTCATTCCAGGAATGTTCCTAGGGCTCTTCGTTCTTTAAGTCTGTGACTCCTGAGAGGCCTACCTTCTTCTAAAAGCCATCCCTGATGACTAGAAGAGACATTCCAAATGCTTTCTGTACTTCCCCAGATAGCATAGAACTTTCAAGACTCTTTTTCATTCTGCCTTTTGCTTATGTATGCTCTTAGTTGCATTTGCTAAAGGGTTATTGTGTTCATGCATAATAGCTTATGTCACTTAGTCTACCTTGAACAACCATTTATCATCTAATGAGTTCAAAGTTTTATGCCTAGGTTAGCACATTCTTACACTGTACTCAATGATGCAACCTCATATACAAGAGTAAAGGTAACTGTGGCTAATAATCATCAAATGAGAGAGACATAAGCAAGAAGAAAAAATTGGAATTGTCTTACAAGACAAGGATGACCCTTGATGATGGGATCTGACAGGCTCCAATAAGTTTTTCTTGTAAGTATTTGATTCAAAGATATCCTTTAAAAATATCTGATTCAGTTTCTTAATTAATAAATCTATTTTAAAGAACAAATAACCCCTCAAATATACTTCAGCAAGATTTAAAGTCCAACAGTTTTCTATTCAATAACTCTTTGAGTTCTTTCTGCTCATGAAAGAGCATAGATGTTTCAAGAAAGATGGTAAAAGAATGCAAAAAATATTTGAGAGTATGTGCACTACAGGTTTTCATTTTAAGATATATAGCAGTAACTTAGTATCTGAGTGAGTTTTGTGGTAAGGAGAAGGAAGCTAAGGAGAAAGAAAGAAAGAAAGAAAGAAAGAAAGAAAGAAAGAAAGAAAG
>NW_008330298.1:73363-102873 GCF_000622305.1 Nannospalax galili
GCATAGAAAAATAACTTAAGATGTGAGGATTTGCCTATAATATATATAGTATTTTTCATATTTGTTTTATTTCTATCCCTAGTGAAACTATAAGTGTAATTTAAGAGACTGGGGAACTTGTTTACACTTTTCCCATCTGACATTCTTGCCATTATATTTACCTCAACAACTTACCAATGTTTAGCCCAGAATGGTCATTCTATTCTTAGTTTATTATGAGAGCTACCAAAACTTATCTGAATATAGAGAATGACCTCAAAACCATGTCAGGCTTTGTGGAGGATGTGCAACATTGGAAGAGAATAAAATGTTTGTGACTGCTCTCTTTGAAAAGTCAAAAGCTGTATGTGGAACTAACTGAAGTTCTGTGAGTCAAAAGAGGTAATTCCAGGGAATGCTGGATTTCGATCCAAATGCCCAGATCCCATGAATGAAAATCCTGATTATGACTCAAGGACATTTCAAAGTAAACAAGAGGGTATATTTCTTTGTATAATGGCATTTGAACCTAAGAAATTTGTTGCCTTGATGTAATATAGGCACACACACACACACACACACACACACACACACAGAGTCTTAAGTGACCCCATTCTATATTTACATTTCTAAGAGACTTTCTCATCCTATCTCTTCTATTAAACTCTTGATTACTTTGGTAGAAACCTTATTTCCTTATGCTGGGGCATTAGGGAGTAAAGGAAATATAGACTGGGTAATTGGTTCAATTACCTGATTTTTAAAGAAGACTGTACAGATAAACTGGGAGGAGGAAGTTAATTATTTAGGATACAGAACTACTGTTTTAAGGGTGACAAGTATTAGCAGCAGGTTTCTACATAGAAACCTGAGGTAGAAATTATGTTCAGTGTTGGTGGTTTGTTTCTTTAAATTACCTTCAGAGATTAAAGAGGCAGCAAGTCTCTGAGAAGGAGGTGGGTCTTTGCCAAATCACTCAGTGAAAACAGTGAGACTTGATGATAATACATTAAAATTTTGTATCCAGGAAGAGGAAGTGAAACCATGGTAAAATGAAGATTAGAAAGAGATGTCCACAGCCCAGATGAGATAATGAAGGGTGTGATGCTCATCTTGTTTTGATTGACATTAGTAGAAATACAGCAGACATTATGTAAGCAACCAAATGCATCAGTCATTGAATGAACCCGTTTATGAAATAGTTACTACCATTACATCAAGTTCACCAAGGAGAAAATTAAGATTCTGAAATCCAGTGGTTTTGGTAAAGTCATCTGGATAGTATGCAGAAGCAGATACAAATCCAGACCTGTCCAGCTCTGTTTAACACTTTAGCTCACTGACTTCAATAGATTCACCTCTTCTTGGCTCCAGGTGCTTATCAGGAAAAAGAGTGAACGACCACATTGGTTATATTGCAATCTGTGCACTCAAGTTATAATGTCTGTAGAACAGGAGTCACTGAGACTATAATGACAGATTCTAATTTCTGCATTTAAAATTTTATTTTTCAGGCATTTGCCCAGGTACAGTCACCATGTTTAAAAAGGCATATGGAAGAAGATGATCAGGTGGAAACTGTTGTAGAAGCTGGGCTTAATGCTGAGGGGACACACTGTTGTATCTTTTGACGGATGGATGAAGAAATGCAGACTGATTAACTTGAAAAGAAATAACTATAGATAGTGTTAGGCATCTTCAAATATTTGATAGGCTGTCGTATGGAAGTAACATAATATTTATTCTATCTAGATATATAAGGAAGCATAAGAACAACAGGAAATTATTAGAAGGGAAATTCCAGGTCAAAAGAAGATAACTTCATGATCATCGTATAGTGTTTCATAACACTATATTGTACTTTGGAATATTTTAAAATCCAGTAGAACCTATGAACTCTTTTCATGCTTTCAAATATATAAAATAAAACATATAAGATCACACAGAAAATGATTTACATTGAAAGTTCATTACAATCTTTAAAAAAATCTTGAAGATATTGGCAAAAAAAATGAAGTGGAATGAAACACATGTGCTATAATGTGTCGATAATATAACTGAAGTTTCCTACTTACAGTCATAGTGGAAGCAATGCTAGACTGCAGTTATACATTAGGGAATACAATAATACACTATTTTTCCATCCAAGTTTGTGGAATCTGTAAGAGATTCCATGTTTGCATTTTCTGAGTTAGGAGGTGTTCCAATAGTGTATTGTTACATAAATTTATAGTTTCCATCCCAGGAATAGTTTTTTTTTTATTTTATGTTTTAAAATTTCTTGAGAAAGAGAGATATGCTATGTAGCCTCAGGCTAGTCTGAGCACTGTATTGTCCTGGCTGTCTCCCAAGTGTTGGGACAACAGTATGAAAACACCACTGGATTCACAGGAATGGTTTTAAGGAAATAATGTTAAAAATGTTTAAATAGGATTCCTACTTTAGTTAAATACTATATGAGTATATTCTTTAGGGTACTAATGGTCTGTTACTTAAACTCTTTAATGGTTTTTATTATCTGCAACAGGAATTTTTGGTTTTCTAAATCGCAGAAGACTTTCTTTAGTCTCACATAGTGGTTCAACCCATCAAACAAGAAAAAGGGACTGTGTTTGTTTGAAGTGAAACTGAAGGTCCAGATCCTGTCCTTCTCAGCCTGTCTCCCACTGACCCATCCCTCTACTCTCCCAACCTTCAGAGAAGAGTCCTAGGGTTCTGTGAAACAGCCACAGGATCAAATACAAATTCTTTAGATTTGCATCTAAGTTCTTATAAAACCTTACCACTCAAATGCTGTTCATCAGTGTACTCAATGTTTCTAAACAACCTACAAACATTCCTGGCACCACACCTTTATGCACACTACTCCCCAGTCTGGAATGCCCTACACACCCTCCTCCTCTTTGTCATTTCACTAAGCTATAGTCTCCTTCATGATCTTATTAGTTAGGTTCCATTTCATTGGGAAAGTATTCTCTGATGAGTCACCCTTGGTAATTGTTTTTGCACGTTGATCTATTTGAATAATGTTCTCTAGTTGACATGGCTTTGATTTTGTTCCTATGTCCAAATCTGTCTTCTTACCAAAACAGAAAGTGACTGGAGCTATGAAACTACTCTGTATCTTGGTGGCCTAGTAAAATTTCCTGCCTACAGTAGATGTGGCATTAGTTCTTATCTACAAAGTTTATTTTTCATTTGTCCCATTTGTCTAAAATGCAGTAAGCCTTTGGTAGACAGGGACTTCCTTGGGCATTTTATCTTTCACAAAGAAACTTGTGAGCACCTAGTATGAGTCAGAGTCCATAGGAGTCTTGAACTGGACATGGAAGTGTTTGGAAATGAAAAATACTGGATAAGGATCACTTAGAAGGGTGGAAAACATGATTTCCTATAGACAGTTGCATCTGTTCTTTGGGAAAAGTATAGATGCTAAGAATGAGATATAGAGGGGTATGTTTGAAAATGAAGGAGCAGGTTGAGACATGATGCAGAAAGACAGCGAACAAGATGGCAGCCAAAAGATAATGTGAGTTACAATGACAAAGATCTACAGGGATTAACATGGAAACTTGTCCTAGATAAACAGCAGGAACAGAACTCTTCTCTTTCCTGCCATTCTCCAAATATCAGAGTTGTATGTTATCAACTAAAAGTCAACTTTTGGGCTTAGATTCTAAGTTAAGATTCAGTGCTTTTGAAGCAGTCCTTAAAAATATTAAGATATTTCCAAATCCTCATTTGAAAAGAAAAACATAGCAGGAGGAGGTGTTCTTGAGCCACTGACTTCCTAATGTCTATTTTGTACCTGGTCTGAAATTCTGTTTAAACTACTTGTTGGGGACTTACTATTGTAAGGCACAATGATACATGACTTAGTTGAGGGAAGGAAGCCTATAATTGCAGAAAGGTAGTACATAGGATAGAATAAAACAGGATATTATGATAAAGATAAGAAGAGTTGGAACTTATGATAAGTAACAATAGCTTGCAACGCCAAGCACTTAACCTTGGGATAGGCATTGGTTCATATGTCTGGCAAGTATTACCTCAGATTTAACAACGCTTTGAGCTAACCATTTTTATCTTCATATTCAAGGTGTCAAAACTGAAGTTTCAAAACCTTAACTGAAGTTTCTTACTCACTTCCCCATGTTTATGCTGGGATTTTCTTTTTTTTTCTGGGTTGAGTTTGCATGGGACTTGTTTGTGCTGTCGTCATTGCTTTGAGTTCATATGAGTAACTGACCAGCTGTCTGGAAGATTACATTTCCTTATAGTCATCCACCCCATCTGGGTCTTACAATCTTTTGCCCTTTTTCCACAATGATCCCTGAGCCCTGGGAGGCAGATGTTTGATATGTGTTGCATTCAGGGCTGGGATGGGGAGAGAAGTCTCTTTCAAATATGGTTTTCTTGGTAACTTAAGCAGGCTCCAGTGAACAGACCCCCGCTGAAGGGCATTTGGGGATTAGACTCTCTAGACTGTGGATAGTGTAGGGGATCTAAATACTACCAAATCACACTGTATGAAAATCGCAAAAATTCAATAAAAATGAAATGAAAAAAGTTTGAGGGTCTAGAGAGCTGGCTCAGTGGTTAAGAGTGCTTAGTGCTCTGGCAGAAGGTTCAGATTCAGCTTCCAGCACTTACGTGGTGCCTCACAACCACCTGTAACTCCAGTTCTAGGGGATCCAATGCCCTCTTCTGATCTCTGTGGGCACCAGGCATTCTCATGGTATACATACATACATGCAGGCAAGCACTCTTACATTTAAAAAAGGGGATTTTAAAAAATCTTTTGAAAACTTTAATTGGTGTATTTTAGGTCAGACAAGTGGTGTGGATTGCAGAGGGCCAGTGCTGGAAATAAAACTCATTAGCTCTGCTCCAGCCGATTTTTTTTTCTGAGGCTTACAACTGTCCAAGTATACTGTTATACTGTCGAACATGATTTCTAATTGATTTGGGAAGAAAGAAAACAAAATAGAAATAACTTTGTATTTTGAAAGAAATTGCTAAAAGAACTAGGGGTCAGGGAATTCGAGTCTGATAGAAAGCCAGAAAATCCCCACATCTCACTTGAACCAGCAGTTTGAGTCTCTTTTTCCCATCATATTTCAATATCCCTCCCAAGATTCATACAGATCCTAAAAGAAAGACCTAATAGTGGCCAATTTGATTTTTAGATCTTTCATTTCATGCAGGTGTTGGGAACACAGAACTAATCAGCCAGCACAGCAAAGATTTTAGAAGAAATAGGGTCATTTGTAAGAGTGTAAATCAGCTGGAATGATTAGGGGCTGTCTGGCTCTTTGTTTGTTTAGACTAGAGGATGCTCCAGGAGTTTTATGAATTATACTGCAGATGCCAGTGGTTAAGAGGAGAATTCTGCATTTTCCATTTCTGAACATTATGTTCAGATAGCAACCTTATCTTTTCATTAAGCAAGAGATATATATCAGTGGGATTCACCTCAAACTCTGTTAGTTAATATATCAAATATACCTCAAGATAATATAGTAGGTACTGAAAAAGCAGTCTTGCACTTTGTGAATGTATTTAAAAGGTTTATTCCAATTTATTGGTTCCAGAATCATTTATTGAGCTCAGTCTTAGTGAGATGGCTCCTGCCAGGGTAAGGCACTTCTATACAAAGGGATTTCATTAAGACAGGACACTTCCTTTTCATCTTTTTTTTTATGTATCCACACCCTAAGATCATCTTCTAATGGATTGTGTATTGGCATGTTCCTTTCTAGGACCATAATAAATCTTTACTACCCACTCCCACTGTTTTCTTCTTTTTTCCCCCTCTGTTTCCTTAATATTCTTTGCTATTTTCTAAATGACACACATTCACCCCACCCATCAAAAACCTTGAGGGCATACTACTTCCTTTTTGGCATCAAGGTAGAAACCAACATTTGTTTATAAATAAAACCATCACTTTTCAGTTGGAAAATGATCTCATGCTACTCCAGGGAGTAGCATTTCTCAAACTGTGAAAGCTCTGCTTTCTTTTTTCAATCAACTTTATGGAGGTCAAATTTACATTTAAAATGCATCTCACTGAAGTTTATGGTTCAGTTAGTCTTGGTAAACATACACATTCTAGAAATTTTTGCTCTTATTAGGATATACAACATAGCACAATTCCAAAAATTAATCTCTCATCCTGGTGTTTAGACAGCCACTAATCTGTTTCTGTCATTACAAAATAGTTTTTCGTATTCTGGATCTTCATATATGTGAAGTCATATAGTATTTACATTCCTTAATGGGGAGTTTGATGATTTGTCCTGCTATTGTGTAGGTTGATACTTTGTTCATTTTATGTTTTTTGCCATTTAAATTTATTTTTAATTTTTATTGCTTTCTAAGCAGTATTTTTTTTTTACAGACTATACCACAGTTTATTCCATGTTGATGAACACTTGAGTCATTTCCAGGTTTTAGTGACTATGGATAAAACTGGTATGGACTGATTTTTTTGTGGTTTTTGAAGACTGTTTATGTTGCTATAGCACAGTATTTGAGACTAGGTATTTATAAAGGAGTTTGTCTCATAATCTTAAAGGCTGAGACAGTCGAGAGCATGGTGGCAGCTTCTGGCAAGAGCTTTAATACAGCAAAATAACATGGCAGAAAAATAAGAAAACAAGTAAGATAAAATTGAAGGGATGGTCTCACTTTATATTAATAACAATTTTTCTCATGGTAACTAATCCAGTCCCCTAAGAAATACATTAATTCCTTTCAGTGATGTATACCCTTTTGATGTTCCCAACTGCCAAACCTGCCACAGTGGTCATCAAACATCAACATGAGTTTTGGAGAAGAAAAACCATATTCAACCCAGAACAATAGTCATGCAGAAAATACATAGATATGGAACTGTTGAACTCCCTAGATGAGATATGTACTTAATAAGAAGCTACAAAAACTTTCCCTCAAGGAGGTCATCCCGTTATATGCTCCTATCTACAAGATACGAGTGCTCCGATTGTTTCTTGTCCTTAGCAACATTTGATAGTGTCATTGGTTTAATTTTAGCCATTGTAATGAGTATGCGTTTTCATGTTGTTATTCTGTGATATACATTTCCATGAAGGCTGAATATATTGATCATTTTTTAATGTGAACATTGGAAAGATGACTCAGAGGTTAAGAGCATTTACTGCTCTTGAAGAGGACCTGGATTCAGTTCCCAGTATGCACATGGAAGCTAACAACCATCTCTAACTCCAGTTCCAGGGGGTCCATTACCTTTTTCTTGCTTCTGATGGCACTGCACACACGTGATACACATACATAAATGCAGGCAAAACACTCATACATGTAAAGTAAAATAAGGTTTTAAAATTTCATAATGTGGGCTGGAGAGATGGATCAGCAGTTATGAGCAATGACTGCTCTTGCAGAGGACCTGGGTTCGATTCCCAGCACCCACATGGCAGCTACGAATCCTCTTTAACTCCAGTTCCAGGGGAATCCGAAGCCCTCTTCTGACCTCCGCAGAAATGAACGACATGGGTGCACTTACGTACATGCAGGCAGTACATGCATACACATAAAATAAAAATAATAAATAAAACATTTTTAAAATTTCATAATGAATTTCATTGTTGTATGTCTAATATAAGCTCATAAAATTCTCAAGTCTTTTTTTACTCTTCCCTCTCATTAGAATGCTGCTGGTGTTTATTGAGTTGTGAGAGTTCTTCATAAATTTTGAACGTTATTACATTTATGTTTTTCTTATGATTACAAAGTACAACTACAAGAAAATAACAAATAAGTCCTAGACTGGAAGAAAATATTAATTTAGGATTTACATTTTATTTTCTTGATTTTTTTGAAGACCAGAAAAATTTCATTTTCTTAAAATATATTTTAGCATTTTTTTCTTACTGTACATATGCATTTAATCTAAAAAAAACAAGGTCTAAAAGATCTTGTTAGATCTTTTGAGACAGGGTCTCCCTGTAGCCCCACCTGGCCTGAAACTCACAATGTAAACCAGGAACTCACAGAGATCTGCCTGCCTCTGCCTCCTGAGTACTGGGATTAAAGGCATGCTACACCATGCCTGGCTGAATATATTTTAATAGCTACTTTAAAAATCTTTGTTAATTACAACATCTGAGTAATTTTATATTGATCTCTTTATTCCTGACTTAGGGCTGCAATTCCTTCTTCATTTTAAATGAACAAATAAACTCCTAGATATTTTGGATAGCATAATGTAAGGAGCCAATTTTGTTTATTGCCTTCCTTTAAATAATTTGTTACGGTATACACTTTATTGGCAATTCTTGCACTTGTGGAGGCATGATTATAGATTTTGTTAGGGTGGGCCTAGTGTAGCTGTAGCCTTACCGCATGGTTTTCTCCCTAATGTTTGACTGTCATGATGCCATAGATAAATTCTGGTAATTTTATTGAGATCATTCCACTCTAGGTCTGATGGAATTCCAATATTTTTGAGCACTGTCCCCCTTAAGAATCTCTGTTCTACTATCAATTCCCAAAAGCCTTTTGCTGCTAGGTCTTGCACAACCTTATTCTGTGTATCTACAGACCAACCCTTAGCCAGTGACTCATGGGAAACCACAACAGAGGTATCTGTGAATCCTGCTGCACAACTCCATCCTTTCTGGTATCATCCTCTGCACTTCAGTATCTCCTCAGGTCAGTAGAACTGCGATAGTTTATGTGGATTATACTTCCCTATTTTACTCTGAAAATTGTTCCAAGACAAGAGAACTGACAAGAATATAAGGTTTGCTTTTTGTGTTTTCCTTTTTAGAATGACCAAAGACCTACGTCACCTGTTTTTGACACCTTAAAAGAATTGTTTCATATTGTATTCAGTTTTATAACTTACTGAATATCACAATGTCAGATATGCTATTAGATATTCCCTTATAAACAGAAACAAGTTTCCCTGATTTTTGGCGATTAGTACACGTTTTTCATATACAACATATATATGCATAAATATACATTTAAGTACACACAAATACACATGTTGTTTGCAGTACTAGAGGTTGAGTCTAGAGTCTTCTATATGCTAGCCAAGTACTTTGTCATTGAGTTTATCCTCAGCCCCACCACCTTTCAATTTTTAATATATTTTATTGATTCTTTGAGAGTTTCATACAATGTATTTTGATCATATTGCCCTTCCTTCAACCAAGATTTTGTTTAGTTTCATTTTGTACATTTCATACAAGTTCTTAATCAAATTTAGACCCCCCCATTCATGCCCACACCCCCCCTCCACCAGACCTCTTGTATTCCTCCATACATATTAAGTCTTATTTAGTACAGGCATTTGTACTTCAGTGCAAATTCATCCACTGGAGTCTAGTCAGCCAATCTAGAGATAGTATGCAAGGCATGCTCTCCCTCATCCAGTAGTAATTGGTCTCCAAGAGTTTCCATTCTAGTGCCAACCCACCACCCATTTCTCTCACTCCCCTCTGGGCCCTTGTCTGATTGAGTTGGCATGAGTCCAGTGCTTGATGCCACCATTGCCCAAGTTCACACGTGCAAGCTTCCAGTGGCCTGAAAGCCTCTGCTTCCCCATATTCATGAACTAGCCCTGGCTCTTACAATCTTTCTGCCACCTCTTCCACAATGGTTCCTGAGCCATGGGTGGATGAGGTTTAATGTAGAAGTCTTATCCAGGGACATACCCTCTTCAGTCTCCTACTCTTTAAAACTTGGCAAGTTGTGGCCTTCTGTGTGTGTTGCACTCTGTTGTATAAGGAAGCTTCACTGGTGAGAGTTGAGGGATGCATTAGTCTCTCTCTACTCCTTGTTCCACTGTGTTCCATGAGCCTTAAGTGTAGAGGGTTCAACTATAGATGTGTCACCTAGGACAAGGCATCTCTTAGACATATATTCTCTGTGTCTGACCAGTTGTGGAACTCTGCAATAGCCTCCATCTGTTGCAAAAAGAAGCTTCTTTGATGAATGCTGTATTGTATATTTGTCTGTAAATATAAGGATCCATATTTAGCATACGGTAAGAAATTTCATTTGTCTAGAGATATGAAAGTGATAGGGGTTTCTCTAGGATCTATGTCCTCTCCAACCATGTGTATTTGGCTGTGTTTACAGTGCCACACATGAGTTCACTCCCATTGAGTGGGCTTTAATTAAAATTAGATAGCTATTGATTACCTTGCCCCCAGATAAAAGTCCCACTACTGCATCAATAGAAGTAGTTCACTGTGCCCGTAGTTATGATTATTAGTCTTTAGGGCTGGGTTGGACCATTGATTGATTTTTTTCCCTTCTCAGTTTGCATATTATCATCTAGCATTATGAGGGCTAAACTTCAGGTAGAAGGCTTTCAGGTCAGTTCCTGCTCCATTGTTCCAAGTCCTGTATGTCCTGTGTGTCCTAAGTATGTCCTGTCTTCAGCAGTAGGATCTTATCTTCTAGTTCTGGGAGATGACCAAGAGCTCTGGCAGTAGCCTTTGTTATTTTGAGAGTCTCCTGGACTACTCTCAAACCACTCAAAGGGCGGTTCCTCTTGTCTGGCACTGTGTTCTTTGCCATACAGCCCCCAGGTATACATATGCACTAATGTTCAGACTCTGTATGCTAGAGGCCCCAGGCTGCCAGGGGACAGGGCGAGAGGAATGGAATAGAAACACGGTGGGCAGACTCTGACTTCGAGAGTCCTAGGTGGGCAGGTGTGTCTGGCAGATCAGGAGGCAGGGAAGATGGGGTGGAGACCACCTGAGAAAGAACTTAAGAAAACTATACTAGGGGGGTTTAACTAATCTGGGTTAAGAAGCTAGTCCAGAGATCTGAGGTGGAGGAATTGGAGCCCCGCTGGGTTCAAGACTGGCAGGAGACTGAAATCAAATCTCCTACTCCACTATGCATCATAGAGATCCTAAGAATTTATCATCTTAATATTCTTTTTAAAGTTTAAACATTCACGATGTAGTTAACCAAATGCTTTCATAGCAATCCACCATTTTACATAGACTAGGATAGGACCTTAGTAATTGTTTTTTAACACTTTCATTTTAAGAAAAGTGAGGTAAAAAATGAAAAAAAACTTAATTGACCAAAGCCATTCATCTTGAAACAAATTCTTCTCTAGTTTTCTTGCCTCTAGACTCAGATGTCTCTATAGCTGCTGGTAGTAATAGTTTTCGAAAGTGAGCCCTAGGAGAAGGCGGAGCATCTCAAGGTTAGAGTTCCCCCATACATTCGGAAAGTCATAGATAAGAACAGTAAAATGTGGTCATTTAGTCATGGGATTTTTAAGCAAAACATAGCTACCCCCTTTCTTACATTTCAGTTATGACAACCTTTATGAGTATCTGGCAAAATTATTTGTGTACTGTCATGAAAAAGAACAAGTTGATGTTGGTGTAGATTTCTTTTACTAAGATTTCAGCCATTCAGATATCAGAGTCAGATAGATAAATGCATTATAGTCCCTCTTCATTCTAATTTTAGTTTCCAATTGTTTTATAGACACATGTAGCCCAAACCCTGTGCTAATCTCTGTTTTCTCAAATTTTCTTTTTTTTTTTTTACCTCTTTGTAAAGGAAAGGAAAGCTAAATTTTAATTCACTTGATTTTGACACTTGGCACCTACCAAAGTTACCTTAGCCCTTAATCTTGAGTATGGCTGAGTGATAGAAAGTAGACACCCTAACACAGTACCTGCTTCAACCATAGAATTCAAAGAAGACGTGAATTTGCTTCCTATTTGAATTTCACCGATGAAAAGACATGGGACTTATATTAATGGCATAATAGATAATTATGACCCACTTTCTAAGACCAGATTAATACAAATAGATTAATGAAAAACTGATCAGGCTTCATTTAGTAGAAGGCTTCTTTTTTAAAAAGCTTTGTGCTTTAATTGTGTGTGTGTGTGTGTGTGTGTGTATGTATGTGTGTGATGTGAGTGAATGGCATGTGTGTGAGTATGTACAAAGGCCAGAAGAGGATGTTGGATCCTTTGGAGCTGGAGTTGCAGGTGGTTGTGAGCCACCTGACTTGGGTGCTGTGTATTGAACTCTTGTTCTAAGAGCAACAAATGCTTTTTAACTACTGTGATCATCTCTTTAGTTCCAGCAGACGGCTTCTTAAGCTTACCCATAACAATCCTTTTCATCTAAAAATTCTTATAGGATCCTTGCCAAGTAGTTATATAAAATAGTTAATTAAAATATTTATTTGTAATAAATCATAAGGAAATTTATTTTAAAACAGTTCTTTGGTGTTTATTTTATTATTGTTGTTAAAAGCAAATTTTCATACTAATGATATGGATATGCTTATTTTCACATGAAGAGGTGAACCTTGCCTGTATATTTGATGTTTCAGAATGCAGAGTATCTTCAATGTTCTTCAGAACTGATTGACATATTGATTTTATGCCAGTGCAGAAAATGCCCCTGAAATATGTTCATGACTATTTCAGAAACTGTTGGAAATTCTGTCCTTGTCCAAATCCAAAATTCATTTAATGATTTTTAAAAAATGAAATACTGGTCAGTAATAGAAACGGCAATTTAAAAACATTATTGATCATACACTTTTATTTACTTAATTATTTATGTGTGTGCATTCCATGACACAGCACTCATGTGGAAGTCAGAGCAGAACCTGTGGGAATTGATTCTCCCATTCCACCATGTGGGTTCTGAGGATCAAACTCAAGTCCCCAGACTTGGCAGCAAATAAACGCTTTTACCTACTGAACCACTTTGACAGCCCTCAACATTAAAAAATAAAACATTCCAACATAATAAATCCAAAGACATAATAATTTAATACTTACATGCTGAGGAATAACAGCAGGAAAGTACTAAAGAGATGTTTCACAATGAAATCATTGTGTTTCTATAAGAAGGGGAAACCTTGAATGTACAGTAAAAAACTCTACAATTTCTTAACATACAATGGTGTAGAATCTGAGTCAAGGTGTTTCAGATAGTGTTCACTGGTGTTTTTTTGTCTGATTGCATGTGCAGGTTGACGTACACATGTTGTATGCTTAGAATCAATACTACAGTAAAGCTGAGCGATGCAACAGAGGCAAGTGGAGGCAGAAACACCTTGGATTCATTATGCGTTTGATTTTAAATTAAGCTTTGGTCATTGCACATTGAGACATTTTACTGCTATCAACTTTTTTTGTGATACGTCTATTTACATGTGGGGCCACAACCAGAAACTGGGGTTCAGCATATGGGATACTGTAATCTTGTAGTATTAGCACTATAGTTTACTGAGGAATACCTATTAATATTTTTGTATTCCCCAAAGTTCAAATAAGGAAAACAACAAACACGAGGTGGCCAAAGAACTGTAGACTGAGTTATCAACTACAATAGCAAGAACAGTAGTAATAGCATATACTTACTATGTCCACCATCCACAATTCTAGGCCCCTTGCAAATATTCATTATTTGAATCCTTATAATAGTCAGGTGATACAACTAAGAGTCTTCCATTTTATAGACAAAAACACTCATCTGTACCTTGTATAAGGTCATGTGGTCAATCTCAGGGAGCACCTGGATAGCCTGTCCGTAGAACCATACTTCTAACCATTTAAAGAGGAAAATTAATCTCACTAGTGGATATCTGTGCCCATACACAAACCATGGTTTGCATTCTAGGTCATAGTGCTTATGACAATTTAAGAATGTACTTTAAAAAATGGCATTAAGATATCATGAGATTTTAAACTAAGGATGATTCCTTCCACTTAGTTTAATAGTTAAAACTGATGTTGCAATTATTGGGTATTTGGTGACTAGGTTTAGTTCCTGCTTTTGCCATTAGCTAGTTCTATACTTAATCATCCTACAAGTTAGTTTCTTCACTTGCAAATTCCACACAAATTGACCATTTACTATGTACCAGGCACTGTATTTGGTGGTGGAGGAACTGATTAGCAAGATAGATACCTATTAGGACAGCTTAGTGCGCCAAACTAAATAATCACACAGGTTCCTTCTGGAACTAAACACAGTCAAGGCTATCAGTGTTCTAGATGCATTCTACTATCAGACAGATTGAAAAGCTACTCAACAAACTAGAAAATAAACTGCTTCAAACCTGGGCTTAAAACTGACCCAGACCTAAACTGATCTGTGACCACAAGACTTTTACTATTCTTAGTTTCTAATGCAAATAATTATTTCCAGGACAGGACTGTTGAAATGTATCAATGTATCCCCCATGCCTGCCCCCCCAGTGCTGGTCTTGAAATGGAAAAGAAGGAGGAAGAGGAGGAGGGGCCTTAATGATAGTTTTGCTCACTTGCTTTCTATTTTTTACTTCACAAGTATTTCCCCTTTTCGTATGGAGTTGTAGCGTCAAAGAACCGGGGCATTCTTATCTGAAAGGTAGCACTGACTAACATAAAAGTTGGAATAAGTGGGCAAACATCAGTTCAGTTGCTCAAAATCCTCATCTATTGACTTTCTACAGGGGATCCCAGGCTAGGCCTCATCTGACCCCACCTTTATTCCAGACAAGCCACTCACAGGGATCACATGTTTTCCCCTGCTCCTACAAACCAAAAATTCTAAGGAAGCTCCCCATTAGTACATTGTGTCTGCTGAACTGGAACTGGAAATAAAAGCAAGGGCCAGGCCATAGATAACAAAGCCCTTTTACAGGTAATAACTTAGGAGTTCCAGACCAACTGAAAACTGTTTTACTTAGCTCTCTCAGTAGTTTACTGAAAGAAACAGAATGCCATTTTTTCAGTTTATCTATCATCTATCTATCTATCTATCTATCTATCTATCTATCTATCTATCTATCATCTATATCTATCATCTATCTATCATATATCTGTTTATGTATATATCCATACAGTGACCTCATCTGTTCATACTATTTCATTTTTACAGGTGAGGAAACTAAGACGTTTTAGCAAAATTGGGGCTGGGGAGATGAGTCAGTTAGTCAAGGGCCTGCTGCATAAGCATGAGGACCTGAGTTCCAATCTCTAGAACCCACATAAAAAGCTGAATGTGGCATGTCTCTTACTCCAGCAGTCGCATCAGATTCCTGGGATTTGCTGGCCAGTCAGTATAACCAATTGGTGACCTCCATGTTCACTGTGTGACCATGTCTCAAAGATTAAGGTGGAGAGCCACTGCGGCAAGCTCACACTGTTAACCTCTGGCCTCCACTCACATGCACACACATGTGCACATTCACCCAAAATGTAAAGAAGTATGCCACACATATGTGGATACACAGAAATAGAAAAATGAACTGATGTGCCCAAGATCACTCTTTTTTTAATTAATTTTAAAATTTATTTTTTTTTGAGAATTTCATACATGAATACTCTACATCATACATGAATACTCTATATCATTTCCACTTCTCCCCCTCCCCGACCAACTCTTCCCTTGATATCCTAACCACTGTCAATATCCTGATCACTTCTCTAATTATTATTATTACATATTAAGAAGCAGAATAATAATTATTATTTCCCAAAACAAATGAGTCTAACTCTGGAAAAATATCATCCCAGGCTTAGGTTAAACTTAACTAATTTCTATGAATACTTCTTTCACTTTACTTGTCTGTGTAGAGCAAGGCAGCATCTACAATAGTTCCATGTTATAGCGCCACACTTTAGTGGGGAGGACTAACTGAGAGTATTGACAATTTCTAAAAGGAAGTAACTAGAGACTGACAGTAACTCTATAGATGAAAACACATTAAATTATTCTGCACTGAATGAAAATTAATGTCTTGCATGTCCTAGCCTCTAATTCATGCAGTGAGACAAGGTGTTCCAGCTGTTAATCTATACCATATTCACTCATACTGCATCCACCAGGAGATGCTTTCAAGAGCTGACCTCTCCTCAGAACTGAGCCATATACAATATTATGTATTGGCCAGTTGAGACTGATGCAACAACATGATTTTGTTGTAAAGGAAGTAAGGGCCCTTGAAACGCCAGCTTTAAAAGAAAAAAAATTTATGCCTTTGTTTTTTATATGTATGAGTGTATTGCCTGAATATATGTAAGTGTACCCATGTCATGCAATTCCTGAGGAGGCAGAGGTCAGAAGAAGGCGTTGGAGTCCCTGGAACTGGAGTTACAGACAGTTGTTAGCCACCATGTGGGTCCTGGGAATAGAACCTGGGTCCTCTTAAAGAGCAGCTAGTGCTCTTAACTGCTGAGCCACATCTCCAGCCCTGAAATACCAGCTTTATAAAGGCATTTCGAGCATGCTATTGAGTATAGCTGCTTAGTCATCCTTGGAAAAATACTTCAGGTAACATGAACAACCCAATTCTAACATATTTGAAATCAGAATCTTCTCCACTTCACTGAATGAGCCTGGGATTGTATTTCTCTCAAATCAGACTTATGTATTTCTGGGAATATTCCTTCTGCTTGTAAAAAGCAGTATAACTTAGGGCACATTTTTTTCTAGGCCTTAGTTTTCTCATCTTCTGAAATGGAAAGATATGAATAGATGATGCCATTTATGGTTTGAGTGTATATACATGTATGTATGTATGTATATATCAGACATCTACATAAGAATACTAAATAAAACAGTTTTCAGTTGGTCTAGCACTTTTCACCTTTGTCCTACCTTTTTATCTCCCCCCCCATATGAAATTTGGACTAGAATTCCATTCCTTTTTCAACCACACCAGACTGAATATTTAGGAATGGTTGAGCACGCCTTGGTCCTTGATCATCAGCATCTTAAAGATTCATATGATCTTACACTTCTCTGATATCTATTTTAATGTGAATGTGGTCTGTGTGTATGCATGTTCACATGTGTCTCAGTGCACATGGGGGCACACACACAAGCACATCTGTATTCATGTGCGTGGAAGCCTGAGGTTGATATTGGGTGTTTTCCTCCATTACTCTCCACCATATTCATTGAGGCAGGGTCTGTTAGTTGATTCCAGAGCTCACTCTTACTGCTAGTCTGACTAGCCAGCTTTCTCCTGAGATCCCATCTCCACCTTCTGAGTGCTAGAATTTCAAGCCGCCCTCCAAACCCACCAGGCATTTATGTGGGTGCTGGGGATCCGAACTTGGGTCCTCAACTTGTGCAGCAAGTGCTTTATCCGTTGCGGCATCTCCTCATCTCTAGTCCAACTATGTTTGCCTATTCTTTGTTCTGGTTTTCTTTATTCATTATCCCAATTCCTTTTGCTGGCATCCCAAATTATTTTTTTCACTCTCTATCAATCCATTTCAACTAAATCTAAGTATCTTATTTTCTTCCTGTCCTGACTACTTATACATAACAAATGTAACCATATTCCTTAAGTTGATTATTCAAGTTGATGTTCCCCCTATCCAAAGAAGATTCATGAAGGATATAGAAAAGGGAATTTCTGTTTCATGTTTTAAAGAGCCCAGTACTGAAAAGGCACCAAAAGCAGCTATATAGTAGCATAGACTAAACTGCTAATATCTGTTTGCCAGGCTTTCTTTGGGAGCTTTTAAATAAGATGCCATCCTCATGAACATGGCCTTAAGATTTGAATTAACCTTATTCACAGACCTGGAAGACACAACAGAGCACTATAAGATAGCAGCTGAGGGCAATTTCTTTCAATGGCTGTTTGGTTCTATTCAATATGCTTACTTTGGAGTTAAATAGCACTAACTGAAGATCACTAGCATGCATAAGATATCATCACAGCTTCTTCCTTCTCTTCCTTGATATTGTGAGCAGCAGTTTACCAGCCTTACTTTGGCTTTAGTGGAAACAGGCTTTGATTGAGAATAATCAGAAAAGCAGACAACTGAGAGACCATCTGTGTGCATTTTACAACAGCTCCTAAATTGAGATGGTGGCTGCAAGTAGGAACACCACCAGAGGGTTGTCTAAAAGTTTTAACGTGTTTGTCGAGCGCATGTATCTTTCTTTACAATGCTTCAGCTGAAGATATATTCTCCATTCAAATTTGAGACTCTGTAATAAAACCCTGTGAGACTACTTTGATCAATAGTGGAGCAAATGTCATTCCAGTATCACAGATCTTGGAGAATCATTACTGAAGGGGTTTGTGTCATGGAGGCATGTAAAATGCATTCAGGAGCATGTTGAAAACTTAATTTGGATTATTGGACTCAATGTTTAGCAAGCTTTTCTGATTATAAGAGGCCCTTAGAATTACGGTAGACTGTGTACACTAGCATGTCTGACTTTTTAAAGAAATACAATGAATTTTTATTCTGTACTTGGGTGGAAATTTGAAAATTCTTGAAAAGCATTACAAGTGAAATCTACCCATATTCTAATCCTCAATAAATAACTATAATTGATATTGTGGCATACCTCCTTTAAAATATATTTTATATCCAAATGTGATTATACTGAGAATAAAATTTTAAATAAGGATTTGTTCTTTGACAATTTCACACATGTATGTAATGAATTCTGGTTATTCTCCCCCATCTTCTCTTATCTCCTGATCTCTATCACCCTCACCTCCTTCCTACAAATTCTTTTCCCAGATTCATGAGTTTTAGTTTTGTTTTGTGACCCATTGTTTGACCAGGGCCACCTATGTAATCGATGGATTGGAACCATCTACTGCAGCCTGGATATAATTCAGCAGTGAGGGGTGGGGTTCTCTTATTCCCTACTGACTGTTAATGGGCCCTTGAGAATTACAACATGGCAATAATTTACCTTTGTTCTATGCTCATATTTTTCAAGAAATTTCTTTTTTGGCATTTGCAATTGTACATATTTAAGGAATGCAGTGTTATAGTTTGATACTTGTATATAATGTGTAATGGTCAAATGAAATGAGGATGATTAACAGTTCCTATTCCTTAAATATTTATCTTTTTTTGTAATGGGAAATTCAAACTTCTCTTTTATAGTTCTCTACAAGACAGATAAATTATAGTCACATATATTGTAGAACATTAGATCTTATTCCCTCTATACAACTATATTTTGGTACCAGTTATCCAACCTTACTTCTCCTCTCCCTGTGCTTCCTGACCTCAAGAAACACTATCCAAGTCCCTATTTCTATAAAAATAGAAACACGTTTAGCCTCCACTTATGAGCAAGAACACGTGCTTTTTGTACAACAGGCAATTATTCAGTCATGACAGAATACAAAAGGATGAGATTTTTTCATTTGTGGCAACATATATGAAATAGGAACATATTATGTTAATTGAAGTTGATGTACTGCCTGCTGCACCAAGAAGGCAAATATTATGTTAAATGAAAAAGCCACATACAGAAAGAGAAATATTACATTTCTTTTCTTTTTTGGCTTTTTGAGGCAGGGTCTCCCTGTAGCCCCAGCTGTCCTGGAACTCACTATGTAGACCAGGCTGGCCTTGAACTCAGAGATCCGCCTGCCTCTGCCTCCTGAGTGCTGGTATTAAAGGCATGTGCCTCCATGCCCGGTCTACATTTCTTTCAATGATATTTTAATTATTGTGTAATGATCCATTTCTCTATTTGTCTTATATGTTAAGCTCTCCTCCAAAAGTTAGTTTTCTTTCAGGAAAAATGTATTGAACACCATTGTGAACAATTTTTTTCATGCATTTGATTTTTTCTTGTGACATAAATTTATGGACACAATATTGCCATTAAGGACAGACATGACTGTGCAGAGCATAGAATTTTATTCTGCATTTTATGGAGTCTGAATCCACTTGGCTATTTGATCTTCACTTAATAGTTAGGCATTGCTCAGTTAAGCTTCGGTATTTCTCAAAAACTTGTTCAAGAACACCAGTTTTTGAGGCCTAAATAAAGATCACATTACTAATAAATGGTACATGTCATATATGTAATGGATATCAGCTTTTATGAGGCATGTAAAATGCAGTCAAGAGCATACTAAAACCTTTATGTTGATTATTGAATTCAATGTTTTTGCAGCTTTTATGATTATAAGAAGTCCTTAGAATTATGATAAAACAAACAAACAAAAGCTAGACAAACTAAGCCGGGTATGGTGGTGCATGCCTTTGATCCCAGCCCTCTGGAGACAAAGGCAGAAGGAGCTTTGATCCCAGCCCTCTGGAGACAAAGGCAGAAGGAGCTCTGTATGATCGAGGCCAACCTGATCTACATAGTGAATTCCAGGCCATCTGGGCTATAGAGAGACCCTGTCTCAAGTATACCTATAACCACTCATCAAAGAAGCTTCTTTTTGCAACAGATAGAAACAATTACAGATTTACACAGCTGGTCAAACATAGAGAATAAGTGCCTCTGAAATCTCCAGTCCTAAGTGACAGATCTACAGTGCAACCTAGGCTGACAGAAAATAGTGCAACAGGGAGGAGACTGCTAATGCATCTCTCAATTCTCACCAGTGAAGCTTCCTCATGCAACAGATAGTGATTAACACAGAAGTCCACAACTGCCATTCAGGGCTCAGGGACCACTGAGGAAGAGAGTGCAGAAAGTACAGCAATGGTGACAGCATGCACAAGACCCATACAAACTCAAACCAGACAAAAAGCCAGCATAGAACTGGAGAAAAGGTTAAGAAGTCACAACCTTATAAGACTGCAGGACTGTTGACACCTGATCACTAATGAATGAGGAAGAGTTGGCCTTCTTTAAGGGAGTGATGCCAGATAAGCTGACCAGGCTCCAGTGGATGATCTCACATGAAAGACATCTGGGGACGCAAACTTGACTCAATAGGCCTTAACATATGTGACAAAATGCATGAAATCTGGTAGGGGGCTATGGAGTATACAAATAGGGGAGGGGGTCTAAATATGATAAAAATGTATTGTATAAAATGTCCCCAAATTTGATGAAAATATATGTTAGAAAAAGATAAATAAAATCCCCCCAAAAGAACCCAAAACAAACAAAAAAAATTACCTCTATAAAACGGACAAAACTAACGGCCTTGATAAACTTATCAGGTTTGAGATTACAGTGTTTAAAAAGCTATTTAAAACAAGTTATTTGTATTATTTTTAATCGGAAATATTTTATCTACACCTTCTGCTGGATTGAAAGTTGTTGGTAGTTCAAACAAACCACTGTAATTTATCCTATGTCCGAGGTGATTCTGGTTTCTTCTTTTCTTTTTAAAAAAAACAAATTTTAAATATTTTATGCATTCTTTTTATTTTTTATGTGTAAAACTATATTGCTTGCATGTATGTAAGTGCACCCATGTCTTTCAATACCCACGGAGGTCAGAAAAGGGCATTTGAGTTCCCTGGAGCTGAAGTTATGGATGGTTGTTAGCCACCTTGTGGGTGCTGGGAATTGAACTTGGGTCCTTTGCAAGAGCAGCCAGTGCTCTTAACCAATGAGCCATCTCAACAGCCTCAAACATCACTAAATTTTAAATGGAAAGGAAATATAATGACGAATTCTATTATCATTTTTCTTGATAAGGATAAACCAGTTGATGAATACATGAAGAATCATAGGATATCACATTTTTGCACTGGAAATTCTACATAGGAGATATTTGAAAGCATTTAAATTTAATAGGAGTTATTTGATAGCATTCAAAGTTTATTGTGCTTTTGACATGGTACTTTACTTGCTATATTCAATTATTTTTCTATTTTCTTTAAATAAGAATTTGATGTTCACAAACTCTTGGGATTATCTTCAAATTTATGCTAGTTATGAACAAAAAGTTTTAACTATTCATGTACTTTTCCACACAATTTCTTTATTTTGTGGTCTTGCTTGCATTGCCCCTTCTGATTGGAATCTCATTGTCTTCTCTGATCTTCCTGGCAAACTTTTCCTTACTCTTTAAAATTCAAATGTGCCGCAGGAAGTCTTCAGTGATCTGCATAGACAGATAATAATTTCCAGATTCTTGTTTCTATAGTAGAGCATTCATACCATTGTTAAAGTGCTCATCCTATTGCTATAATGATGTGCTTCCTCACTGACTCCTCCACTAGCATGTAAGCTGTGGGGGAGCAAGATTACATTCTACTTTTCTTTGACTATTTAGAAAAGAGTAAATATTTATTACATACATGTCAAATGAGTGGATTATTATTTTATATCTAACTGATTCTTACTAACACCTGGATTTACTGAGTTCCATGAGTTCAGTGAAGGCAGTATTGTCTAGTGCCAGGAGAGGGTAGTAGAACAGTTTCCAAAGAAGGGCCTGTATTTTGGATAGAAACAGAAGCTACAATAGGAGCTTTCAAATCTTGCTGTGGATTAGAGTGTCCTAGGAGGCCTTGAAAATGTTCCATGCCTGGCTCCACCTTGGACCACTTAACTGAGAGCACTGGGCATTGATATATATTTAAATCTTTTCTAGGTGATTCTAATGTTCTTCCAGGGTTGAACACCGTGGAATTTGAAGTCAAGGAATTCAGGATTGTCAGACAGGGTTCACTGTAAAGTGAAAGCAGGAGAGGAGACAGAAATCAACAGTGAAGTTAACTTGAACCCAGGAATAGCATCGAAGTTGCTGTAAATACATAAAGCAGGGAGGGGCCCAGATCATAACACAGGTGATAGAGAAAACTTATTCACCGATATTAGCCAGACAAGAATCAGAAATCAGATATGCAGAGTTCATGAATAGTCAGAGAGCAATTTCTAATTGTGATAATCAGTTGCCCAAGATCATAAATTCCTTTTGAACATTTGTGAACCATGGTTTGGGTCTACCAGCTTGACAGAGTCCCGTTTCTGCAGCAAAGACTTGCCAGCACAAATTATTTGGAAAAGCAGACTTTTTATCAATTTATTAGTGTGTTTATGTGTATGTACACATGTGTTTATGCCAGTAAATGTGCACATGTGGGCATGTATGTATGTGGAGGCCAGAGATCTGCATTGATTTTCTTGTATTGCTCTCTGCCTTACTTTTTGAGAGTCTCTCAACCTAAAGATCACCAATTCAGCCACACTGAGTGGTCAGTAAACTCCAGAGAGCCACCTGTCTTTGCCCCTCACCAGTGCTAGGGCTACAGATGTTTGCGCACCAAGCCTGGCTTTATTTGGGTTCTGGGGATCTGAACTCAGACTTTGGACTCCGGACTTTTTTTTTTTTTTTGGTGTTTTTGAGAAAGGGTCTCCCTGTAGCCCCAGCTGTCCTGGAACTCACTATGTAGACCAGGCTGTCCTTGAACTTACAGAGATTTGCCTGCCTCTGCCTCCGAAGTAATGGGATTAAAGGCATGTGCCACCATGCCCGGCCTGAACTCTGGACTATTGAACAGCATTGGGACTGTTAAAGACTATGAGGATTTTTAAGGTTGGACTATGAATTTTGTATTTTATATGCTTGTGAACTTATAGAGGCCAGGGAATGGAATGTGGTAGTTTCAATGTCCTACATAGGTTTCAAGTATTTGGGCATTTTGTCATGGCTTGGTGACACTGTTTTGGAAATTTTGGGGAGGTGCAACCTTCTTGGAGGAAGTAAGTCACTTGGGGTGGGCTTTGAGAATTCTTAAGCCTTGCCAGATGTCCAGTTTCTCTCTGCTTCCTGTGCCTGCTTAAAGATGTGACCATTTGACTTTCTGCTCTGGCCACCTCTGCATCCATGCCTTTCCTTCCATTATGGACTGTAATTCTCTGAATTGTAAACAAAATAAACTCCTCCTTCTATAAGTTGCCTTGGTCACTGTTTTATCACAGTAAGAGAAAAGTAACTAATATAGGTAGCTTCAATAACTGGAACCACAGCCAGGTTACAAGGTGTTAAGAAGAAAGTGGGTGGTAAAAAACAGTTACTAAGTCTTGTTTTTTTTACAAGCTTAGAATTAAGAAAGGTAAAAGTTTGGGTGGTAGCTGGAGAAAGTAGTAGTGAAAAAATGAAAATTTTTGGTTATTTATAGGCTAGTAAGAAAAATTAGAAGTAAACTATATATTGAAACTGAATATTAATAGACTGATAATTAACCGCAGAGACTGATAATTGTGTCTTAATATTTGTTCTTTCCTTTGTTAATGATGAAAAACCTCAGTTCTTATGTGTCAGCTTGTGAAAATGCATATTTTCCAGTTTGGGGCTACTATCACTGAAGATCTCCTGAGAGGATGACAATTTTGCCAGCGAGGAACACTTATTTAAGAACTACAGCAGGTTGTTGAAAACTTCCATGAGTTACAAAGTTTCTCTGTGGCTAAACTAACTGCGAACCACATTTTTGTACTATACTCCGAAATAAGACAAAGCAGGGAAATAAGCTGGGTTGGAGTCATTTTCTAAATTACTGTAATCCTTTGACCTATCTAGGATCACTTAAAGATTTTGGGTCATTTACACTGAGTTTCAACATATTTGTGCCTGATCACTCATGTCTACATAAAATAACATATAAAGCAAAAATGATAAACTATGATTTCAGCCAATTATTCCTTTTTCTTTTTTCTTGATTGTGGCAAAACAAAACAGAATTTACAACTAAAAATTGACTTTCCTTTTCTAACAATCTTATTTATAGGTAGAATTAAAATTTAATGGTGCAGAGTCCTAATCTTTAGTCTGTTTTGATTCTTTTCTTTCTCTGTTATTGAATATTTTGTAATGGGTGATCATGAACAGTGCAAATATATTTTGATTGGAAATTGTTAAATTATTATCGTATATATTTGTCTGCAGTGTCTTCAAAACATCAAAGCTATAACACACCATCAGATTTACTCACATTTACATTCATATATTCTTCTGTAATGTTTGTTTATTTTTAAAAAATTTAATTTATTATTTTTATTTTATGTGGATGTGTGTATTGCCTGCATGTAGGTAAGTACATCCATGTCGTACAATTCCCACGGAGGTCAGAAGAGGCTGTTGGATCCCCTGGGACTGGAGTTATGGACAGTTGTTAGAATCCATGTGGGTGCTGGAATTCGAACCCAGGGCTTGTGCAAGAACAACCACTGAGCCATCTCTCCAGCTTTGTTAAAAACACTTTATTTTAAAAAAAATATTTTATTTATTATTATTTTTTATGTGTATATATATATTGCCTATATGTAGGTAAGTGCACCCATGTCATTCACTGCCCGCAGAGGACAGAAGAGGCTGTCAGATCCCCTGGTACTGGAGTTACAGACAGTTGCTAGCTTCCATGTGGGTGCTGGGATTTGAACTCCAGTCTCCTGCAAAAACAGTCAGTTTCTTAACCACTGAGCCATCTCTCCAGCCTCCCTCTGTAATGTGTAAAAACAAGGTAGCTGACATCACATTTCTACTGCACTAAATTAAATAAATTGCTTTTACTGTTTAAACACTAAAATGCATAAAACTAAAATTAAGTCAAAAAAGCTTACATCTCTAAATTATTTTTTAAAACTTTAAAAAATATTTTATTTATTATTTTTATTTTATGTCTATGAGTGTATTGCCTTCATGTATGTAAGTGTATCTGGGTTGTGTTGTGTAATGCCAGTGGAGGTCAGAAGTGGGCGTCGTATCACCTGGAAGTGGAGTTACAGATGGTTGTTAGGCACCATATGGCTTTTAGGACTTGTACCCAGGTCCTCTGCAAGAGTAGCCAGTGCTCTTAACCGATGAGCCATCTTTCTAGCCTCTCATCTCTAAATTCTGAAAAGTTCAATTGATCTTTGGTGTGGAATTTAGGTGAAATCTCAATTATTTGATCTGAGTAGATTCACCCATCTCATTTTGCCATAAAGAATATATGGGGGGGCATGTCAATTAGAAATTAATATGACAAAAATAACAGAAATATGATCAAAAAGAATCATTTTGTTTATGTGATGTTATCCTAGTCACAAGACCAAAAAAGAAAAGAAAAAGAAAAAAGAAAAAAAGAAGAAATTTGACCTATGGCTAATATCTATTTATTTGTGATGCTAGTCAGCTTCTTGTTTTGGGTTTTTATATAGGGCTCCAGTTGTGATATAAGGATGGTGAAGCTCTTTAACATACCATTTTCTTTTCTGGTATTTTAAATCAATCCTTTCTTGTAGCCAAATGCACTTAAATTGAAATCTATAGGTCATTGGAAATTTATAATGACTTAAAGTTTCTAAATGTGATACTAATGCCCTCCCCCACCAGACCAAGAAGTGTTTTTCATCAACTAGGGCTAATTTGCAACATAATCATTGGTCATCAAAAAATCATTTAAATAGGATTAAGTGGGGTTAACAATGTATTACTCTCCTACAAATCTTTGTTCCAATACTGCTTTTCTTTCCAGTTGCTGTCTAATGATGCTGGTGAAATTTTTCATATGTTGCAGTATGGACAGAAGTATTTTTAGTAAAGTAACTCTAATAGAAAAAGAGCAATAACATCTTCAACTTTAAATAGTGGCTAGAATGCATGTATTTAGAGAACATGTAATAACAACACTTAATAATGAAGAATATTTCCTTGTCCTCTGTTGGGCTACATGTTGCATAAAATACCTCCTATTATTTATTTATTTATTTATTTATTTATTTATTTATTTATTTATTTATGCTGTGCCAGGGATGCAACTGCATTCAATCACAAAGCTGCACCCCTGCCCAAGTAGATGTTATTATTCCAACTCAGAGATGAAGAAATCACAGCTTAAGGAGCTTAAAATATGCTCACTTGCACAACTTTGACCGAATTTTACTTTTTCTGCCCTTCGCAGCCATTGATTTTAATTGCTACTTCACTAAAGTATTTAATTTTGAATATTGTGAGTAGTCAATGAGGTATTTGGAATTTGAATTTTACTATTTTATCCATATTCTTGTGCACAACATGAAATCAAATAAATGCACTGCTAATTTATAAATTTACAGACCAGATAGATACTTGAACATGTTGAATGAACTGACCTGTTAATTCACTTACAATATCTAATTGAGTTGAGTGTGGTGGTGCATGTTTTTAATTTCAGCACTCGGGAGACAGAGGCAAGGGGGGTCTCTGAGTTCAAGGCCATCTTGGTCTACATAGCAAGTTCCAGGCCGTACAGGGAGACCCTGCCTCAAAAAGACCCCCTTCCCCAGAAACCAATATCTAATTAAGTAATTTGTGGGAAGAAGCAGTCTTATACCTTCACCATTATTGTTACTGAATTTCTTCAACTGCTTTTAAGTGATAAAACTACTGCACTGATTGACCAGTTCTTTAGAAGAGGAGAAAACATACCTAGAATATCATTACAGATAGTCCTAGCCCAGAAACAGGGAGGGCCACAACTTCTGATGGTCTCACAACCTCTCCAAAGAGCACCACCAATGTGGCACCAAGTGTCTACACAAATGAGCCTATGGGGGACATTGCTCATTCAAACCACAACAGTTCTTCAGTAGCTTCACTTGGAGTTGTAATATATCCTCCAAATTTATTATACACATATGGATTCCTGTTTACAAAGATTTTCAAATAACACACAGAAAGAACATGAGAATGACCCACTGTGTAGCCTTGAACAGAAAAGATGACAACAGAGCGAGTAGGCTGACAACATGAAATCAGACAGAGATCATGTGAAAGATAGTATTTTAGAGTCATGTCTTGCAATTTGGGTTTCCACCCCTCCTGCTGTAGAGTTCCATGTTGCTGAGTTTGACAAATGTAGATAAGTATGAAGTCCAAATATGTACTGTGCTGTATTAAGCATTATTCTAGGCAACAAAGAAAATCCAGAAAAAGTAATACTTGTCTACGGTGATATTCCAATATGCAGGGATAGGCCCTTACTTCATAGCCTAGCAGCTTTGCAGCTAGGAATTAAAACAGTAGCCTTACTTTCTTGCAAGGAGTACGTATTCTATTGGCTATTGGCTTTTTGTTTTCTACTGGATTTTGGGAGAAATTGGCCCTCATCCTTTTACACATGGAAAGGGAAGGGAAAATGTCTTTTTCACTGTGAACTGACAGTTTTAACAATCATAATGATTCACCCTCATTTCTCTTTCACCTTGTCTTTATTTTTTATTTTATTATTTATTATTTTTATGAGTATGAATGTATTGTCTGCATGTATGTAAGTCCACCCACGCTGTAAAATGCCCACCGAGGACAGAAGTACGCTTTGGATCCCCTTGAACTGGAGTTATGGAATTTTTTCTTGTGCACTCATCTTTTTTGGAAAAGTTTTTTAATTTTTATTTAAACCCCTTCCTGTATATGCCTTCCATAGTCCTCGCTGCTGGATTTCAGGAATTTTGTGACATACATTAAACCCTATTAAGTCAAGTTTATGCTCCCAAATGTTCCTTGATGTGAGCTTATCCACTGGAGCCTTGTCAAACTATGTATGTCACTCCCTTAAACAAGAACAACTCTTCTCCACCCAACAGTTATCAGTTGCTAATAGATCCTCAGAAAAGGCTGGGGCATCTTACCCAATCCGCACTTCATACTGGGTTTTTGTCTGAGTTTGCACGGGTTTTGTGCATGCTGTCACTATTGCTGTAAGTCTATATGAATAAATTCCAAGCCATCTGGAAAACTCTGTTTCCTTGTGGTCATCACCAACCCTGGCTCTTATCCTCTTTCCTTCCCCAATTCCTCAATTGTCCTTGAGTCCTGGATAGCAGAGTTTTAATCCAGGTATCCTATCCAGGTACATGCACTTTGCAGTCTTTGTTCTCTACACTTTGGCCTGTTGTGGCTTTCTATGTTAATTGCCTTCTGTTGCACAAGGAAGCTTCACTGGTGAGAGTTGAGAGATGCATATTCTTTCTGCCCCTTGTTCTGCTATGTTCCTTAGGTGTGGGCTTTCACTGTAGATGTGTCACTTAGAACTGGGCATCTTAACAGACACTTATCCTCTGTATTTGGCTAGCTGTGGAACTCTGTAATAGTCTCCATCTATTGCAAATAGAAGCTTCTTAGATGAGTGGTGAGAGGTAAACTTGTCTGTAAATATAAAGATGCATATCAGCATTCAATAAGAAACTGTATTGGGGGGTGCTGGAGAGATGGCTTAGTGGTTAAGAGCGCTGGCTGTTCTTGCAGAAGACCTATGTTCAAATCCCACCACCCACATGATGGCTAACAACTATCCATAACTCCAGTTCTAGGGTTTCTGATAACCTCTTCTGACCTCCATGGGCATTGCATGACGTGGGTGCACTTACACACATGCAGGCAATATACTCATACACACAAAATAAAAATTAAAAAAAAGAAACTGTGGCTGCCAGGAGGCAGCCTCAGGACCTGAATGGATTACATGGAACTGAAAAAAGACCAGGGGACTCAGGCGGTTTTATTTCTTTACTCTTTATTTTTTCATCCACATGTGAGTGCCAAAAGTAGAGAGCTCTCAAAAGAAGAAGTAAAGATGGCTATGAAGCATCTTAAAAGATGTTCAACTTCACTAATAATTAGGGAAATGCAAATTAAAACCACTTTAACATTTCATCTTACCCCAGTCAGACTGGCTAAGATCAAGAGAACAAATGATACCAAATGTTGGAGAGGATGTGGGTAAAGGGGAACACTCATCCATTGCTGGTGGGGCTGCAAACTGGTTCAACCTTCGTGGAAAGCAGTGTGGAGAACCCTTAAAAAACTACAAATGAACCTACCATTT
>NW_008330298.1:103213-103531 GCF_000622305.1 Nannospalax galili
AGAGATACGTATAAAAATTGGGTTAGTTTAAGGGAGGGGGGAGGGAAGGGTATACAAGGAACCTAGGGGAGAAAGGGAAAGAAGGAGCTCAAGGGAGGTAGGACCGTAGGATAAGCGTATTAGTAAGGGAGAAAGGGGGGAAATGGGGGCAACTTAAGTGGGAAAACCATAATGAAGGGATGAGACAATGTGAGAGACAAACAACTCCTAGCTAGTTTTGAAAACCAGAGAGAACCATATTACTCCTACAACCTACTGACAAATTATACATAGCAGATCAAGAAATATATGTCTAGGTAAGGTTTATCTGAGAACAAC
>NW_008330298.1:104371-123369 GCF_000622305.1 Nannospalax galili
GGCATGTAACCCAGCATAGAACTGGGAAAATGAACAGCAGACCCCAATCTTATCTAAAGGAATATTGACAACTGATTGCTGTTAGATGAGGAACAGCTGACCCTCCTAGAACAAAGACCTCTAGATAGGCTGACTAGATTCACCAGATGGACAAGTAGTGGGGAATGGCTGGGGGTACTGACCACACAGTGGACAGTAGAAGGGATAACACAGTATAAGGCCTGTAGTGGGGGGAGGGAGGCTATGGGAGGGTGCCATCTGGGAAGTCGGTGTATAGTTGAATAAGATGGTTTGGGATGTTCTGTGTGATATACACACACAGAAAAAAAATCAATACATGTGCCAACATCTAAGTGTTAGTAGCAAAAAAATGAATCTTTCTGTGAGAAACAGTATATTTTAAAATGAAATGGAGATCTTTTTTAAAGGTTAAATCTTATTCAATTTTATGTCTCATGGGGCTTATACTGAGTTCAATATTATAGAACTGTGTTAGTTCAACAGCAAACCTAAAAATTTTATAGCCACTTTTGAAAGATCTGTATCTTTGCTCTGGAAAGTGTTATTGAGCATATTAAAGCTGTAATGATATGCTTCTTCTAAAAAAATAACAAATTATATTAAAAATGTAGGAAACAGCATATTTTAAAATGAAATGGAGATCTCTTTTAAAGGCTAAACACTCGTTCAATTTTATATCTTATGGGGTTTATACTGCGTTCAATATTTTATAACTGTATTAATTCAACTGTGAACCTAAAAATTTACAGCCGCTTTTGAATGAGATGTATCCTTGCTCTGGAGTGTATTACTGAATATGTTAAAACTGTGATGAAATGCTTCTTCTAATCATGTGGTTATTAAATTAAAAAACATTAAAAAATAATAATCCTTTAAAGCATAAAAATTTGCTCCTTAATAATTAGTAGATGTGAAAAACATTACCATCGAAATCTACCTGACGACATTATATTCATGCTCAGATGCCAAGGAGCTCAGAAAGTAACGGACTGTGACTAGGAATAATCATATATACAGAATTTAGAAACGTATGTGCAAACATCTTAGTGTCAATTGCCTTAAAAATGAATTTTTCTGTATGAAACTGTGTATATTAATAATGAAATGGAGATCTTTTTTAAAGATTAAAACCTAATCTAATTTTATGTCTTATAGGGTTTATACTGAGTACAATATTGTATAACTGTATTAATTCAACGGTAAACCTAAAAATTTATAGCCAATTTTGAAAAAGAGATGCATCTTAGCTCTGGAAATTGTTATTGAATATGTCAATGCTGTTGTAATGAAATGTTTCTTTTAATTATGTGGTTATTAAATAAATAATTTTAAAAAAGAGCTGTGATAGTCCAATCTTTGGCATGTTTATTAGTTTTCTAAATAATTAATAAATAGGGTATATCATATTTTCTTCCATGAGCAATAAATTATTTGGTAATTAATTTGTTAATTATTGTCATAATTCCATTTCATAATATTTTCATGTATTTTTCTTTATTTTTCTATTTTTGAGATAGGGTCTCCCTGTAGCCCCAGCTGTCCTGGAACTCACTATGTAGACCAGGTTGGCCTTGAACTCACAGAGATCCATCTGCCTCTGTCTCCCGAGTGCTAGGATTTAAAGGCATGTGCCACAACACCTGGCTTTTCTTTCTGTTTTTGAGACATCTTCTCTTGTAGGTGAGTCTGGCTTCTTTGTACATTTTTACTCTTATGGCATTGTAATTTGAGAATTTAATATTTATGCTTTGTGGTTTGGGAAATTATCACAGTCTAATTAATCATAAGGAAGTTGCACTTTTATTGCTTAAAAACTATACTCAATAACTAAGCAGTAAATTATTAGTGTTTTATAATTTTAGTATTCATTCTTGTTTATTTTTGTACATTTTACAGACAGAATTTAAAAATTCTATTTTACTATTTGCTGAGTATGGCCCTGCATGTATTGTGTAATCCTTCTGTACTTTGTTGTTATGTTGAACTCAGCTCTTTATGTTTGAAGTTTATGAATGTTATATGGTTTATGTGCATACATTGTTTTGCATGTTACTTAAAACATGATAAATGCTCTTATCTAAACATTACTTACTATTGTTTTACCTATTTTATTTTTATTTTTAACCCAATATGGAAAATTTTGATAAATAATTTTATATTTTTCAATGCTGTTATTTTACTGGTTCCCTTCCTGCTTTCCTTTCTTCCTTTTTTTTTCATTCTGAAGTTTATCTCATATATATATATATAAATCTTCCAATAAAATTTTATTTCTGTATACTGATTTTCAAATTTTATAGAATTTTCACACGTCATTAAATATCCTCTTGAGGTTTGAACTACACAAAATAAGTGATGAGTAAATTTTGCTGACAGGCATGGTGCTCCTCCCTCTTTCATATTGTACTTCTGAATCTTCCTTATTTATCTTCCCTCAACCTATGAAAGTTATTTCCTGAGTCAACAAATACACTTCTTATTGTAGTTGTTGTTTCTATGCCACTGTAACAAATCACAATTTAGTGGCTTGAAACAACATGGTTATTATCTCACAGTACTGTACCTTGAGAGTCTAGGTTGGCTTGACTGGTATTTCTGCTCCAGTTTCTGCAAGGCTGAAGTCAAACTGCTGGCTGGCTGAGTTCTTATGAAGAGACTCTGGGAACTGTTTATTTTCAATCTCGTTCTGCGAGTAGATTTTAGTTCACTTATGACCCTAGTAATGAAGTCGGTAAAAGTTTTGATCTGGAATGCCCCCAAAGGCTCATGTGTTAAATGCTTGATCCCCAGCTTGTGAGGCTATTGGGGAGCGGTAGAAGTTTTGGAAGGTGAGGCTTACTTGCTTGGAGGAAATAATTCATTGGCAGGACGTTATGACTTTGCAGGATAACTAGGACCCTGGCCCTTCCTGCTTCCCAGTGAAAAGCTTTTCTCTGCCATATGCCCAAATCACTAGCCTAAACCAACAAGATCGAACAACCATGAAACCTCTGAAACTAGTTTTATGTTGGATATTTTGTCAGGAAAACTAACATGAGGTCTCCAATTTTTGTTGCCTGTTAGCTACTAGAAGCCACTGTCTGCAGTCCTGTTTTAAACATTACAGAACGTATGCATGCAAGAAAACATCATATGTTACCTCATTCATATCCACACTCCATTAACTCAATACTTTCTCAGTGGGAAATTTTTTTACTGTCTGTAACCTGAATTTCTGTTCTTCAGTGTCTATCCTGCCCTCTTCTTATTCTTTCTGTTTTTAAGGATGTGTTTCAAGATTCACATTGGTTATCTAAGATAATTGTACTACTTTTTTTTGACTGACATATGACATTGGTACATATTTATGAGGTACAGTTTTATATCTTACCATATACATCTTGTTCAAAATCACACAGCAAATGGTAGAGCATGTATTTGCATCCAGGTCTTTCTGAGTAAAAAAATCACATACTGTTTCCCAATTACCAAATAACTTTGTATTACTCACTTCCCAGTGTTATAATATGGAAGAGTTAAAACTAGATCTCCAAATGGCCTAAGATAGTATTTCTTTTTTTACTTCTTTTTCCTTACCATGTACCCTCCAACCATAACTTGTAGTTTCAGAAACCTTTAAAAGGTTCAACATAGCAAACAAAGCCATTTTTTAAAACTGTTTCACTTTCTTTCCTCAATTATGTTTTAAACAATAAAACATTACTTTAAAATTACACCGTGGTAATTAGCTGGCCCTGAATTAAAATTTGTATTATGATTTACTATATTTCTTCCATTCTTGAATTTACAATATTTACATTTTGGAAGCTTTGTCATGAAGAGAGCTCTTACAGACTGGGCACACTTCTGTAATCCCAACGTTTGGAAGACTGAGATTGGAGGATTGATAGTTTGTGTCTAGTCTGATCTACCTAGAAAGCTAAAGGACAGTCTCAAGGATATCTAGGCCTTAAAAAAATACAAATAATACAAATAATAGCAAAAGATGGCATGAAGTGGGGAGTATTGTGTGGGAGTGGAGAAGAGGGAGGTGGGTCTGAATGTGATCAAAATAAATTGTATGAAATCCCCTAATCAATAAAATTTATCTAAACCAAACAAACCAAAGATTGAACTTATAATTAAGAATATTCTACAAGTATCATTGACAGTATTTTTCATTCTTTCTAAATGGTACAAAGAACTATAGTAGGTTTTAGAACCAGGAAGGATTTTTAGATTCAATGAAAAGTAGAAATTAATGGATTATAGTTATGTTGATGCTTAATATGGCCAACTTGTCAGGATCTAGAATCACCTAGGAGACATATCTATGATGTTGGGTTAATTGAGGAGAGAAGACCTATCCTAAATGTGGGTATCACCAGTCCATTGGCTGGGATCCTGGATTTTATAAAAAGGACTGACTGAGCACCAGCATCTCTGCTTTCTGACTGCTGGTTTACTGTGACCAGATTCCTCTCACTTCACTATCATACCTTCCCAACCAGAATGAACTGTACCTCAAAATATGAACTAAAAGAAATCTGTCCTTCTCACTTCACTATCATACCTTCCCAACCAGAATGAACTAAAAGAAATCTGTCCTTCTTTAAGTTGCTTTTGTTGGGTATTTTGTAACTTTAACAAGAAAAGAAACTATCACAGGCATATATAATGCTTCATATAATTTATCCCCTTTATAGAAAATATCATAAAATTATTGAAATAAAATTACATGTGAAATCATTTTATTGATGAGAAAGCAAATCTAGAATGAGGATGTGATTTTTCTAATTTCATAAAACTTCCAGATGAACTGGGCATGTTGGTGCATGCCTTTAATTTGATCAAGATACAAGCACTCCAAACGTAGAGAACTCATCTGCAGACTACAAATATTGGGTCAAGTGATCATGCACATTCTATACTTTTATTTAATAATATGTAAGTTGGTAAGTCTTAGATTTTTATGTAGACTGACCAAGGACCTTTTTGCAGGCCGTGCTAAAGCAGAAGCCAATACGAGGCCTTGAGTTCATAGCTACAAACTGCCATGCAGATATTAGAAAGTGCGAAAATATCTTTAAGGATAAGGCTAAGGATGTTCCAAGTGCTATGCTAAGTACAATTTTCTATTTCGGTTACAGGACAGACAGAGATGCAGCTACAGACACATTCCTAAGAGTTCATTGTTTGTATGAGCTTGCCAAATACCTAGAATGTATAGAGAGTTTGGAATATGTGTTCAGCAGATTGAAAAGGGTACAAATACAAAAACAAAATTGTGCTGTGATTAATGACTTCCTGTTACTACATTTATTGTGTATGCCAATTTATAAAAGATGAAGAAAAACTTTAATATCAGCGTAGGATGGGCTAGAAATCTATAAACTAATAGAGTCCATGAAAATTTTAGTATCAGAATTTTATGCAAAGAAGACTGATGAACTGGATCCAAATGAGAAAGGAAAAAGATGATGAAAATATGTCAGTAAACAGAAACCAAAAGGGATTAACCTCACCAAAGCTCAAAAGATGAGACAGGTAGAGATACTTGTATTTGTGAAACACAGAAAAATAACAGATCTACTCAGACTGTCAGGAGCAATTCTACATTTATTATTCCGAGTAAATACAGAGTATGTAGCTAGAGAACCTATAAGAGTTAGATTTTCTCAGTGTTCGGGGAGGGACAAAAAGTGGGTCTGTTAAAATTAAGATGATAGTTCCTCAATGGGGAAAAGGGGTAGGGTCTGGTACAAATCAGGAGTCATGTTACAATCTTGGCCCTATCACCTGGAAGTTTTTGTTTTTGGAGGGAGGGAACTTTCTGAGACAGGATCTGCCTGTCATCCCAGCTGCCCTGGAACTCAGTATGTAGACCTGGCTGGCCTCGAACTCACAAGGATCTGCCTGCCTCTGCTCCAGAGTGCTGGGATTAAAAGTGTGTGCCACCATGCCCAGTTCTACCTTAATTTTTTGATACAGGGTCTTTGCTGACCTGGGAGATGGACTGCCTGTCTACTGAGTCCTAGGTGTACATCTGTTCCTCTCCACAAGTCCTGGGGTTACAGTCATGCGTATGCTGTCATGCCCAACATTTTACATAGGTTCTGGGACTCAGAACTCAGATCCTCAAGCTTGCACAGCAAGTACTTTACCCACTGAGCCACTTTCTAGTCACCAAGAAGTTATTTTTATTTGCACCTATTAATTGTACAAAATATGAAATTATTGTATGTCTATGAGTACATTGCCTGCATGTAAGTAAATGTGCCTGTGTCATGCAGTGCAGTGCTTGCAGAGGTCCGAAGACAGCATCAGATCCCCTGGAACTGGAGTTATAGATGGTTGTTAGTTGACAAGTGGATGCTAGGAATTGAACTTGGGTTCTCTGCAAGAGCATCCAGTGCTCTTAACCACTGAGCCATCTCTCCAAGCCCAAAGTATGAAATTCTTAATGTTACTAAATACCTTAATTTCTAAGGCATACACAAATTGTCTCATTTTCTAAACATTGATGGGTGTAGGTACCTATTGCAAGTGTGATGCAGAAGAAGGAAGTCAGGTTCTACACTAAAAAACTGTATAATTTTGCATTAGATAAGTAACTTCTCTGAGTATCCATTTTTAATTTTTTTTATGTGCATGAGTACATTGCCTTCATTATGTAGGTGCACCTGTGTTGTGCAATGCTTGTGGAGGTCAGAAGAGGGCGTTGGATCCCCTGGAACTGGAGTTATAGTTGCAATGTGGGTGCCGGGAATTGAACCTGGGCCCTCTGTAAGTGCAGCCAGTGCTCTTAACAGTTGGACCATCTCTCCATCCTTGACTATCCATTTCTTAACTCTGAAAAGTTAGACTAATATCTCTTTCCTGTGGGTGTTATGAACTTACAGTTACAGAACACATCCATGCCAATGATAAATTCTAGTTTGTCCTTTAGTCCTTTCATCTCTAAACTCGAGGCACATTGGATCTCTAGCTATGTTTTTAATTCTTTCTTTTCATGTGGTCATCAAAAGCCCAAACATGTACTGGTTTGGTGCTAATGTTCACAGATCTGTGCTGTCTTGCTTGCTACCTCATTATCTAAAATGTCTTGTACTGTGTATTAAAATCCTTGATGTTAACAGGTGAGGTGTGCCAATATGAATGCTGCAGTGATAGAGGGAATGAGAGGAATTAGTATATATGGAAAACGACAATTATTTGAAGAGGTATTATTGTAACTGAGACACAATTACACTTATGTCACGTGTTTGCCTATTCTTTCATTTGTCATTTCATAGGTTTGAAGTCTAATTTGCCACATTATGGCATGAAAGAATCTGTCCTTTAAGGAGGATAGCAATATTTTTTCTATCTACATATTTGTATAAAGTTAAATTTTGCTTATGTTTTAGGTAAAAAAGTCATTGAATGCAAAATTAGGCATGATATGAAAATCCAGTTCTCATCTCTAAACCATAGGTATAAGAGAGTTGAAAATATGTGAAACAATGTCATTCTTTTCACTGTAGTTTTTGACTTTGAAAAATAATTACTTTTCATGAAAATGTAATTTATGTCAATATATGTTTACTGTTGTTAGTGAATTAAAAATGAAGTATTGAAAAAAAAACTCCTAGTTTGTATGCTGAAGACATGGTTTTGAGGTTAAGAGTATGTGCTGCTCTTGCAGAAGACCTGAGTATGGTTCCCAGCATCTACATTGGGTAGCTCATGATAGCCAGTAACTCTAGTTCCAGTGGACTTGGCACCCTCTTCTGGTCTCTGCAGGCACCCACACAGACATGATATATGTACACATATACAAGAATAAAAATAAGTCTTAAAAACTCCCAGTTTTTCTTTCTAATTTGTAAATATTAATAGATACATAATACACAAATTAAAGCACTTTTTGGCATCTTAATACTTTTCACATTAAAAGAGGTCTTAAGACCAAAATATTGCAAACTATTTTTCTAGATGAAAGAAATTAAAGTATGAAGTTATAGCTATTTTGCTCACAGATCAAATGTGGACACTTGCTTATTTTTATAAATAAAGTTTTATTGGAACATAACGACACCACTTGTTACATATTATTTATGGTTGCTTTTTCTTATAATGGCATACTGGAAAGAGAGATTATATTACCCATAAAAGTTAAAATATTTACTATCTGGCAGGATGATTTTGCTGCTGATGTTCTTTAATACAGAATACCCTTGCTTAATTACATGAAGTGAAATGCATTTCTCTTACTTGATTTGCTCCAGTGTTATTGTTATCTATGCATGTTAAGTAGGCTTTGATTATTAGAGGATAAACATGATACAGCTATACTGTACATGAACATTTAATAAATAAATATGGAGAGGATTGTGCTAAGAAATGTATATCTTGTGTTAAAAATATTTATCCTTATGGAGGTTGGTCTTGTTTTCTGTGGATCACTTCTGTTTTACAGTTAAAGCTGGAGTCCCCTTTTAACTTGAAATATCATCATTTATAAAATGTTGTATAAGATAAAGACATTACCAATTGCTAGAAATCTGAGGGCCTTCTGCTTTATTATGGCCTTTCAAACAGAAGTCTAGTGCTATCAGATTTGAATTTGGAGAATATATGAGATTTGGATTCAGTGGGGATAAGATAAATGCGTGCTAGGAAGATTCAGCACTATCCATTTCTTTGTTCAAGAAAAAAATACACTAAGAAGCTTCCACGTTACTGGACACAGCTGGTACATGCCTTTCATCTAAGGTCACCTGGCAATTACTGTACATCAGAACACAATTAAAAAGAGAGATAAAGAATGCACTATTATTATTTTGGAATTATATGCCCTGGATAATATGTGTAGATGGCCACAGCAAAAGAACCGCTGTTTTTCTTCCCTTCACTCAGTACCTAGAATAAGACTGTAATGATATCATTTCATGTCTGTTTTTGAATTTCAAATGTGGGCTTCAGTTATAGGAAAATCTGGAACTGTAGGCATTTAGAGTGAAGCAATTCAGCTTGCTCAGATTTGAAATTGAGGCACTGAGAGGTTAAGTGGTTTGCCTAAGATAATAGAGCCAGCTTGTACAAGATCAGGAATGAGAATCTCAGACATGGAATTATTTCCACTCAGCCACACTATTCTCTATTTTTCTAAAGTACTTACTGTGAAGGAGACAAAAACATTATATGTAATCTACTACCTCACCAGGACAAAAACATGAAATTAAAAATCCATTCTTGATGAGATCATGTCTTTGAGTGGTTCAGAATAATACTTTGATATAGTCATTCCGATGAGAAGCTTATTCCTAAAACAATGACAAGGAAAAGCAAAAATAAGCCTCATTTTATGGATTGAGAAAATTTAATAAGAAAGGTGAGGCAGGAGTCATGTGACTATGAAAGCACGTGTACCATGAGCAGTAAACAAACTAGCAGTAGCACTCTCTTCTGGTGTTTGTGACTAGAGAACTAATACAGAAGTGTGACTCCGGTAAGGTCCTTAATGTTTTTAAACTTCAGGCTTCTTATATGTACAAATGAACAAAACTATGTCTATTCATTAATTAAGCCTCTTACATGGCATGCAGATGGTAATTTCAAAACATTTATATTTTTGGTTGTTTCTTTTGAGACAGGGTCTCACTTTGCAGCCCTGCCTGCTTTGGATTTCTCTATGCAGACCAGGATGGCCTTGAACTCACAGTGATCTGCCTGCCTCTGCCTCTTGAGTGGTGAGATTAGAGGTGAATGTCACCACTTCTGGCAAATATTTAATTCTTGATGTAAAGAAATAATTCATGTAGAGATGACTATTCAAATCATAGTGAATTAAATTTTCTGCTCTACTTTTAGTGATCTAAAATAACCAGGGGCCAGTGAGATGGCTCAGTAAGTAAAAGTGCTTGCCACTGTGGCTGATAACCTCAGTTCGATCCTCAGGACACACGTGATGGGAGAGTACCTGTACTCCTTTTAAGTTGTCCTCTGACTTCTACACATGTAGCACCTGCGTGTGCGTGCCTGTATCTCCACAAACCTATTCTAATGGATCCTGGGGAGATTATACAGTGGTAAATGCAATCAACAATATGTTATCACTGTCAGATGGATGTAAATTCATAAATATGTTTTTGGGCTTTCATGTTGTTCTAGTTTGCTTTCAATTGCTGTGACAAAACACTCTGACCAATACCAACTTAGAGAGGAAAGGGTTTATTTGGCTTACATCTCCCGGGTCACAGTTCTTCAGGAAACCCAAGGTAGGAACTCAGGGCAAGAACCTGGAAGCAGAAGCTGGAGCACAGGCCATGGAGGAACTCTGCTTACTGGCTTGCTCCCCTGGCCTGTCTGTGCTCAGCCGCTTTCTTATACAATACAGAACCTGCCCAGGGGTGGTAGGGCCCTCCCACATCACTCAAAAATTAAGAAAATATCCTACAGGCCAGTCCAATGGAGGGAGGCAATTCCCCAGTTGAGGCACTCTCTACCCAGGTGTGTCAAGTTGTCAACTAAATCTATCCAACACACATGTGAAGCGAAATGATAAATTATATAAGAATTTATAAGTAAATGGAATGTAATATATATATATATATGTGTTTTGTGCTGTAATAAAATATCTTAGATGAGTCTTTTTTGTAGTGTAATCATAATTATTTCCATTTATGCCATTGAACACAGACGAAATCTGGTTATGGATTGGGGAGGTAAATGCTGGACTGAGCTTTTAGACCCTCAAATTTCTTGTTCAGTTTGCACGCCTGTATACAAAATGTGTTGTTCTGAACAATCATTTATTGACATCGGCCACATCAATGCAGATTATTAAAAAACACTGTTTTGATGCGGGGTCTTATGTACTCCAGGCTTTATTCAAGTTCTTTATTGTCAAGTATAACCTTGAAATTCTGACTCTCTTACCTTCATCTGAGTGCTGGGATTACAGGTGGGCACTGCCGCACCGTATTTATGCAGTGCTGAGGACTGATCTCAGGGCTTTGTGCTTCCTAGGCAGAAACTATACCAACTGAGCTACATCTCCATCCCCTCTCAAGATACCATTTTATGGTGATTTCTGCCTATCGAATAACTAAGAAATTCATTCAAATGTCTCTATTTCAAGGCCCATTGACAGTCTAACAACCACTTACTGAGCACTTGCTTAGGATTGGGCACTCCTCTGGGCACTGGGGAATGGTAACTCTCAGCCTTTGTTTTTAAAGTAATCTAGTAATTCAGTTAAGAAATGTGTGGTGATTGTGTGCTACGTGCTTCATATAAGAACTGTATCAATGTGCAGGTTGGACAAGGTTCAGGTTTCAAGGAATTTGCAGTACCTGACAAATTAGATTTAGTCAAATAAGTGAATGAGTTATACTTTATGTACTTGCAATGACTAGAGGTTGTTTTGATATCCTGAGAGCATGTAGATGAATGGAACCTCATTTAACCAGAAAATGCTTCTTTGAGGAACTGACATTTGACTTACAATCTGAAGCTAAGAATTAAGACGATAAAAGAACAGGAATCTTTCCATTGCAGCAGGGACAGCATGTGCAAAGCTTCTGAAGCGGAATGAGAGATAGCAGATCCGAAGAGCAGAGAACAAGGTCAGTATACTTGGAATGCAGAGGCCAGATAGAAAAAGGCAGTGAAATTTGACTGGTGAGATGGGCGAGCAAAGGGTCACATAGGCCCTTTTACATCATGGAAAAGAAGCTCAACTTTGCTTTGCTTAGTGCAGAGAGAATCAGTTCAAGATTCTCAAGCAGGAGGATGGGCAATAGAGATGCACACCTAGAATTCCGGCACTCAGGAGGTGGAAGTGGGAGACTCCTGAGTTCAGGCTAGCTTGGGCAATATATATAGTGAGACCTTTTCTCAAAAAAAGAGAGAAGTTTCAAATAGCAAAGAACATGATCTGCTCTTTTTAAAAATAAAAGTAATCTGGGGCTGGTGAGATGGTGCAGTGGGTAAAGGTGTTTGTCCCCAAATCTGAAGACCTGAGTTTGATCCTTGGAACCCACATGGTAGAAGGAGAGAACCAAATCTGACTAGTTGTCCTGTGATTTCCACATGTGCCATGGCATACATACCCACCTTTCCACCTCCACAAAAATAAATGCACATAATAAATTTTTATGAGACACAATTACTTTATTGATTTCTTAAAATCAAATATTGCCAACTAACATTACTTTCATATACACACCATTCATAACAATGGAAATCTCTTTGGTCTTTTCAAATAATACAATATATAATACACAAACTTAGAACTTAAAATGCACCCTGATTACTTATGCAAGCTGGTAATTGAAAAAACATATGTGCCATAGCATACACTCCACCCAACTCCCAGCCAAATACATATAATAAAAAAATGTAAAGCATATTTTTAAAGAAAAGTCAGTTTTCTATTATGATAGATGTTCAAGAGCTGCTTCAAATTAAATATATTCAATGATCACTCTAGCCAGGCTTCACTAAGATCTCATAACCAGTTCATGCATGACCATATTACCTAATTTTCAGCAGTGAATGCACTGCCAATGGCCACAAGAGGCAGAGGAACCAGGACCCAACAAGCACCAGGCTGGTGAGGGCAAGCTGTTCTTTCCTTTGCAGTTTCTAAAGGTCCCCCACACAGAGTTCTTTGGAGGATAAAGTAGGAGGAAGAAACAAAAGAAAGCCAAAATCCATCTTTGAAGGAAAAGTAAAGCAACTTCAGGTGAACTTCAGCTTCCGGACAAATTTGACTCAGTGTTCTGTCTGAACATAGTCTTCTGTGCTCTGGGACAGAGTGCTCAAGTACTGCCAGCTCAGGGCAGACAAGAGCATGACAAATGACAGGTAAATTGGGGGAACAGTAGCTTAAGGAGATGAACTGATAGTTGGGAAGATTCTTGGTCCTGATTGTGGAGGTTATCTCTTTTCTTTCACTAGAAGAGGGGTCTGATTTTGGGATCCAATGATAAAACTCTTCTATATACCAGTATATGATAGCTTTGACAGATGGAATATTGGTCACATCCATCATAAGGGTAACTGCTTGCCCCTTCTGAATCTTCACCACCCCTTTGAATACTTGCTGATTATTTTAATGGAAGCTAGCTGGCAATTGCATGGGGATAGCACAGAAGTTAAACCTACTACAGATCTGGAGCCTTGACAGACAGGTGATGACATGGCAGATGTTGTGCCAAGTATTGGTAATGAGTTCATTCAGGCACTGCACAACCCCATCAGTCTTCTCTGACTTGACAAAATCTCCCAGCTTCTTTACATACATGTTCCAAACCTCGTGAGTCTCAAACTCTTAAAAACCTACTTCGTAACATGAATAGAGAATGATTTGTTGGTGTGCAAATGTGCAAAGAGAGATACACCAAAAAACAGGTGGGGGGACATTCTCCTTGTTTAGTCAAGAAATGAAATGATAGGGGCTTCAGCTGCAGTGGTAGCAATAGAGGTAGCAAGAGAGAGTGCTTTGAGAGACTCATCCTATCCCACTACTGGCAAGTTCTTGTTCCTTCAAAATACTATCAGACTACCATGCAGAAAAACTGCTAACACAGAGCTTTGGCCTCAAGATTTCTCCAGTAAGCCCATTAATGGTTCTTCTTACCCCTATTGCAGATTACTTACTTCCCAATGTTAGTATTGTTTGTGATATTTCAATGTCCCCTTTGCCTTTCATAAGTCCAATAGTTTTTAATATTAAATTATCTTTTAATTGGGTGCTGATTGATTTACTGATTCAATATAATAAATGTCTTGAATTTTTAAGAACACATGTAAAGATATAACCATGTATGATGCATAATAAAACTCATAAAATTGCCATTATAAATGCTCTGCTCCGGGGCTGGAGAGATGACTCAGTGGTTAAGAGCACTGGCTGTTCTTGCAGAAGACCCAGGATCAAATCCCAGCACACATATGGCAGCTAATGACTGTCTATAATTCCAGTTCCAGGGACTCTGACACCTTCTTCGGTCCTCCATGGGCACTGCATAACATGAGTACACTTACATACATGCAGGCATAACACTCATACATGTAAAATAAACATTTTTAAAGATTTTTTTAAAAAAATGCTCTACTCCTAATAACTAATTGTAGAGAAAAATGTTTGAAACTCCAAAATGGCAAAATCAGATCTGATACGCATTGACTTCAAAGCTGGTAGAGGAAAAAGCAATTTAATTCAATTCTCACTACGTTCCAGTTATTGGAGGTAGAAAATAAAAACCACTCTGAAGTCCCAAGATGCTAATTGACTTGTAAAAGATTACAAATATACATAGTTAACTATGTTAACTGAGGTAGTTTAGTTAGCCAAGGGCCAAATTTTCATTTCTTGAATCCAGTATTTAGTCCAACAAACCATGACATATTTGAACAATCTGCTTGGCATCTTAAGAACTGTGCTATAGGCAAACAAAAAGATGAACCAGGAATAAACTGAACCAGCACGGTTAATATTGTTTATTTAGACATTCATTACCAGGAACATAATAGTGTGAAACAGAAGAGTAGAACTTTGTGCCATTAAAAATTTCCAAACCTGTATAGTGATCTTGATAAAAGTAGCTTTCATAAACTATTTTAGATGAAAGAGGTGGTTCATAACTGTAATCCCAGTTCTTGGGAGGCTGAGGCAGGAGGATTGTCATGGCTTCAACATTAGCCTAGACTGCATAGGGAGTTCCACTGGGCTACAAAGTGATGCCTTCTCTCAAAAATCACCAAAATAAATAAATAAATAAATAAATAAATAAAGAAAGAAAGAAAGAAAGAAAGAAAGAAAAAACAAAAGGAAGAATCATTTTATTTTATAACTTGCTAACATAGTGGCTTTTTACTACCATCTATTTGGTGGCATGCATTAACTGATATGTTCTATCAAAAATACAGTTTATACTGAAACATACAATATTGACATATCACAAACTCTGGTTAGTAGGAGAGGTGCTACAAAGGTGTGTGTGGGGGGGGAACAAGATGGACACATAAAATTGAGTCAACAGTGAGGTTAGTCACAATAATGAGTATCTCAGAATACTTACATATTGGTGATAGGAGAAGTACAAGACGACTCTACGCTTTTTCAGCATTTTCTCAAAGAAAGAACATTTAAGCTTGATTGGATTATCAGTGATCTCAACACTGTACATTAGAATCACTGGAGAGATAAAAGGTGTTGATTATAGGGGCTGGAGATATGGCTCAGGGGTTAAGAGCACTGGCTGCTCTTGCAGAGAACCTGGGTTCAATTCCCAGTACCTACATGGTGGCTAACAGGTCTAGGGAATCTGATGCACTCTTCTGACCTCCTCGGGCATTGCACGACATAGGTACACTTACCTACATATAGACAATACATTGATATACATTAAAAAATAATAAGTAACATTTTTAAAGGTGTTGATTCCAATATTCAGTGCAGACACATATATCTTACTCTATGGAATTTGGGCCCAAGCCTCCATTTATGAGGCTTTAACTCTCTCCAGTTAATAACAATGCTATTTGAAATATAATCTTTGTTGGAGAAACACCATAGTTGCTGATGGTAGGAATAGGGACAAATACCTCTCTAAACTCTTCTTTAAAAGGGAGAGTAAGCTCGAGGGCAGCCTTGTCTACAAAGCAAGTTCCAGTTCAGCCAGGACTACATAGTGAGACCTTCTCTCAAAACAAAGCAAAAATCTTTGTTTAAAAAAAATACCACACGTGGTGGCATATACCTTTAATCCCAGAACTCAGGAGGCAGAGGCAGGCAGATTTCTTTGAGATCAAGGCCAACCTGGTCTGCATATTGCATTCCAGGACAATTGGGGCTACAGGGAGACCCTGTATCAAAACAACAACAACATAAAAGAAAAATACGTAAAGAAGGAATGTTAGTAAGAGGGAGAGGAAGGAGAGATAGACATAGGATATTTGAAAAAAGCATAGGGAAACATTATTTTATAAGCTTACTTAAATATAGTATTTATGGTGATAGTGCTTCCCCAGGATATTGACTATCTGTCAAAAACTCCAGTGCCAGATATGGAAAACCTCCATTTTAACTGTTCGTCAGGGTAGTCAAAGTGACTCCCCAAACAATATAGGCTATTTCCATTACCCTTGGTTGCCTTCCAGTACATGAAGATCAAACTGTATTGCAGAAGATACTACACACATTGGATACAGGACTTGGAGGAATTGAGTTGGAAAGCCAGGCATTGAGCTGGAACTGGCTTGAAAGTCTCTGCCCTGAGTGAGGTTCAGCTTTCATAGTATCGGAAGAAGCTATGAAAGCTGCTAACGAAAAATATCAGCAGTCCTGCCCAGCTGTAAAACCAATGAATGACAACAATGACTGACCAAGCAAGATATTCCTAATGGTACAATAGTGGCACTTTTATCTTGGAGATGGGAGGGGAATAACCAACAACTGTCTAATTGGACTTCAAATCCTGCTCCATAGGAGTGAATTCATGCCTGATACTGTAACTTAGTCAAATACTCGTGGCTAGAGAAGTCATAGACCCTAGAGGAGAACCTACAATTGTCATTTCCATAAACAAATATAATTTCCAAGTGTATTCGAAATACTTATCCTTATACTCACAGAAGAGTATAGGTTTCATCCCTCATCAGAAAAGTGAACATGGAGTGCTGAGCTCCAACTAGTACATCTAAAATCCAACCCTATACCTAAGGGAACACCATGGAACAGGGGGTGGGAAGACTGTAAGAGGTAGAGGACCAGGATGCCTGCCGCTAAATAGTATATTATAGACAAGACAGGAAAGACGCACCCATGAAACCTCAACAATATGGGTCCTCAATAAGATCTGCACAATGACAACACTAGTTGACATGCCAATGTGGATGGGGGAAATTTCACAAAATCCTACCTCTAGATGAAGACCTATAGGCAATCAGTGGCTACTGAGGCTACTGAAAGAGGAGAATGTTTTTTTCCAGGAAAGAGCCCCCTGACGTTATCCAATCCCCAGTGGTCAGCTCTAAATACATGTACACATAGGCACCACTAAATAATTTTAGTAGGTTGTTTATAAATAGATACGTGTGTGTGTGTCTGTGTGTGTGTGTGTGTGTGTGTGTGTGTATGTACAGCAATAATCATTAAAGAAGAGGTCAGAATATTGAGAGGGAATAGGGAGAATGTGGGAAGAGTCAGAGGGGAGAAAAAGAGGGGAACAGTGTATAAATACAGTACTCATGTAAACTTCTGAAAAAGTAATTTATTAACATAAAAATAAAAGGACATGAAAATAAGATAAGAGAACATTGTGTAATGTTAAATAAAACAACAAAAACGCTATTACAGAAAACCATATATACCTCCATCAGTGTTGCCTTTTTAATTGAGCTTTTAATAGAGATTGCATGGTAGTTGTTCCAAATAACCAATTAAGTAGATCTTTAAATGACAATTTAATGTTGGCATTCTGTTGTGAAATTTGGCAGGCAAAAGAGCATGTGCCCAACAAGAAGGGCATCATCAGGACTTGGCTTTAATTGTTGTGTTTTTCCCCTTAGGTGGTGATGGATTTGCTCTGGGCCACCCACATTTAGATCCTGCTATGGCTAATGATACATATTTGTAAAACACCTCACCCTGGACTATTCTTATAATTTGGGAATCAACAAAAAACTCACTATACATAATACTGAAAAACATGGGCTTTGAAGTCAGACAAACCAGGCCTAAAATCCTGGTTCATATTACTGGTTGACTTTAGGCAGCAACTTGAGCTTGACACTTCTTTCATCCTTCATTTCCTCATCTCCTAAAATACTAGTAAACTGAGCCAGAGAGATAGGAAAACGTGTAAAAGTGCTTGCTGCCAAGCCTGAGGACCCGAGTTTGTTCCCTTGACCTACATAGTGGGAGGAGAGAACTGACTCCTACAGGCTGTCCTCCACACTTTCTGAGCATGCATGCACACAAATAAACACACACACACACACAAATACACACACACTCTGAATACAACAAAATGCTAGTAAATAATAACTCAAAAGGTTTTTAAAAGATCAAATGTAATAATGTATACCATTTTTCTGTCATTCAGAACTCAAGTCAAAAGAAAGTACTTGCCCAAATACTGTATCTTGTATCTTTAAATCAGCATATTTGACCAAGTATTGTATGCCTTACAGGTTTTTTAAACAGTAATGAAAATTCTTTATTCACTCATGACCTTCATTTTTCTTCTAGTTTTCTCTTGGTTGTGAATCACTGACATTTTCTTGAGTTCTCAGTGCTTTGGACTGAATTTTAAAGGACTCTGATTCAGTGTCATGGCTTTTGAAGAACTCTGGTTTCTATTTAGCTTATCGTTTTGTTTTGTTTTTTATTTCTCTCTCTCCTTGCTATCTCAAGGAAGATACTCTGGTATGACTTCAGCGTTTTATGACTGAAGTCCGAAACAACCATTCCAGCAGGCCTATCCCAGATGACCCACTCTAACTCCTCTTGCAACAAGGCCAGGAACTCCAGTACATGAAAACATCAATTATGAATTTGTTACAAGATGGAAAATAGCTCCATCTTATTGTTTCATTATGTTTTCTAATAGTGTATTACAAGGGAGCATTCATATATTAATTCCTTTGTACTGAACTCTAAGTAAATATGTCCTGCTAAGCAGTCTGCTGATCTGTTTTTTTTTAAAGCCTTGCATTTTTCTAAGGAGAGAACATATTTTCCCTAATTGATTATTGAATCTGATTGCCTTCTTATGGTCAGCATTATCTCAACAACTGTGTTTAATTTGAAACAATGATATTTTTTTCTCTTTTTAAAAAATTATTTAATAACCACATGCTTAGAAGAAGCATTTCATTACATCAGCATTGACATATTCAATGAAAATTTTCTGAGCTAGGCTGCATCTCTTATAAAATTGGCTGTACACTTTTAGATTTACAGTTGAATTATTACAGTTATACAATATTGTACTCAGTAT
>NW_008330298.1:125997-127538 GCF_000622305.1 Nannospalax galili
TATGTCTATGCAGTCATTGGGTAGACTTCAATGGTAATGTTTATCACCTCTACTAATTAGCATGATGTAAATTTCCATGCTTTCTCCTCAAATATAATACACTAAAAATTTTTTTTTGATTTTTTTTGGTGTGTGTATATCACACAGAACATCCCAAACCATCTCATTCAACTATACACCCACTTCCCAGATAGGACCCTCCCATTGCCTCCCTCCCCCCACTAGAGCCCTTATACTCTGATATCCTCCCTACTGTCTGCTGTGTTGTCAGCACCCCCAGAACATCCTAAAAATTTTTTTTTGATTTTTTTTGGTGTGTGTATATCACACAGAACATCCCAAACCATCTCATTCAACTATACACCCACTTCCCAGATAGGACCCTCCCATTGCCTCCCTCCCCCCACTAGAGCCCTTATACTCTGATATCCTCCCTACTGTCTGCTGTGTTGTCAGCACCCCCAGAAAATCCCTACTACTTGCCCTTCTGGTGAATCTAGCCACCCTATCTAAAGGTCTTTGCTTTAGGAGGGTCAGCTCTTCCTCATCTAGCAGTAATCAGTTATCAATATGCCTTTAGATAACATTGGGGTCTATTGTTCATTTTCCCAGTTCTATGCTGGGTTACTATCTGGGAGTCCCTTTGGCCACCCTGGCAAACAACTCAAAAGAAGGTATCACCTGTCTGGCATTGTTGCTTGTTATGTAGCATTTAGCTAGGCATATGGACTCTTAAGAAATTATATTGGCCCCTTTAATCTTTGGTTATTCTTTCCTTTTGGGTATTTAAGGCCATACAGTTGGTCCAGATAAAACAATTTATTTTTATTCTTAAGGTCATTTGAGGATCTGTTCCTCAGGGGTCACATGGGCTTTGGAGGAGCCCCTGGCACCTTTCCTTTACCAGTTCCGCCTATGTGAAGATAACTCAAAGGTCCTGCTTGACCATGGTTGGCTTCACTTGGAAGCATATTGGCCTCCTCTTTGTAGACTGGCCACTGGTTCAAGTCCATCTGGTAGGGTCTCCCTTGGCCTCCTTGATCAAGAGGACAGGTGACCCACCACCATTATAGGACCTTTTGAGAGATGCTCATAGTCCACTGAAACTAGTCGACCTAGGAGGGCAAGGAGCAAAAACTGTCCTTTATGTCCCTCTGACCAAATTATTATAGGCCTCAAAGTATGTCTGTTAAACACCCAAGAATTTAGTTCCACTAGTCTGGTACTTTAATTACCATGTGTCATGTAGATAAATCTTGGGCAAAGACCAGTTGTTCTCAGATAAACCTTACTTTCTACTCAGCACCCCATGGAACTTTCTCCAAAATCGACCATATACTGGGGCACAAAAAAAACCTCAACAAATACAAAAAGATTGAAATAATTCAATGTATTCTATCAGACCACGATGCAATAAAGCTCACAATCAACACCAGAAGAAGCCCTAATCACCACATGAACAAATGGAGATTAAACAACACACTCCTGAATGATGAATGGGTCAAAAGAGAAATTAAGAAAGAAATAAAAGTATTCCTGGA
>NW_008330298.1:127727-130087 GCF_000622305.1 Nannospalax galili
GACAAGAACAAATAAAACCCAAACCCAGCAGAAGAGAAGAAATTACAAAAATCAGAGCAGAAATTAATGAAATAGAAAAAAAGAAAACACAACAAAGAATGAAGAATCCAAGACCTGGTTCTTTGAAAAGATAAACAAGATTGACAGACCGGTAGCCCAGTTAACCAAAAGGAAAGAGCACCTCAAAATCAACAAAATCAGAGATGAAAGAGGAAATATCACAACAGACACCAGAAAGATACAGGACATTATAAGGGAATACTTTAAAAACCTATATGCTACAAAATGTGAAGACCTAAAAGAAATGGACAGATATCTAAAGGCATGGGAACCACTAAAACTAAACCAAGAAGAGATTAACAGCTTAAACAGACCCATAACACAAAAAGAAATTGAAACAGTACTACAAAACCTCCCAACTAAAAAAAGTCCAAGACCAGATGAATTTACAGCAGAATTCTATTAGACATTTAAAGAAGATCTACATGCAATACTACTTAATGTATTCAAAAAATAGAAATGGAGGGAGAACTTCCAAATTCCTTCTATGAAGCCAGCATCACTCTAATACCAAAGCCAAGTAAAGATACAGCCAAAAAAGAAAACTATAGACCCATGTACTCAATGAACATAGATGCAAAAATTCCCAACAAGATACTTGGAAACCACATAGAGACACACATCAAAAAGATCATCCACCATGGTCAAGTTGGCTTTATCCCAGAGATGCAGGGATGGTTCAATGTACATAAGTCAATAAACGCCATAAATCATATAAATGGGCTCAAAGAGAAGAACCACATGGCAATCTTAATAGATGCAGAGAAGGCCTTTGACAAAATTCAACATGCATTATGTTCAAAGCTCAACATGCATTTATTTTCAATGTCCTAGAGGGAATTGGTCTAGATGGAACATACCTCAACATAACTAAAGCCATATATAACAAACCCACAGCCAACATCATTCTAAATGGAGAAAAACTGGAAGCATTCCCATTGAAATCAGGAACCAGACAAGGCTGTCCACTATCCCCACTTCTCTTTAACATAGTACTTGAAACTCTTGTGAGAGCAATAAGACAAGAGAAGGAAATTAAAGGAGTAATAAATGGAAAAGAAGAGATCAAATTATCCCTTTTTGCAGCTGATATAATATTATATCTAAGGGAAGCCAAAAATTCCACCTGAAAACTCCTAGAAATTAAGGTGCCAAAAATTTCACTCAAAAACTCCTAGAAATTATTAATACTTACAGTAAAGTGGCAGGTTACAAAATTAATCTACAAAAGTCTGTAGCCTTTCTATATACCAATAACAAGCAATCAGAGAAAGAGCACATGGAAACACGCCCATTTACAATAGCTGCCAAAAAAATAAAATATCTCAGAATAAACCTGACCAAAGACATTAAAGAGCTCTACAATGCAAATTTTAAATCTTTAAAGAAAGAAATTGAGGAAGACATCAGAAGATGGAAGGACCTCCCATGCTCATGGATTGGAAGAATTAATATTGTGAAAATGACCATCTTACCAAAAGTCATATAGAGATTCAACACAATGCCAATCAAAATCTCCATGACATTTTTCACAGAATTGGAAAAAACTATCCTAAGATTCATATGGAAGCGCAAAAGACCTCAGATAGCCAAAACAACCTTGAGCACTAAGAGCAATCCCGTCGTGATTACTATACTAGATTTTAAGCTGTATTACAGAGCTATAGTCATAAAAAACAACATGGTACTGGCACAAAAATAGACCCATAGATCAATGGAACAAAATTGAAGACCCAAATATGAGTAAATTCAATTTCAGCCACCTGATATTTGACAAAGGGGCCAAGAACATTAACTGGAGGAAAGACAGCATGTTCAGCAAATGGTGCTGGCAAAACTCGATCTCCACTTGTAGAAGAATGAAACTAAACCCCTATCTTTCACCCTGTACAAAAGTCAATTTCAAATGGCTCAAGGACCGCAATGTAAAGCCTGAAACTCTGAAACTATTAGAAGAAAACATTGGGGAAAACCTACAAGATATAGGTGTAGGAAAGAATTTTCTAAACTGGATATCAATTGCTCAGGAAACAAGGGCAAGAATTAACAAATGGGACCCCATTAAACTAAAAAGCTTCTGTACATCAAAGGAGGCAACCAGGAAGCAAACAGAAAACCCAGAGAATGGGAGAAAATCTTCACCAATGACACATCCGACAGAGATTTAATAACCAGAATATATAACGACCTCAAAAAAAAGAGAACCAAGACAAGAAGCAACCCAATTAAAAGGTGGGCTAAGGAGCTGAACAGAGAGTTCTCAAAAGAAGAAGTAAAGTGGCTAAGACGCATCTTAAAAG
>NW_008330298.1:130375-169972 GCF_000622305.1 Nannospalax galili
GAATAATGTAAATGTGGCTCATTTATACAATGGAGTTCTACTCATCAGCAAAGAAAGATGAAATCATGAAACCTGCAGGTAAATGGATGGATCTAGAAACTGTTATAGTAAGTGAAGTAACAGACTCAGAAAAAAAAATTGATAAATGTTCTCCCTCATATGTGGATCCTAGAACCAAACCCTGAAAAGTGAGTATGTATCCAGACATAACTACAGGAACCAGGAAACTAATGGAAAGAAAACGGAGGTAAAGGAAAAGAAAGAACCTGAAAGAGAAGAACAGTAGGAAACAGGTCTTAATAAGGGAGATATGAATAAAAACTGGTTTGGTTTAAGGGACGGGGGAGGGAAGGGTATACAAGGAACCCAGGGGATAAAGGGAAAGAAGGAGCTCAAGAGAGGGAGGACCATAGGAGAAGGGTATTATTAAGGGAGAAAGGGGGGAAATGGGGGCACCTTAAGTGGGAAAACCATGATGGAGGGATGAGAAAATGCAAGAGATAAACAATGCCTAGCTTGTTTTGAAAACCAGAGGGAACCACATTACTCCTACAACCTACAGATAAATTATACATAGCAGATCAAGAAATATATGTCTAGGTAAGGTTTATCTGAGAACAATGATAAAATTTTTGACCAATTATAAATAAGTTATTTCACCTCATCTAGTTTTCTTTCTAAATGTTTTTTATATTACTACCATTTACTGAGCCTCTATTGTGTCTAAGCTACTTTTGTGGCACTTTTCATACATACATAATTAAATCTTTAGCACAGTTTTATCAGGCAGATACTATTATCACCCCTCTGTTCATACAGAAGAAATAATGTGTCTCAGAGAGTTCGTGGGAATTCCCCAAGGTTGTGCATACAGAAGCGGCTCAAGTTTCCATAAGCACGCATCATTGCTTTCTCAGTCCCCGTAAGGTACTTTGTTTCAATGCATGAGGAAAGCTCATAGCAAATTAGGGATTTAATCTTGTACAAAGTAACAACAGCTTCTACCTGGAGTGGGGCCCTTATGTGTATCTGGCCAAAATAAAGTTTTAACAAGCCTCATTTTAGATAATGATCTTGCTTTGTTTCTGAGTTTCCAGTGCTATGAAAACTTAAATGGATTTCTTAAACACAAAGCACCTCGCGTCAAACTTTCTACAGTAAATTTCAAGTTAACCTTAGAGATGCCAACTTGCAATACATCAGGTTGGAGTGGGTGACTCTTTGAAATTTCATCAGCTAATGCAAGTGCCCAAGTCAGTTCTCGATTATCCCACCATTTATTTGTATCAGCATTCAGATGCAGTCTTGGGTCAGAGGTCATATAAGGTATTCATTAAAATGAAAACTCAGGCATAAAACCCAGGCTACAGTAAATTTCAGTTGCTACAAGGAAGAAGCTATGAAAGAGTTGGGGGCACTTCCTGAGTCTGCTAGGCCTACAGAGTCCTTAGCCAGCCAGGTGTATATTTTCACAGAAGTGTATGCTCTATGAGCTCTAGTGTCACTTCTTCTAAGTTAGAGTAGGGAAACAAAGTGATTTCTTATCAAGCTTAGTAAAAATTTGTTATAGTTTTTGAAAATTTCTGGTGGACAAAGAAAAGTCATTGGAATCTTTTCTAGAATACCCATTTTCAAAACTAGGAAAACTGAAAGAAATGCTTTTAGAATCTAAACTTTTAAGCTAAAGATATATCTAAAATGTCCTCTAAAAATAAATGTAAATTCAACATAGAGTGTCACAGGTTCTAAGAAGGTACATTTTATTTTCTTTTAAAGATATTTTATTTTTTTATTTTATGTGTATGATTGAACTGCCTGCATGTATGTGACTGCACCCGTGTCTTGCAATGCGGAGGAGGTCAGAAGAGAATGTCAGATTTCCCTGAGTTAAGGACAGTTCTTAGTTGCCATGTGGTGCTGGGAATCAAACTCAGGTCCTCTGCAAGAGCAGTCAGTGCTCTTAACCGCTGAGCCATCTCTCCAGCTCCAAGAAGGTACATTTTAAAGAGTTCTCATTCACTCTTCCTACTGGTGACTTTTAGTTTTTCAGAATGTTCTGTATAACTCACATTTGGTCACACATGTTCAGGAAGCAACTGTGAGAAATTTACTCTGATCGCTTATTACAGAACCAATTTGATTGCCTGAAGTTTGGGAATGATTTACTTAACTACTTTATAAAGTGTTCATGACTGCTTCTTTAATAACATTCCTTCCCTCCTTTGTACTTTTATTATAGCAATAATCATATAACATAAAATTTGTCAACTGAACCAATTTTAAGTGTACAGTGAAGTTTTGTTAATTATATATACACCATTGTGAAACAGATATCCAGAACTTCATCATGCAAAACTGAAACTACCTACTGAGTATCAGCTCCTATTTCCCCTTCTTTCATGCCCTAGGGAACCACCATTCTGTTTTCTGTTTCTAAGAGGCTGACTACTTTACATACCTTGCTGAAGTAGAATCCTGAAGCATTTGCTATTTTGTGTCTTGCTTATTTAACTTAGACTAATGTTGTTAAATTTCATTCATGTTGTAGCATGTCTTGGCTGAGTGTAATGGTATATATCTATAATGTCAAGGTGGGTGGATTTCTGAGTTTAAGGCAAACCTGGACTGTATAATGTGTTCTGGAAAAGTCAGAAAATAAGAGAATTTCATTTTTTCTAGGCTCAAAAATATTCTACTGTGTATCATGTATATATATATATATAATTTCTAAATCTATTCATCTGTGGATGGACATTTGAGTTGTCTCCACTTCTTGGTTTTAGTGGACAATGCTGTAATGAATGTGTTTGTAAGTATCTCTTCAAGATTTTTCTCAGTTCCTTAAGATAGAAATATACAGAAGTAGGATTGCAGAATCATATGGAGGTTTTGTATTTATTTTTGTGAGAAAGCTCCTTAGTGCTTTCTATACTAATTGTACTAATTTACATTCCCATCAGCAGGGTGCAAAAGTTCAAGTTTTTCCACATGCTTGCTAACACTTACCTTTGTTGCTTTGATAACAGCCATCCTATTGAGTGTTTACTAGTTACTTTTCTGTTGTTGTGATAAAACACCATGACCAGGGAAGCTTATAGAAGCAATAGTTTATTTGGCTTTACAGTTCCAGAAAGATGGTCCATAATGGTGGGGGAAGCATGGAGGCTGTGGGCAGTCAGAGAAGGAAGATGGGAGCTCACATCTCCAAGCATACACAGTATCCTAGTTACTTTCTATTGTTGTGATAAAACACTAACCAACTTTTAATCCCAGCACTCAGGAGGCAGAGGCAGGCGGATCTCTGTGAGTTCAAAGCCAGCCTGATCTACACAGTGAGTTCCAGGACAGCTGGGCTACAGGGAGACCCTGTCTTAAAGAGACCAAAAAAACAAAACAAAACAAAACAAAACAAAACAAAACAAAACAAAACACTAACCAAAACCAACTTGACGAGGAAAGGTTTTATTTGGCTTACAGTTCACATTCCATCATCAGGAGAAGCCAAGGCAGGAACTCAGACCATGGCAGAATGCTGTATACTGGCTTCCTCCTCCGTCCTGTTCTCAGCCTGCTTTCTTATACAGCATAGGCCCACCTGCCCAGGGGTGGCATCACCCACATTGGGCTGGGCTTTCCCACATAACTCAGCAATCAAGAAAATGTCTCTCAATTGAGGTTCCTTCCACCCAGATGTGTCAAGTTGACAAGTGAAGCTATCCAGCACACGGAGGAAGGAGAGAGAGAGAGAGAGAGAGAGAGAGAGAGAGAGAGAGAGAGAGAGAGAAGCTGGAAGTAGGAGACCAGGCTATGAACTCTCAAAGCCTACTCTCAGGGACATATTTCTTCCAGCAAGGCTCACCTTCTAAACATCCACAAATATCATCACCAAGTGGAAACCAAGTGTTCACACATGTGAGCCTATGGGGGGTATTTCTTATTCAAACCACCACAGATTGTGAGGTTAAATTTCATCATGGAGGGCTGAGGATAGAGCTTAGTAGAAGAATCGTTGCCTAGCATTTGAAAGTTCTCAGGTTTGGTCCCCAATGCCACAAAACAAGTAAGAAAGAGCATTAATAAAACAAAATCTATCATGGCTTATAATTACATTTCCATGATGATTCATGATGTAGAGCATCCTTTCATCTGTGTGTCATTTGTAAAACTTCTTCTGGAAATGTTTATTCAAATCTTTTGTCCACCTTTTTTTCAAACAAAATAATTAAAACATTTCATTTTGGATTTTAAAATAACTGTGATTATATATTCTTTTGTCCACTTTTAAATTAGATTGTTGTTGTTGCTTTAAGGTTGTAGTAGTTATTTGTGTACTCTGTATATTAACTTTTTATTAGATATATTGTAAATACCTTTTCTCTTTCTATAGGATGTATTTTCACTCTTTTAATGTACCTAGTTCATTTATATTTTGCTTTACTATCTAGAGTAGATAATAGGGTGGAATTAGTTAAGAAACTACATATTGCTCATGGCTAAGTGTGCTTTGCTAGAGAAGAGAATGGAACCTGCTGCTTTACAGTGCTGGAACATGGTGGCTGCTATCAAGTCACCTCTAGTCCTTCTATCTCTGGAATCTACCAAGTATAAGGAGTATTATGGATAATTGCCACTGATTCCTCCTCTTTTATATAGCATTGATTAATAAGACATCATTGATGTTTCAAACACTGCTCTAGGTTCTTCAGATGTAGTATTGAACAAAACAAACAAAAATGCTTGCACTGATGAATTTGATGTACTATCAGGTTGAGATAGACAATAAACAATAATAAAGAGTAGTGTGAAGGAGCTGGAGAAATGGCTCAGCAGTTAAGAGTGCTTGCTGAACTTCCAGAGAACTTGAATTCAGTTCCCAGCACCTACATCAGTCCGCATACAATCACCTGTAATTCCAGCTCCAGGGGATGCAACACCCTCTTATGCACCTTTTTCTGGATTCTATGGGCATTCAGTAGCACATACGCACACACACACACACACACACACACACACACACACACACACAGCCACACACACAAATATACACAAACACATAATTAAAAACTGAAAGGAAAAACAAAGGATGGTGTGAAAAAGACTGGACTCATCAGCATTTATTCACAAAAAGATGAAGGGGCTGTTATGTCCTGATCCCTCCCTAGAGAGCTATTTGTAGTTAGCTGCTGGGGGTAAGGGAATCATTTTTTTCAGTGGTGTAGCCACTGGTGAGAAGCCCGTACTCTGGTGGACAGTTCCATACCCATGAGCATGTGGGTGGCCCTGGTTAAACTCAGTGGGTCACAAAACAAAAAACAAAACAAAGCAAAAAGACATGCTAGTGAAATGGGAACTTGTTGAGAGGAGGATGGGATTTGGTGGGTATGGAAGAGGGACAAGAATGGGTGTAGAGGTCAATATGATCAGAATGCATTATAAACCTATATAAAATTGTTAAATAATATATATAATTTTAAAAATGATATATATTATATAAATTGTTTATATATATATATATAATGTATGTATAACGTGTAGGGGAAAGACAAGATATTTATATGACCTGAAGGAACCAATGCCCCACTCCTCACTGAGGAGCTATTGAAAATTGATGTCTTCTAAGGGAAAATAGTTTGCTTTGGATGTGGCCCCTGCTAGGCTTTTCATGTTCCAGTGGATGGCTCTACCTCAATGCACATACTCTGATCACTAAGTGAACTCAGTAGGTTTTTAAAGAAGTACATGAAGTTAGGAGGGAAAAGCAGTGAGAGGTATGGGAGGAGTTGAAGAGGAAAGAATACGGGGGTGGATTTGACAAAATGCATTCTGTTCATGTATGAAACTCTTAAACACAGTTTTTAAAAGAAGTACTGGTTTATCTATAACCAAGCTCTTAACATTTTTTTCCATTTTTTTTAAATTAAAAAAAATTAGATGGCAAAAAAGTAAAAGGAGCAGGTGAAGGCAAATAAAGCAGGATAAAGCAAAAGATATCTATGCTTTGAGCTGTATATGGTGGCTCATGCCTGTTATTCCAGAACTCAGGATGGTACGGTAGGAGAATTTCTGTGAGTTCAAGGTCCGTCTGGGTTAACAATCTAAACTTGCATGTGTGTGTGTGTGTGTGTGTGTGTGTGTGTGTGTGTGTACTTTCTTCTCTCTCCTGTTTCTCTGATGCCTTCCAATTGAGAGAGAGAGAGAGAGAGAGAGAGAGAGAGAGAGAGAGAGAAAGATAGAGAGTAGAGAAAGTAAAAGAGAGGAATGAGAGGAACTAATTCTTTTGGAGGGTTATTAATTTAGGTAGATTGGGTTTGCAAAGGAATGGAGAACAGAATAAAAATTGTTAGCTGGATGGTTAGTAGCTTATAGCATCAAACTGGAAATGTATGACTCCCATCATTTCTATAGGAATGGGGCTGACAAAAGAATATTGTCATTTAGAGGGACCAGGCATTTGTGTATTCTAGGTCAAGCTATTGTGAACAGTGCTAGAGACCTCTTGACTTCCTTTTCCTAATCATGCATTTAAATTGTCTTCTGTTAGCATGGTCTTTAAAAACATGTGTCTGTATGATGTATGTGCAAGCGTGCATGTATAATGATCAGGAGAAGTTCTAATTTCTGTCCTAATCTTCTACCTTGTTTGAGAGAGGATCTCTTTTCTGTTGTTCCGTACTACATATTTCAGGTTCATGGGTTTCTGAGGATTCTCCTGTCTCTGCCTTCCATCATGCCATACTGGCACTGGGATTATAGACACGTGCTTTACCTTGGTTCTGGGGATTCAAATTCATGTCTTCATGCTTGTGCAGCAAGTGTTTTACCTGCTGTGCTATTTCCCCAGTCTCAACTTGTTCTTTCTTTATATATGTTAGAAGCATTGCTCTGTAAGGGGCAGATGGCCATTGACCCAGGAAGATATTCTTTGAGGAAGAAAAACTGTTCAATTCTCTGTGCTCAAAAGCAAACAAATATTTGAGACAGCCCTCCATTTTTCTCCAACTTCCTTCAAGAAATGTGTTGGCCTTTGTGAATAATTTACATTTCAAGGTCTTTGAATATGTGTAGTCATCTTTTTAGCTTAGGAGGTAGGGTGGAGAATTACAATGCTATTTGTTCCAAGAGTCTTACTAGGAGTAGCTGACTTCCTCATTTTTGTGTGTATAAGTTTCTCACTCCTGACTTTTTTGCTTCATTTCCAAGGGGTTCTTTTGTCATTGCTGAAATTTTCTGGATTAATAGATTATGTTGTTTGCTCCTGATACCAGCTATCTGCTTTTCTAGTTACATTCTATTTCTGGATCAGTTTATCCATGTGATATATGGTCACTCACTCCCTGTTATTTGAGCTCTGATTTTGGTTGTCAAGAATCTTGAATCTTTACCTGCTTCTAGACTCTCTAACTTCTCAGTTTTTGCCAGCGTCTCCTTATAACTATACATTTAAGCTATTGTCTACCTTATGCCATCTTAAGAAACAATTTATCTCTTACAGACTATCACTCATGGTTTTCTATTTAGTTTGCTTTAATTCTGCATCTTCTGGAGATAGCAGGTTCTACATTTATTCTTCCTTTTATGTAAAGCAGTACATCTTTGGCCTAAAACTGCCCAATTCACCCTACAGGGAAGTAGTGGTAAGTTGTTCCTAAAATGCCAAATTCTGTTTTTAAAAAATTTATTTATTTATTATTTTTAGTTTCTGTGTATGAGTGTATTGCCTGCGTGGGTGTAAGTGCACCCATGTCATGCAATGCCCCTGGAGTTTAGAAGAGGGTGTCAGATTCCCTGGGAACTGAGATTACAAATGGTCGTTAGCCACCATGTGGGTGCTAAGAATCAAACCCAGGTCCTCTGCAAGAGAAGCCAATGCTCTTACCTGCTGAGCCATCTCTCCAGCCACCCCTAATGCCCTTTTTATTCATTTATAATAACTTCACACTGTTATCACTCATGTCTTCCTCTTTTGCCATAAACTCCACTGATACCTAGGTCACAAATGGTTACAAAGTGAAATTCTTTTTTGTGCTAGTAAAGAATTCCACTCAAGTTCACCATAATAGAATCCTTACCTATTCATTTTCCACTACTGTCTTATCTGAGTATCTTTCTTTCAAGATTATTTATCTTCCTCAAATATAGTTTATTTGTATTTCAATGATACAGCTTTGTTAGCCTTTTGATGGGAGGAATACCTACCACCTATTAAATATTGAATGTTGTAAAACTATTAATCTTTTCAAAGCTTAGTTTAAAGTTCTAGTTGTAGCTTTAACTTTAATCCCTTGCAAACATCTTCCTTTATTTTTTATCAGAAAACTTCAGTTCCTGACCAAATACCATACACATTTCCCCACAATCATGTAATATGCATGTCTTGTGCTATTATTTTGCTTATGATATCCTCTCTGCTGGAATCTTGTCGAAAAACTAAATAGAGCCCATTAATTATCATAAAACAAAGAAAGACGTTTGAGAACTCAGAAGAAACTGCCAGTTGGGAGGATTTAGGAAAGCATCTCAGCTTTTGACAATAGAGGAGAATTTAATAGATACAAGTAGGTTTCCTACATAGGTGCAGAATGCATATTTGTCAAAGGACTGGACATATGAATAAAAAAGGACTGGTTTTTCTATGTCTGTTATTGTATCCATTTGTTTGAGTTGATCAGATTTGTTCTGTCTCTGTTGGGACAAATTTGGAACTACAAAAGGTCAGTAGGTCCCTGAGGGGAGAATTGTCCCTGAAAATAGGTATTATCAGTAGAAAATAAGTCACCTGTCTTAAAGCTTTGCCTGGATAAGATGATGACCTAAGGGTTTGTGGGATTTGTTCAGACTTAAGCATAACTTTAGGCTTGTAGGCCTTGACATACTTACCAAGTCGTGTCTTGTTGTAAGCGGACAACAGCTATTTACACCTAGATACCTAAATCTGAGTATTTTCTCATTGAGCTTGTGGAATTGTTTCATTCGGAACTTGGAAGAGAACTTTATATTTTCACTACAATAACTACACCCAAAGTTCTTGCTATAATTCTGTAAGATAAAAAACTAGAGACTTACCGAGTGCTCAGCCCTAAATGGGACAGCTATACCATACCCAATCCTTCCAAGTTCCAGGGATCATTGTGGAAGATGGAACAGAAAGATTGTAATAGTCAGAGACAGTAGATGAATATAAAAAAATTAAAAAAAACAAGAAAACAAAGAAAAACCAGCTGTGTTGTCTGAATACCACTGGGTAGTTGTACTTATGAACCCACAGTACCTACAACAGCATGTATAAGACCTGTGCAAGCCCAAGTCAGAAAAAAACCCAGCATAGATGTGGGAGGTGGGCAAAAAGCCCTGGCTCCAGCTGAAGATCTGTTGGCAATTGATACCTGCTGGGAGAGGAAGAGTCAGGTTTCTTACGGCAATCCTGGCCTTGAGCACAGGACCCATGCCACTCAATCAGACAAGGGCTCAGAGTGGAGTGAGGGAAATGGGTGGTGGGTCGACCCAAGTTTGAGAACTTTTGGAGATTGATCATTACTGGGTGAGGAAGAGTAAGACTTACCAATGATCTCCAGATAGGCTGACTAGACCCCAGTGGATGAATTTGCACTGAAGGACATCTGGGTCAAATGCTAGACTGGATAGGATCTAACATGTATAGCAGAATACATGAGGTCTAGTGGGGGGGGGTTGTGGGCGGGCATGGATGGAGGAAGAGGTCTGAATTTGAAAAATAGAATGTGATACCTAGTACCTTGATCAGACTCAAAGGGATAGAGAATTTAGGGAACACAGATTAGACTTGTTAGGTTTTTATAAAAAAAATAATAAGGGGGTATGAATTGGGGGATATAGTAAGGTGGGGGAAGAAATGAGGGAAGAGTCTGAATATTATCAAAATACATTGTATGAAATTTTCGAAGAATCAATAGAAATACTTTTTAAAATTGGAATCCTATTCTAGCGATTACCTGAGCATCTACTTGAAATTTTCAAAATGTTTTAAATATAAATTTTATGTACTTCCTAAATGAAAACTTTATTATAGAAATAATCAATGATTAATGTAGGTAAGGGAGGAAGCATTACACATGTGGACTCTTGACATTACCTTTTGAATAACAAATAGGCATGAAAACAGGAATAAAACCTAATTCTGAACATTTTAAGTCAGACCTTAGTGATTTAATAGGCATATAAATAGAACAGAAAATTCAATAGGCCAATAAACATTAAAATATATTTAACCTAATACTGAAATGTAATTTTAAAAATCTTAATAAGATACTAGTTAGAATTCATTAGAACTGCAAAAATTAAAAAAAAAAAAACAACAATACCAAGGACTAAAGAGGTACAGGGAATAGTAGTGGGAACTTAAATTGCTGTGGAATCTGGACAGAAATTAGGCAATAGCATCTAATGAAACTTAAAGTGCGTACAACCTACCCTAAGCAAGTACCAAGAGGTATTGTATTATATCTAGGTATATAACAGAGGGAAGCAGTCACCTATAAACTCAAGGAAGTGTGTATAATAATGTTTACAAAGATGACATTCAAGCATATACAATAATGTATAATAATCATGGCATTTATTCAACATATACTTATTGGTAATAGTGCCACATCACTGGACAAAGGAAATAAAAAAAACCTTGTTCTTATTTAACTAATATTCACATACAGAGAAACGCTGTTGGTATATGGAAAGATGTCCTAATGAACATCAAGTAGAAGATGAAAAATGACATTCTTTCAAGCAACAGAATGTATACAACAGTTGATATATTGTAAGACCAGTTCATCATTTTTTGTGAGAAAATTAAGTTGCAGGATAGTATATAGTTTATATAGCATTATGTTAATGTTTAAAATGAAACCATGCTGTAAACTTTGTAGGTATGACAATATTCATATAGATACATTATACTTTAAAAAGTGAGCCTGAGCCTTCAACACCTGCAGCATGTAGTTGCCTTATAAGAGGGGGGCATCACCTTTACTAAACACCATAGGCTAGCAAAGTAAAAGCCTGATGTCAGGAATTGAGTCCCTCTTTTGAAGCTGTTGACCAGTGGACTCATAGCCCTCAAACAATACTGTCCATTGCCCCTGCTCTTGGTTACACACTAGAACTTGATGGTAATACCATATTGTTGAAGACACAATGTTATCTGAGCTGTAGAACAAGGAGAAATCAAGCTGGTGCTGACTTCAAAACCACATATCTACCAGCTAGCATTCATAGTCCTGTAAGGTGCCATGCATGCTACCTGGAGAGAAAATTAATGATCAAGCTTACCCAGCTGTGAATCCTGTGAGCTACAACAACAACTGGTCTGGGAAAAATGCCCACTGGTGAAATAGTGGTATGAATGCTATGGGAGTAAGCAGCCACTTTCTAATTGGATTTAAGTTCCTCATATGAACTCAAACCAATGGTAATAGCACGTACAAGTCCCACATAAGCTCGAGCCAGACAAAATCCCAACATAGAAATGGGGATGTGGGTAAGAAAGTCCAGCCTAATCTAAGGAATTATTGGCAACCATTTGATGGAACCACACTGAAGGGTATTTGGAAATACATATTCAACTCAATAGGCCTTTATATACATGAAATTGTGCACAGGGTAGTAAAAAGGTGCAGAGAAGGGAAGGAATCTAAACACTATAAAATATATTGTATGTAGCATTAAAAATGTGGGAAACAGCATATTTTAAAAGGAAATGGAGATCTTCTTTAAAGGGTAAAAGCTCATTCAATTTTATGTCTTACAGGGTTTATACTGAGTTCAATATTGTATAACTGTGTTAATTCAACTGCGAACCTAAACATTTACAGCCACTTTTGAAAGAGATGTATCTCTGCTCCGGTATGTGGTACTGAATATATTAAAGCTGTAATGAAATGCTTCTAAACATGTGGTTATTAAATAAAAAAATTAAAAATATATAATATATGGAAATTGTAAAAATTCAATTAAAAATAAATTTGAAAAGGAATTGAGGGGCTGGAGAGATGGTTCAGCAGTTAAGAGCACTGACTGCTCTTGCAGAGGACCTGGGTTCAATTCCCAGAACCCACATGGAGGCTACACACCGTCCTTAACTTCAGTTCCAGGGGAATACAAAGCCTTCTTCTGAACTCCCTGGCATTGTACAAAACAAGTGCACTCACATACATGTAGGCAACATACTCATACACATAAAATAAAAATAATAAGTAAAAAACGAATTGAAGCATATCCACTTCAGAGACAATGCCTAGTTTATGGCCTGGAATAAAGTCATAAGAGTATAGTGGAAATATGAAATTGTATGTAAAATATAGAGGTGGCCATATATTGTTTATATTTTAATATTGTCAACAAGATTAAATACTTTAATTTTAATATGGATTTGAAATAAAAATAAATATTGAGCCTGGCGTGGTAGTGCACACCTTTAATCCCAGCACTCAGGAGGCAGAGGCAGGCAGATCCCTGTGAGTTCAAGGTTAGCCTGGTCTACGTAGTGAGCTCCAAGCCAGCTAGGGCTGAAGGGAGACCCTGTGTCAAAAATAAAAATAAATAAATCAATAAATATTGATGTTCATATAAAGATGTTCAAATAAAGATGTTCATCAATATCCTAGTTTGCGTTCTGTTGCTGTGTTAAAATACTGACCAAAAGCAATTGGGGAGCAAGGGGGATATTTCACCTTGCAGGTTACAGTCTATCACTGAGGAAAGCCAAGGCAGGAACTTCAGGCAAGAACTGTGAGTCAAGAACTGAAGCCGGGACCATAGAGAAACACTGCTTACTGCCTTAATTCCCCTGTTTATCCTCAGCTACATTCTTATATACAACCCAGGATCACCTGTCTAGGAGTGGTACCACCCCCAGTGGGTTGGGCCCTTTTTCATCACTTAGCAATCAAGAAAATGTCCACACAGATATGCCTACAAACCAATATGATGGAGGAAACCATTCAGCTGAGGTTCCTTCTTCCCAGATGTGTCAAGTTGGCAATCAAGATTAGTCATGATCATCGCTAACTCAACACATAATGAGGGACGGATACAGAGGAAAAGGATAGATAAAGCTTTTCCAGTGCAAAGAGTACCAGTCACTTCAGTTTCTACTTATGTACCAGATACAGATAAGCTGTGTGTCTACACTGTAGACTTGTAGAACTGAGTTAGCCTTTATAGGTTGTGGAATAAACTGAGTACTGAGGAATTGAATTTTATTTATTAGTAGGGTAATATGCAGGACATGAGTGAGGTATTACTGATCAACCACTCACACAGAGAGCTTTCAATAACTATTGAGGATGCTGATTATTGACTATAAACACCTTGGCTGGGAAAGGCCTTTCAAATGATGAAAGGCAAACCAGTCTTTGTGTATGTGTGTGTGTGTGGGGGGGTATATGCACAGGTTCACATGCCTGTGGACATGAGACGATGTCTGAGGAGCATGTCATGTGTCCTGCTCTGTCACTTCTGCCTAGTTGCCTTGAGACAGGATCTGTAGCTGAATCTGGAGCTAAGCTAGTGACCAGCAAGCCAAATGATATTCCTGAGTCCACCTCCTTCCCCATAGTGCTGTGGTTACAGGGCAGGTGCACAATCACACGCATGTTTTTATGTTGTTCCTTGGAATTTGAACTCAGGTCCTCATGTTTGTGTAGGGCATACTGTTACCCACGGAGACATCTCCCCAACCCACCTCCTTCAATCTCCAACTACATTATCAACTAGGGACCATTTTACCAGAAAGTGCTTTGACTTTTAATATGGATTCTGAATAAGCAGCTTTTGGGAAGAGGAGTTTGTAGATTAGTATTTCATTAATTATCCTTCACCAACTGTGATGGTTAATCTTCATTGTCAACTTGAATAGATTTGGAATCACCTAGGAGACACACTTTTGAGCATGTTTATGAGGGAGGGTCCAAAGCGGTTTAACTGAAGAAGGAAGACTCATTCTGAAGACGGGTGGCATCATCACATGGGTTGGAATCAAAGACTAGATAAAAAGTCAAAAAAAGAAGCCAGTTGCACACTAGAATTCAACTGGGTTTTCTGACTGCATATGCAGCCTGTGCAGCTGCATTACAATATTACTACCACAGCTAGAGCTGCTCTTGCTTACACAGCTCCCCCTCCAGGATAAACTGTATCCTTTCTTAACCTATAAGGCAATATAAACTCTTCCTTCCTTAAGTTGTTTTCCTCAGATATCTTGTCACAGCGCTGAAAAAAGTAACTATTACACCAACCAAGAAGCCACTTTTGACATAAATTCAAAGGCAGGTAGGAAATAAAGGATATGTATGTGACAAGTTCATAGTTAAGGATGAATGATTCTACTAACCTTATGAGATTAATATGTCTCCTTACTTTGAAGTTGCACCCTTGGCCTTCTCAACACATTGCTACAAAATGAAGACTTTATGTATCAAGTTTGCTATCCTGGGTACTCAAGTACACACTGAAAAGTTCTAAAGCTTAGTATGTAATGGAGAGTTGGAACTAACATAATTGAGAGTTAGCAGTAAGTAACAAAGTGTTAAAGGCACAGTTCTACACAAGCTAACATAGTGTATGACAAGTAGGCCACCTCTTAGAGGTAGTGCTTTAACTACTGCTAACAATGCATGGATTTAACTTGAAAATGATCACTTTGGTAGGTACTTAGACATACTGTTGGCACTCATATGCAAAGATAATATGCTGCTGTGTGTTTAAATTGCCTTGACAAGTTGTGGTTATTCAAGCAAGAAATCTGTTTATGTCATGGAGTGATCTCATTTATAGAAGGACATTTAGTTACTATGGAGTCCTTTGGAGTGACTAAGATCTAGTTATTTCACATCTAAAATGTGGACCAAGCAAAATTAGGCTTCTTCTTTTCTATTGCTATCTACAGGGGTTCTGCATTACAGCATGGGGTCAACTTACTATGTAAGAAGTCAAGGTGATGAAAATATTGTAATAAACTTGGCAAACCTTGCACTGGTGGCTGAGGATAAGAACGTCTTATTGTAAACATCCTATGAGCATCAGAGAACTGCAATTATCTTTTAAACTGTTGCCATTGACCCCCACTGTGAGAAAGCAGTGATGTTATTTGTAACAGCTATCCTGACTACACTGAAAAGCATTCCTGTCTTTACTTAAGGCCTGCCTGCTGTCTAAATCAAAAGTGAGAACTAGTAAGCCAAACACAACAGTGATGTAAATAGGTCATTGGCTATTAGGTAGCTAAGTGTAAACAGGCAGACACATTTTAATATTTACTTATTTTCTGTAAATGGCTTAAAGAAATAAAATACTTCACTTTTTTTTCTGTTACAACAGAAAATCCTTGTGGCAAGCATGACTACAGCAAATTAATGATTGCCTTACAGACCATATCTTACTTCATTCTTAAGTAAAGGTGGGTTATCTTCCCAAGGAGGACTTAAGGGATCTTGGTGGAAAGGGGAATTTATTTCAGTGGAGTAGACAACTTCCAGTAAGAGGTGCCAAACTACATCTGGGAGCCAGATGGATTTCATTAAAGCAGCCGGACTCTTGAAAGCAGAGGTTTGCTCAATGTCTCAAGATCACCTGCTCACCACACCTCACCCTACATTTTACAAGATTGAATTTTTAATGCTATTTCGTTGTTCACAGCAGAGGTTTTTTCTATATGACTATAACTGTCTTACTATAATCAGTACTAACTGCTATTCGTGCTACTATTACATTATACACACTGAGCGCTTAAGAGTGTGCCAGAAGCTGTGATTTGCATAATCATCTTGCCTAATTCTTATGGTCACCTTAAGAGATAGATGCTGTTGTTATCCCCATATTAAGAGAGGCTCAGAGAGGTTAGGTAACTTTACCAGTCACTCAGAGATGATAGAGCTGGATGCTTTAACCAATTTTTTTAAATCCCAAAGCCCTAGTGTTTAACTATCACATTATGTACTTCATTTCTGATACTTCCTTTTCCTATAGTTAATGAGAGATCTAATTAGAAACAGAAGTGTAGCTATGGTGGGTGGATGGACCCTGTCCACTTGCCCTACTTCTTCCCACTAAAGAGAGCTCTAACTCTGGCCAAGAAGATTGCACTGCTGGGAAGCTAGAAAGGAAGAGGCTTGTCTTCACTAAGGATCTGTTTACACATTTAATTAACAAAGTATAATGTGAGCCTTTGTGATGTGTTTCAGGACTCAGAATGGAAACTTACACTGCTGTATGCTTGTAATGGAAATGTGTTCTGTGCTTAATAACTACAGAATGAAACACATTATTGATGCAATATGGACCAGAAGTGTGGCCAAACAGCCAAGAAAAAAAACAAAATGAAAACAATGACCTACATGAAAAAATTAGACTAAAATTAGCTAAAACACAAATCACCAAATCCAAAAAACTTTTATTCTTTTTTTCCCTCAGTCATATTATGTACACATATGCAGCTGGTAAGAGATTTGATGTCTAAATTTGAACTAAAATGCTATTAACACTTGTATATTTGAGACAGACACTGGACTCACATTTAACTGGAACACACATGGTCATGTATGATCTAGAGGCAACTGGTAGGTCCATAATTATATAAATATACCCACTGGAACTTCAGTGCCTAAAGTCATTTGGATTGTCTCTAAACCTTATAATATGAGTTTAATGCAAAAAGAACAATAAAACATTTGTTGCAGGATCTCTTTTCCAAATGGAGAGTCAAAAGGAATTTGCTTTGCTTTGGTTTCATGTGTTTTGTTGGGGTTCAAAGATAGGGTAAACTTCATCATATGCTTTAGTTACAGTCCATCATCACCACTAACCCCTGCGAGGCTCTGCCTCTCTCTCTCTCTCTCTCTCTCTCTCTCTCTCTCATCTATTAATCATCTACCCATCAACTACCTCTATATTCTTTACATTTTATCCCCATCCTCACTTGTGTTTGTTTCCCCTTACCATACGCAGTCATTGCAATGCATTTTCTGTGTATCATTTTATGTTTTTGCCTAATACTTACTATTTTGTGTGTATGTACTTGTGTGTGTGTGTGTGTGTGAGAGAGAGAGAGAGAGAGAGAGAGAGAGAGAGAGTGTTTAGGCTCTGGGTGCATGTGAGTGGCATGGGGACATGCATACACATGCACAAGGGCCAGAGGAAGATGCTGGGTATTCTGCTCTCTATCTTATTCCCTTGAAACAGGGTCTCCCACCGAAACTGGCACCAAGCTGCAGATATCTGCCTCTCTCACCCCCATAGCACTGGGGTTAGAATTTTGTGGGGTAAAGCCTGTCTCTTTTTTTGTTGTTTGTTTGTTTGTTTGCTTTTTGAGACAGTGTCTCCCTGTAGCCATAGCTGGCCTGGAACTTGTTATGTAGACCAGGCTGGCCTCTGTCTCATAGAGACCTGCCTGCCTCTGCCTCCCAAGTACAGGGATTAAAAGCATGTGACACAACACCTGTCCTGCCATTTGGTTTCTTTTTTTTTTTTAATTTATCTTTTGTAATTTCATACAACAGTTCTTAATCAAATTTAGACCCCTCCCCATCCATACCTCCCCCATCCCCCACCCATTTGGTTTCTTATATTTTGCTTAATGTGAATTATATATATATAATATGTAAATATACATATACACATATGCTTATATATTCATATCCAAAGTATAGTAGCACAAACTCTTTTCTTTATTTTTCATTTTTTGAGACAATATCTCTAGCTCAAGCTAGCTTCAAATTCACCATGAACTTCTGATCCTCCTGCCTCCACCTCTATTGAGCTGGGATTGCAGGTATGTACAATCATGCCCAATTTTATATCATGATAGGAATTAAACCCAGAACTTCATGCATGTTAGGCAAACACTCTATCAATTGAGAAACATCCACAGCCAAGTAAGTCCTTCTTTTGTACAAGGATTGCAGTTAATTGTACTTACATTCTTGAAGAAAATGAGCTAATCAACTATACATTAAGGAAAGTGAAGCATGTCCAAATCAAAAATTTCATTTTACAAACACGGTGCTACAAACACATAACAGAGGCACGTATATCTTTTTTAAGTAGATCCTCTTTATCACTTCAAAAATAAGGATATTTGTTGGCTGATAGTCACACTTCTTATCTTTGCTTGATGACAAACCTTGGGATAAAATACAGGTTTCTTATAATTATGTGTTTTGTGTTGTGGTATCCATGTTTGCATAATTGTCTGATTACCCCAATCTATCTCAGCCTGTTTAAACCAACAGAACTAAAGTAATCAGTAAAATACAGTGAATGTAGAGTATGACTTAGGAGGATGAAACTTGTATTAGTTACTTTTCTGTTGCTGTGATGAACACCATGAACAAGGCAACTTATAGAAAGAAGAGTTCATTTGTCTTACAGTTTCAGAGGGATAAGGGTCCATCATGGCAGGGGAGGTATAGCAGGATGTAGCGAGAGCAGAAAGCTGAGAGTTCACATCTTCAGGCATGCACAGGAAGCAGAGAAAGACAAAGTAGAAGTGGGCAAGGCTGTATACTTGCAAAGTCTGTTACTAGTGATGTGCTTTTTCCAGCAAGGCCACACCTCCTAAAACTCTGCAAACAATGACACCAACTGGGGTCAACTGTTTAAGTATGTGGAACCTATAGGGGATATTCCTCATTCAAACCACCACACTGTAGACAAAATTCCACATGTACCTTTTCTCCATATTAAGAAACCCAGATTCCAGTCCTAGTTCAATTTCACATTCACTATGTGACTCTGGGCAAGTATACTCTGTGTTTTCATCTGTGAAATGAAGTATGTTGGAGTAGGTCAGTTCTAAAGTCATTGCCTGGTGTGGTGGCACACATCTGGATTCCCAGGACTTGTGAAAGAGGCAAGAGAAATACGAGCTCAAGGCCATCCCTAGAAACATGTTGAGTTTGAGGCCAGTCTGGTCTACATGAGATCCGGCCTCAATTGTTAATAAAAAAGTAATTTGCAGCATGGTTGTTCCAAGCTAATATTTTCATTTCTGACTCTGAATGAACACTCTGTTTCTTCTTCTCCCCATGTGTTGCCTCCCCATTATTCCAGGGGAAAAAACTGGTAAAAACAAGAGTTGAGTACATTTTTTCATGAGAGTTGGAAGATCAGAGACCCAGGAGTACAAGTGACAATAGATACCTTGTAGATCTGGGCCAGAAACTTAGCGACAGCCATAGACAGAAATACAGCTTCATTTAAAGAAAACTATTGTTGATTATCCACAAACTTAGAAGACAAAAATGCACACTGTTCAAAAAATAATACAAAGGATCCTGAAAGAGAAACTGAATTTACCAAGCAGGGCAAATGAGCTTTTTTTTTCAAAATGTTACGTTTGAGCAGCATTTCTGTGGAGAAGATTGAAAAACACTAGTTTTGTGTTTGTGCTTAAGGCGAATACATATTCAGTTGAATAAGTATGTTTGATGTTTGCTGTAAACATATGTGGAAAATATTCTAATGGCTCAAGACAGATATAGTGATATATTTCAAAACTATTATTAAATGTGTATAGCTGAATTTTCTTCACGGATATTGCAACATCTTCAGCCTAATTCTAAAATGCCTGTTGGGACTGAAGGGGGCTGGGAGATCATTGATCCAAGTCTGAAACTGGCTCAGAGTCAGGAAATGAACTGCAAATGCGTCATCATCCTGGCTAGAGAAGGCCTGTTGCATGGCAGGATTTAACATCACCTCAGCACAACCTTAGCAGGGCACTTTCCAAGACTGTAAACTTGGCTTTTTCCAAGTCTATCTCCCTGTATCCTGCCTGTGCGTTACATGTTCCACCCTATGTCCCAGGGCACTGTTTTCCTAAGAACCCATTATGTAGTACAGTCTCCCGCACACAGTGTTATTGGTGTCTAATGCCAAGCCCTGTGCTATTGGGAATGTACTTCTTAGACCACGGCCAAAATTTGGCCAGTACAATGACTGCACATGTGTCCTTGGGAGAAATATGATCCAAGATTATAATTCAATTGGAGAAATCACTGAGGCCCAGGGAGGTTAAACAGTATACTCATGCTTGTATAGGTAATGAGAAATAGAGTTGGGATGAGAAAACCAGTCTCTTTTTAGGCCACTAATTAGATGTTCCTTGGATAGGAGTGATTCTTTTCTTGAGAATGTTCAACTATAGCTCTCCAAGAAACACTTAAGGAAAGATACCATGGCATGACACAATGCGAAGAGAAGAATCTCTGAAATAAGAAAGACCAGGGCTTTAGTACTGGGAAGAAACTATAAAAGTGTGTGACTTTGGACAAAAATACTCCACTAAAAACATTTCCGTATCTGAAAAACACTTTCAATAAAATAGCAGGATACAGCATCAACATACAAAAATCAGTAGCTTTTATATACACTAACAAACTTGCTGAGAAAGAAATAAGGAAAAGATAACATCCCATTCACAATATCCTGAAAAAGAATAAAATATCTGGGAATAAAAACTAGCCAAGGAGATTAAGGAAAACCTTTAAACAGTGAAAAATAGAAATTGAAGGAGACACTAGAAAATGGAAAGAGCTTCCATGTTTTTGGATTGGTAGAATTAATATTGCTTATGTTTTTTTCTAACAATTTCAGAAGATAGGAAAGGGGACTTAAATATGATCAAGATGCATTGTAGGACATTCACAAAAATTTAATTTAAAAAAGAATTTAAAAAGAGTAAACACTCAAAAAAGAAATAATAGTATGAAAATGGCCATACTACTGAAAGCAATCAACAGATTCAATGTAATCCTCCTCAAAATTCCAACAACGTTCCTCACAGAACTAGATAAAGCAATGTTAAAATTTGTATAGAAACAGCAAAGACCATGGGTTGCCAAAGCAATACTGAATAGAAAGGACATAGCCAAAGGCATCATATTACCTGAGCTCAAATTACACCACAGAGCCATAGTGGTAAAAACACCATGGCATTATAAAAAAAATACACACATAGACCAATAAAACACAATAAAAGATCCAGAGATAAACCCACACATATAAGGACATTAAATGTTTGACAAAGGTGTCAAAAATCATGTACTTGAAAAAATACAACCATTTCAATAAATGTGCTGGCTGAACTGGATATTCACCTGCAGAAGAAGGAAAGTATTACCTTGCCTGCACAAAAATCAATTCAAAATGAATAAAAGACCTTAATTTAAAACCAGAAATGCTGGAACTGCTAAGGAAGAACACTTCAATACATAAGTATAGGTAACAGATTTCTGAATGGACTATCAACAGCATAGGAATTAGTCCCCCCAATTAATAAATGTAATTACATAAAATTTTAAAACTTCTGCACAGCAAAAGAAACTATCAAAAGAATGAACAGACTATAGAACAGGAGAAAATCTTTACCAACTATACTTCAGACAAGGGGCTAACATCTACACCTAAAATACATAAAGAATCATAAATAATAAACACAAACCCATCCAAGCTGTCAATCAATACATGAACCAATGACCTGAACAGATTACTCAAAAGAACTACAATGGGATGTGTATATATATAACTTTTTTCTGATATTTTTGAGAAAGATCAATGGGTAGCCCCAGCTGGCCTGGAATTTGCTATGTAGACTAGGCTGGCCTTGACAGAGGAGATCCACCTGCCTTTGCCTCCCAAGTGTTGGGATTAAAGGTGTATGCCACCATGCCGGTCAGCAATAAATACTTCTAAAAGCATTCAGTATCTCCAGTCATCAAAGAAATGCAAAATAAAATGACTTTGAGATTCTATCTCTTGGTCAGAATATTTACTGTCAAGAAAACAAATGACAACAAATGCTGGTGGCAATATGAGGAAAAGGGAACTCTTATTCATTATAAGTAGGATTTTAAATTGATGCAATTATTGTGGAAATCAGTTTGGAAGTTTCAGAAAAAACTGAAAATAGAATTACTTTATGACCCACTTCTACCACTCTTGGGCTCTACATCTCAAAGGATTCTATAACCTATTACAGAGAATTGCATATTCATGTTTATTTAAATTTTTTGACTTATTCATTTTTATTTTATGTGTATGAGTGTTTTGCCTACTGGCATATCAGTGCGCCAGTGTCCTGCAAAGCTCACAGAGGCCGGAAGACGACATCAGATTCCTGGAACTGGAGTTATGAGTGACTGTTAGCTGCCGTGTTGGTTCTGGGAATCAAAACTGGGTCTTCTGGAAGAGCACCCAGGGCTCTTAACTGCTGAGCCATCTCTCCAGCCACATATCTATGTTTATTGTGGCTCTATTCACAATCACTAGGAAATGGAATTAGTCTAGCTGTCCATTACAGATTAACGGATAATGCAAATTTTATTTCTGTGTGTGTGTGTCTGTGTGTGTCTGTGTGTGTGTGTCTGTGTGTGTGTGTCTGTGTGTCTGTGTGTGTATAAAATGAAATTTTATTTGGTCACAAATAAAAATGGAATTTGTAAGAAAGTGGTTGGAACTGAAAAACTTTATATTATATGAGGTAATCCAGGTTCAAAAAGGCAAATACAATCATATTTTATCTCATATATGGTTCATAGCCTCTAACTATTAAATATGTGTGTTCAGGTGGAAGTGAATATGGGATAAAGGCCAGGAAATTAGAAAGGGAGAGACTATGAAAAGCATCTTCATGTGAGGAGAGTGGGGAAGACAGTAAAACAAAATGGAAGAATGAAAATTTAAGATTAAGTATATGATGAGAAAGGGAGCAAAGGAGATGAGTTGGGGGAAGAGTAGAGAAATCAACCAAAATTAAACATGTATGAAAATCCCATATGGAAACCTGTTATTTTATAAGCTAATAAAAAAAAATACAAACACAATATTTTTAAAAGCTTGCTTGAATATATTGGAAAGAAATATTGATTCAAAGGGGGAGAGAACAGCCATCATTATAACACACACAGGGCTTCATAAAAAGGCCTATGTGTCATTTCAGATTAAACAGTTACTACACTTAAGAACAGGCAGATCAAGCCAATTTTATAGTTTAGTCTATGGGTCACTTAGAATACAATTGTCTATGTCTTCTCTAAGAAACAACATATGTTCTAAGAAGTCCCACATCTTCCTAGAAAACTCAATTAATGATTGAAAAAGGCTCAGATGGAAAAGAAGGGCAGACAGCCAAATAATTACAAGCCAATGAGTGAGTCAGAGCTAATACACAGTGTCCAAACATACTACAGAGTATAACTTGACCTTTAAAGAAGGAAAATCTTTCCAAAGATTGACTCAACTTATATTCAACATCTCTCCCATGCATATTTTAGAATACTGTCTTGACAACTGCTGCTGAACAGCAGCCCATTCATTCAACTATTTATTCAACTACCAAGTATTTATTCAGCATATACTATATGCATACCTCACTGTGTCAGAGAAAGTAATGAATAAATTATGATATTCTTTTTTTTCTTTGCACAACTAGCAAGGAGATGTTATTTAAAGCCAAACAACAGAAAAAATCAGAATGCACTACAGAAAAACAGCAGGTTACATGAATGAAGTTACTCAAGATTATATAGTTATTCTTATGGAACTTTTTTTTGGTCTTTTTGAGACAGGGTCTCCCTGTAGCCCCAGCTGTCCTGGAACTCACTATGTAGACAAGGCTGGCCTTGAACTCAGAGATCCGCCTGCCTCTGCCTCCCAAGTGCTGGGACTACAGGCGTGCGCCACCATGCCCGGCTCTTATGGAACTTTTATGGTCAAACTATTGGCATTGGGAAGGCACAGCCCTCAATGATATCCTTATTTTTGACCAAATCTCATCCTAATCATCTGCTTTGGAAGGTGGAATGGAAATAAATCTTTTTAAATTATGGCCATTCCTTTTAGTCATGACTTTGTAGCTTTATTCAGCCCTACCCATGCCTTCTACTTCACAATAATTAAAGGTAAGCCGAGATACTGCGCACTCACTTCCACATTGGAAATGTCACCCACTTCTCTAGACTTTGAAGCCATTCCATTCCAGTGCCATTAATACTGAATTTTGATATTCTTGCCCTTTAGATTGGCTAACTTCAATTCACTGCTCTCTAAAAAGCTTGGTTGTCTAAGGACTAAATTTAGACTATAAGAAATGTTTTCATCCCTAGATACTGCAGGCATGGCAACTTGGCCTCTCTCTTGTACCCATGATCTACATTTTGCCTAGGCTTTCCCTGGGAGATGAAAATGGATGATTCAGAATGTACATCACAGCTAGTTGGAAGCCTTTTTATAGAATATTTTGAAAATGTAGTTATTCATTTGACAAGCATATACAAAGCAGCTACTATGTACCAGGAATTTTGCTCGACTAAATATATAGTCAAGTGGAGCCCAAGCTAGCTCATACAACTTTTTAAATCACTAACAAATGTACCACAATATATAAAAACATTAACGTAACTGATGATAAGAAACATAAGGAAACAGGCAAGTGCTGTGATGGTGAGAGAATGGTTAAAGACAGCAAGAGCTGGCTACTTTGAAAAGAAAATTAGGACCATCCTGTCTAAAGAGTTGTCACAAACAAATCTGAAGGATAAATAGGAACCAGGCACACAAAGACACATCTGGAAGAAAAGCTTTGTAGGTAGATGGAACAACAAATGAAAACACAATCCTCTGGTATGTTAAAGGAACACAGGCTATAGGGGCTGGTGGGCTGACTGTTACGGAAGAGGGAAATGAGGTAGTGTTGGTGATGTGGGCAGAGATCAGATCCTTGGTTTGACTTCATTACCATAGTATATCATAAATTTCCCTGTTGTGAGTATATAAGATACAACTCTAATAAGAATCTCGGATTAAAAGTCAGCCTGTGTTCTAGTGCTATTCTACTAGGAATTCACATATCTTATTTTAATGATTCATTTTTCTTTTTTAAAAAATATTTTATTATTTTTATTTTATATGTGTGAGTGTATTGCCAGCATGTGTATAAGTGCATTCATGTCATGCAATGCCTGTGAATGTCAGAAGAGGGTGTTGAATTCCCCACGAATTGGAGTTAAGGATGGTTGTTAGCCACCATGTGGGTGCTGGGAATCAAAATCAGGTCCTCTGGAAGAACAGCCAGTGCTCTTAATAGCTGAGCCATCTCTCCATCCCCTCATTTTTTATTTTTCACCCCTTCAGTTTTCTCATTGGAAAGCTAAAACACTGAACTGGACTGGCTCTCCCTCTCTCCCTCCTTTCCTCCTTCCTCCCTTCTTCCCTTCATGTTTTTGTTTCTGAGGTTTTTCTACTCTTTCTTTTATTTTTCTTTTTTGAAACTTGGTGTCACTATATAACCCAGGCTAGCTTAGAACTTACTATGTAACTCAGGCTGACCTTAAACTCACAATCCTGTCTCTGTCTTGTGTGCTAAGACTTGGCCTAAATTTTTCTTTAAGATCTTTAAAATATTTTATTACGTGTATGCATGTATTGTATGTATGTAAGTGCACCCATGTTGTGCAGTGCCCATGGAGGTCAGAAGAAGGTGTTGGATCCCCTGGAACTGTAGTTACAGTTATTAGCTGCCATGTGGGTGCTGGGAAACAAACCCAGCTCTTCTGTAAGAGCAGCTAGTGCTCTTTACCTCTGAGCCATCTCTCTAGTCTCCTTTAAGGTGTTTTAAAACATTCTTGAGGCTGGAGAGATGGCTCAGCGGTTAAGACCACTGACTGCTCTTGCAGAGGACCCATGTTTGATTCCCAGCACCCACATGGCAGCTAACAACCGTCTATAAATCTATAACTCCAGTTCCAGGGGATCCAGTGCCTTCTTCCGACCTCTGTGGGCACTGCAAGACACTGGTGCACTTATAAACATTCAAGCAATACAGTCATATACATAAAATATTTCCTCAAAGTTAATTTCAATATGTCTTAATTACCTATGATAGTGAAGAAAAGATATAGCATTTTCTATCCTCAAGTAATTTCAAGCAACGATTCAGATAAAAGCATTATAAGAAGTTTGTTGATATATAATTCACATATCCTACAATTTGCATAGTTAGATTATATAATTTAATGGATATTTTTCACATATTCAAGAGTTTTGCAATGAGCACAATGAGTTTCAGAACACTTTCATTAACTATCATCTAATCTATCCATGGGCATAAAGCAATTTATTTTACTTTTTAAATAGAGTTTTTGTGAATTTCATACAATATATTTTGATTGCATTTAGATGCCCTCTTCTGGCTGCAAAGCCCTTACCACACCCTGCCCAATATTATGTACTCTGTTTTACATATGTATATGTAAAGGCCTACAAAATTTATGTCCCCAAATGTCCTTATGTCCTTTTGTGTGGATCCATCTCCCTGAGCCTGGTTAATTTACCAAGAGTCACACCCTTAAAAGCGACTGACTCTGCCCTTCACAGCAGCCATCAGTTGCCAATAATTCCTCAGGTAAGGTTGGGACTTCTTACCCACTTCCCCAGTTCTATGCTGGGATTTTATCAGGATTGAGCTAATGTGGTACTTGTGCATGTTCTCACCATTGCTTTGAGTTCATATGAGTAAGTTCCTAGCTGTCTGGAAACTGTTTCCTTGTCATCCATTACCTGTGGCTCTTATAATCTTTCTATCAGCTCTCCCACAATGATCTCTGAGGATCTGGAGGCAGAAGTTTGATATAGGTGCCAAATTCAGGGATAATCACTCTTCAGTCTCTTATTTTCTGCAAGTTGATATAAGGTGTCCTACTCAGGGATAAGCATTCTGCAGCCAGTTATTCTCTGCACATTGGCCCACTGTGGTTGTCTGTGTTAGTCATCATCTGTTGTATATGTGTGCTTCTCTGGCAAGGGTTAAGAGATGCAGTGGTCTATGGATATGACAATGCCATTAGAAGTCACTTTAATACTATATCTATTTAGTAGAATAAGAGTATTAAGCACTCCCTTATGGCCTTTGATCTGTCTAGACTCAGGTTTCTAGGTCTGATATCAATGTCAAGTATGGACGCTCTCCTATGAAGCAGATCTTAAATCCAATTAGAAAGTGGCTGATTACTCTCATAATATTCAAGCCACTATTGCATTGGTGGGCATATCTCGCCAGGCCTATTACTGTATATCACATGATTCACAGCTGGGTAAGGTTGATGATTAGTTTTCTTTTCAGCCAGCATACACAGCACCTTTCAGCACTATGAAACCTAGCTAGTAGAGATGAGGCTCTAAAGTCAATACCAGCTTGATTTATCCTTGTTCGTTCTACAGCTTATGTGTGTAGTGTCTTCAGCAATAGCATCTTACCATGAAGTTTTTTGTAGTAGTCAAAAGTAGGGGCAATGGCCAGTATTGTTTCAGGGTCTATGGGACACCTAGTCAACAGCTTCAAAACTGGGAGTCCATCTCTCGCACTGGGTCTTTAGTTTGCTAATCTATGGTATCTACTAAGAACAATGTCTCCCTGTTATATTGTAACTCTTCTTTTTATAATATATATGTGTATCCTTTTAAGAAGCTGCTGTAGTGATAGGTTTCCACATGGCTTTTTCTAAAGGCTTTTAGTGTTACTTATCCCTCTCAATACTCCCTCCTCCACCCTGCCCTCCCACTCCCCATTAAAATTAACCCTTCCTATTATATTATTACCCTTTCCTCCTACATTCTATCTCCAATCTTATGAAGTCCACCCCCACTGGCTGTTTATTTATTTCTTGACTTCTCTGGATTTTCCAGTTGAAATATGAATACTGTAATCATAAGCAAATACATATGGCTGGAGAGGACATAGATCTTAGAGAAAATGCTAAGACTGTCACATCCCTAGACTAATGTGATTTCTTACTTTGTGCAAAATGTGTATCCTTATATTTACAGGCAAATATCTCAGTCACCACTCATCAAAGAAGCTCATTTTGCACTAGTCAGAGACTATTAACAACTACTACAACTGATCACACATGGACATTGTCTATGAATTGCCCAGCCCTAAGTGACACATCTACAGTGCAACCTCCACATCTAAGATTCATGGAACACAGAACAGGGGTGAAGAAGAGGGCACTAATGAATCTCTCAGTTCTCAGTAATGAAGCTCCCTCATGCAGCAGAGGGCAAGGAACACAAAAGGTTACAAATTATCAAAGTGTAGAGATCAAGAGTCTGCTAAATAATGGTCCTTGGACAGGACCCCTTTATGAAACTTCACCCACCCAAAGCTCAGGGACCATGGTGGAAGAGGGGGCAGAAAGGTTGTAAAATCCAGGGAGGAGGTGCATGACCATATGGAAACAGAGTCCTACAAGCTCCTGGGAACCTGTGAGCATACACAGGGCCCATGAAAACTCAGCATAGAACTGGGAAAATGAATAGCAGGCTCCAATCTTATCTGAAGAAATATTGGCAGCTGATTGCTGCTAGGTGAAGAGGAGCTCATCTTTGTAAAACAAGGGACTCTAGATAGGCTGACTAGGCCTCAGTGGATGAACTTACACTAGGGAACAACTGGGGACAGTGATGACACAGTGGGTCTTAACAGGGGTAACAGAGTAAATGAGTTTGGGGGGGTACAAAGATGATTAAGTTGTTTAATATGTTCTGTATGAAATATACAAAAATTCAATAAAAACAGATTTTAAGAAAAGAATTCAAAGCTAGCATTCAGGTATGAGAGAGAACATGTGACATTTGTCTTTCTCGGTAGGGTCTAGAGTCTTTAGGGTTTAGGCTGGAGAATGATATGACTGAGTCATATGGTTGATCAATTTCCGGCTTTTTTGAGGAATCTTCACATTGATTTCCATAGTGGCTGCACCTGCGTTCACTCCCACCATCAAAGGATATGTTTTGACCTTTCCCCACATCACTACCAGCATTGGTGCTTGTTTGGTTTTTGGATCTTAGTCATTCTCAGTGGGGTAAGATGAAATCTCAAAGTAGTTTTAATGTGTATTTTCCTGATGAATAAAGGTAATTAACATTTTCTTAGGAATTTTTTAGTCAGTTACATTTCACCTTTTCAGAACTCCCTGTCAGCTGCTTAGCCCATTTTTAAATCTGGTTGTTTATTTTTTGGATGTTTAGTTTTTGGAATTCTTTGTATATTCTAGATATTAACCCTCTGACAGAGGTATAGCTGGTAAAGACTTTTTCCCATTCTGTAGGTTGCCTCTTCATGTGAATGATTCTGTCCTTTGCTGTACAGAAGCGTTTTAGTTTCATGAGGTTCCATTTGTCAGTTGTTGAACTTAATGACTGTGCTATAGGAATCCTGTTCAAAAAGTCCTTTCCTGTGCCTATAAATTTCAGTGTATTCCCTACTTTCTCCTTTATCGGATTCAGGAAAACTACAATTTTTCCAAAAGCATCTTTAATTTTTTGTATAGTGTCATGAGTTTTGTATAGTGTCAAGAGGGGGTAATCTTTCCTCTCTGCACTCTATGACAGTCTTATTTTAGCACAGTTGTTTCACCTCATACCACTGTGATCTCTATATAGGTATTGGATATAACCACAATAGCAGTATTATAGAGCATGAATTCTGAATTCATCATGGAAATGGAAAAATCATTATTTATATATGTGGGTAGCTTAGATGTATATTTATGTTTCCTTAATAGATGGCAAAAAGTAACCATCTGTTAGATGAACTGATATCATATACCGAGGGCTGTTTAGCTTGTATGGAGATATTTAGGGAAATTGACATTAGGGAAATAGGTAGCTTTAGTTATCTAACATCAATACATTAGGGACCAAATACTGAAGCCTTATTGCTGCCTACAGGATTCTTAGGTTATAGTGAAGGCTTTTAAAAAGTTACCATTATTGACTTCAGATTTTTCCTAATGTGACATTATTGCCAGACTGTGTGAGGAGAAAATTTAATTTCAAGATTTGGAAGTTAGGCTTCAAGCTATCATACTGTTAGCACTTAATCCATATAGCATATTTTATATTTTGCTTTGGTATCTGTTTTCTTAAATATTTTGGGAATTTTTCTAGTAACGTTTTCAATAAAGGCAATGATTGAGAAGAGTAAAGTTGGAATATGATAAACATTGTGATAATACTGATGCAACCAGCAATTCTTCAGCAAAGTACCCTCTGATATTCCAGACTGCCCTTTTTCCTCTGGGACTTTGCATTCCTATTGGTCAAATTATGAAAAAAATACATTGAATAAAAAGATAATTATACCATAGTTTGAGTATGCTAGAGGTACCCAAAATTATACTTTTCAGTTTATTATTTCAAATTTGCTCATAAAAGCTACTAATTCACAGATTTTTTTTGGATGTTATCTTCCAAGTACATCCTAACAACAAGCTTACTCCAAGGCAAATGAATGTATTTCTCAGAGAGGTATCCAGTTGAAGATTCTCCTGCTCAATGGTGCCAACAAACATAAAAGACCATCTTGAGTATTTAATGCTGTTTCTCTGGAAGATGATAGTCCTTCTTCTAAGCCTAGTGAATCAGTTCCTTTATTTTAACAAGATTTATATGCATGCTGAAGTTTGAAAAAACCACCACAACAGATGAACTCTAAAGGTAGCCACGAGGTTGGCAGTATTTCTGGAACTTTTGTATATTAAGTCTGTGTTGGGGGCCTGTGATGCTTTTTTTAGATATAAGTTCATCTCTAAGACCAAATTTGGTTAGTCCTGAAGTGATCTTTGAAATTCTGTTATTCTGTAACATGAATCAATTCCATAAGCTGAAGTTTACACACATTTATCTAAATCACTCCCTGTATTGACTTATATCTGATATAAATTTGTGCCTGCAAGCAAGTCTTTTGAAAAATGTTTTGGTTTTTGGAACTTTTCTGTTGCTGGTTTCTGGGGTTTCAGTTTTGCTTTATTCATTTATTTATCTTTAAATTTTATTTATTATTGGGAGGGGCTTCAAATGCCATGGTGCCTGTGTGGAGGTCGAAGGATAACTTTTGAGGGTCCATTTTCTCCTTCTCCCTTGGGTTCCGAGATCAGAACTCAGGTCATTAAGCTTGGGGAGCAAGTTCTTTTATACACTGAGCCATCCTGTCATCACTACTTTTTTTTTTTTCCCAGTGTAGAATGAATGTTTCTACAACTTGGTTTAGATGACAACAAAACCTGGAAAAGTTGTTGCTGATAGATAGTATGCTGCTATTACTGATCTTTAGAAATGAATATATAATTTGATTTTTTTCAAATTCAAATGTACTGTCAACTTTGAAAAAATAGTATCTGATTCTACTGTGCTGAGTTGTCATTGAACAGATATTAATAGCCATATTGGTCTAGAAATATTAAAATTACTTTTTGTCCACTTGCACAGGCGTAACACAATGTGTTGAAAGTATAATGTCTTATCTACATGTGTTTGATTGCAGGATATCCTGTAACTTATATAAGAAAGCTTTGTTTTTTTTATTAACATGTGATAATTACATAGATATATATCTGTTTTATATGGTGTAATATTTCAATATACTTATACACCATGTAATGACCAATGAGGATAACTATCATTTCTGTTCCCCTTCCATTTCTTTGTATCAAAAGTCTTGCTCCAATTTTTTCATAAGACATAGAATATAGCAGAGTCATGTACCTTAAGTTTGCTGGTTTTATAGAATACATAATATACCACTGTGAACAGTATTACCTCACTGTCATGGCCAACACTAGGAGTTACTACTCACTTGCTCTGTATTAGTACTTGTTATCTTGTATTTACTATGTGTCTATCCTTCCTCTTCCCAGTTTCAGGTAATCCTTTTTCTACATTCAGAATGATTTTTTTAGCTTCTACATATGAGCAATATGCACCACTTGTCTTTTTGTGTCTGACTTATGTCACTTAATATTGTGCTCTCCAGTTTGATTCTTTTGCTTCAAATGACAGAATTTTATTATTCCTTTTTTTTTACTTTTACAAAAACTTTAATGAGAATTTCATACATGCATATAAGATGTTTTGATCAAATCCATGCCCACTTCCTCCCTTCCAACACCTCCCATATCTCCCCATCACATTTTTTCTTTTTCTTTTTCTTTCTTTTTCTTTTCTTTTTTCTTCTTTCATTTATTTATTTTTATGGGGCTTTTGTGTACTCTAACATTCCCTCCTCTGAAGAGGTAACCCTAAAATCCTTTAAGGATTAGATACAAAGTCTCAAATACTTTTAACATTTTTGGCCTTTGGAACAGAGTATGTTGCTAACAGTCCCAAGGACATTTTGACTTTTAGCCCAGAAACTGGTTACTTTTCTGTGGGGTCTTTCTACCCTAACTTCCTAGCCAATTCCTACCTCCTATTTTTATCATGCCATCCTCTGAAGTGGTCACCCACATTGCCAATAGGGAATAGGGGCACAGACCACTCTGGCTTCTTCCATGCTGAATAGGGACGTAGGGTGAGGCAATTGGAGTATCCCTTCAGTGGGTCTATCTAAAAGCCTCCCAAATTGCATAACTCTTGTCTCTAAGGGGAAAAGAAAGTCCTTGAATCATGAATAGGAGATGTGAAGGAGAAGTAAAGGCAAGAGTAATTAGCATTACAAGTTCTAGACAGGGAACTAGAAAAAAGTCAGAACAGGGCAATTTTCAAATGTTCCTGTGAGAGTCCATTGGAATTTCTTGACAAGGGCTTCCAAAAGCATCCCTCTATTGGGTTCCTCCTCATTTTTCTTTTGTCTTCCAAGGCTGGACTCTAGAGTGACGGATTCAGGATTTGCTTTCAGGTATTTTTATAGCTGTTGGAGTGGTTAGAATCAGTGTCAGTTCCCTCTCAAAGCCTTCTAAATAGGGGGAGAAAAGAAATTTATCCATGATTTTAGAACAATAGCTGGTTGTCTCCCTTAGCTACAGGTGGGCACTACAGTATTGGAGACCAAGATTTGAAGTCTTACATCTGAACAGCACTTTTTGGATAGGAACAAAATCATCAATGAGAAATAGCTGCCTAAATAACTTTTTATATAGACTTAAGCCTAATGTCTGGGAAGTGTAATCCCTTGAACTCTTAAGGAAGTATACTGATGACTTTACTCTTTGTTTATACTTTCCTTTTGGGTGTATAAAGCCATGCAGTTGGCCCAAATAAATCAATTTATTTTTACACTTAAGGTCATTTGAGGATCTGTTCCTCGGGGGTCAGTCACATGGGCTTGGGAGCAGCTCCTGGCTCCTTTCTTTTACCAGTTCCATCTATGTGAAGATAAGTCAAAGGTCCTGTTCAACCATGTCTGGCTTCACTTGGAAGCATGAATGAGATGTTTCCTCTAAGTTGACCCTCCTCTTTTAGACTGGACACTGGTTCAAGTCTATCTCATGGGGTCTCCATGTCCTCCCTGAACAAGAGGATAGGTGACTCACCACATTTACAGGATGTTTGGAGAGATGTTCAATAGTCCCCTGGAACTTGGTCAACCTTGGAGGGAAAGGGGCAAAATCTGTTCTTAAGTCCCTCTGACCACATTAGTGTAGGCCTTAAACTATGGCTGTTAAACATCCAATAACGTTAGTTCCGCCAGTCTGATACTTTTAATTATCATGAGAGTTCACCTTTCTCCACATTCTCACCATCAGTTTTTGTCTTTTAAATAATGCTGACAAGTATAAGATGGTGTTTTATCATAGTTTTGATTTGCATTTTCCTAATGATTACTGATATTGAACATTTTCTCATATATTAGATGGACATTTGCATTTCTCTTATGAGAAAGAACTATGTTGATCACTTGCTCATTTTTAAATGGATAATTCTTTTATTAACTTATATTTTAAACTTCTGTACACTTGAGGATATCCATTTAAGACTTCATGACCCTCAGGTGGACATTTAGCTCAATTGCTAGTGTATACAAAACCCTAGATTTAATCACCAGGACTGTATAAACTGAGTGTTTAGAACACACCTCCTGAAATCCCAGCACCCTGGAGCCCGGGACACAGGAGGATCAGAAGTTCAGTCATTCACTACTACATAGCAAGTTTGAGGCCAGACTGAGGAACATCAGTTTTTGCCTCAAAAGAATGTGGAGCCTCTTATCTTTTATTTCCTGAAACTTGATAACATAATAATGAAAGAAAACCTACAATTTTCACTTCACCATCTAAAAAAGCACTACAAGAAGCATTTGTTCATTTTCTAATTGGACCATATGTTATTCTGGTGTTGAAACATTGTGTTCCTTGTAGTTTCTGGACACTAACTCTCTCCTGTAGGTTTTCTCTCATTGATATTTTTTCTTTTGATGTGCAAAAGCTTTTTAGTTTGATATAATACCACTTGTCTGTTTTGGTCATTTGTTTTCAGTGCTTTTAGTCTTACCCAAAGTGACTGCCTCTACTGACTGGTGGTCTTGAAGTGTTTCCTTTGTGTTTTCTTCTAGTAGTTTCAGTAGCGGACTTGGGTCTTTAATTCATCTTAAGTCACTATACATATAGTGTGTGTGTGTGTGTGTGTGTGTATGTATATATAGTGTAAACAAGCTGTGGTGGCACATGCCACTTGGGAGGCAGGTGGGTAGGTCTCTGTGAGTTTGAGACCAACATGGTATACACAGTGAATTCCAGGCAAACTTACCAGGATACCTTGTCTCAAAAAAAAAAAAAATCAGGTGACTTGTAGAACTCAATTTTAGTCTCTATATGTGGATATTCCATTTACACAGCACCACTTATAGAGGCTATGTCTTCTCCAACCTGTATTTAAGGTGTGTTATTGAGACTCAATTGGTAGTAGATGCTTGGGTTCGTTTCTGGGATCCTTATTATTTTTCATTAGTGTACTTATTTAATTTTCTTTTAGTACTATGCTGTTTTGTAATATTCACCAAAATGGCTATTGTGTCTCTAGCTTTGTTACTTTTGTTTATTGGGTGTGTGCATGCGCTTTCACATGCATTTTAGGATATTTTTCTAGTTCAGTGCAGAATGTCACTGGTATTTTTGTTGGCGATTGCATTGAATCTGTAAGTTGCTTTGGATAGTGTACAAGTTTTAACAATATTATAGGTAGCAAATCTTGATGGTTGCATAGGAGAATTTGCCCATTTTATAATTTGCATGTCCATATAATTTACTACAGCACTTGGAACAAATAGTCCCAGCACTTAGGAGGTAGAATCGGGAGAATCAGCCTGCCTCAGCTACACAGAGAGCTTGAGCCAGTTTGGACTACATGAAACTTTGTCTCAAAAACCCCAAACCTAAACAATAAAAGTAAAACATATTGTTTAAATTGTTACAGCAGCTGTTAAGGTTAGAGCCTGGGTCCTGGCAGCCCTAATAAGACAGTCTAGACCACCTGTAATAAACAGATCAATTAGACAAGCAAGTAATAGTGAAAAGTAGTGAAAGGAAAGTTATTCAGTGTGTCCAGTGGGAAAAGGAACAAAGAAGTCCAGTGGCTCCTTTTGTGTACTGACATGAGGTTTAGATTTGTGTACAAAAGGAATGCATAACTAGCAGTCCTGGTCAAGGTGTGGTCCTGCTCATCACCGACTCATCATTATCTAGGCTCCAGTATCTTCTGCAAGGTGGTCTGATAACTTGTCAGAACTGGTGATATCTCTTGCTGAAACACAAGATTCCATTAACGCAGAAACTTCTACCAATCTCCCCCTGTGACTGGCACCAGACATCACAGCATGAGATTCCTGGGGGAAATACCAGTTTCTTGGGGACTATTTCAATTTTCTGATAACCAAAGTGAGGGGCACCTCTGTCCTTAGAATATATTCACTCCTGTCAGTGTAGTTATATAGTCATTCAACAGGTATTTATTGAACACTACAATGCAATGCAGAAAAAACAGAAAACAATGTAGGCATGTCTCTCTGTCTTCAGGGAATTATATTTTAGTGGAGGAGGCAGACAAAAACAAAATATGTATGAGTAAGCTAATTACAGAAGATGATTGCTCCTTAAATGTTAAAAAAAAAAAGATGATCTCACAGTGAAGGATTAAGGCTATTTGGATTAGAGTCACCAGGGAAGTTCTCTATGAGATGGTGACTCCTAAACTGAGACCTGAAAAATGAGAATGTGAGACAAGAGAAGAACTTGCAGAAAAATCTTTCCGTTAGAGGGATTTTTGTCTCAACATATGGAAACGGTGAGGGGTATATATAGCAAGCTCTAGAAATCGAAATGACCAATGAAACACTGCATTGCTCATCACCACCCCATTACCTTGTCAGGTAGTGAATGGCATGGGGTTGGGGGAGGGGTCAGTGGCAGAGTCTTTCTTTTGTAAATGTTTATATTAACACATATTAATTATACATAATAATGAGATCCATTATGTCATTTCATGAATGTGAATAATTTTAATCATATTCACCCCCATTACCCTCTCTTGCCCCCCTTCCATTCCTGCTGATCCTCTTTCCCCCCCTAGACCCCAAGAAATCATGCCTTTTTGTTTTGGGGTGCTTACATGAACATTGGTGAGAGAGTATAGGAACTTTGACCAGTTATGGATCTCTGCAGTTACTGCTGCCCATAGTGGCACAATTATTTCAACAGATGTCTGTGTTGATATTCACTTAAAGACCATGAGAACCCCATCAGTTGTTGCAGGCTCTCTCCTCTGACTGCAATCTGAAGCTCTTTGACCATATGCATGCCTTTTATACCTCTGGTAAGCTTCCATCAGCATGCCCTTAGAGATGTCTAGTCTCTGGATCTGGAGTGTTTCTGCACTTAGCCACTTTTCTACAAAGCAAAATAAGCACTGTAACATTGATGGTGATGTTGGCTAGGAAAATTCAACCACCCTGCATTGCAAAAATAACTGGAGAAACTAAGTCATGTAATTAATGGGGCTGAGAAAAGACATGGCTGCAACTTTGACTCAGAGAAGGTGAAGCTGGGGAAGCTTACAATTCCCACCCTTCTCTCCATTGTTTGCTACTCTGTTCTAGAAATCAAGTAGCTTCTCATAACATCTTAAAAAAAACATTTATTCATGCCAGGCACAGTGGTGCGCACCTTTAATCCCAACACTCAGGAAGCAGAGGCAGGTGGATCTCTGTGAGTTCAAGTCCAGCCTGTTCTACATTGTGACTTCCAGGCCAGTTGGGGCTACAGGGACACACACACACACACACACACACACACACACACACACACACACACACATATTTGGAGATAAGAATACCCCTGCTAAAGATCCAGTCTTGAGGTAAATGAGACAGAGTTCTGAATTCATTGTCAGTTTCTTGGGCCTGCAGAGCCAATGGTAAAGCATTAACATTTGAAGTCTATAAACTTTGTTTTAATTGGGAAAAAAAGTATTCAAAAGGTATTAAGCAGCTACAAACACAGGCAACCCAATGTATTTGGTAAGAACTAGTTTTTCTATCTAACTTTAAGTTTAAATATTGTTCAAAACATATGGCAGAGGATTTAGAGGACAAGCAAGTTGGAGATATTTGTATTATGATCCCCTATATACCATGTATCACTAAGCTTCAATAATCATCACCTTGTGGATAATTTTGTACTATCATTAACCATATCCATTATCCTCCTTCCCTATTAATTTGCATTAAAATCAAGGCTTCATATTATTTCATCTGCACATATTTTAGTATGATTTTTAAAAAACAGTTTTATTTATTTATTTAAAGTGACAAATAAGGTCTAGGATATGATTCAATAGTAGAGCAACTGTCCAGCATATACAAGGTCCTGGGTTTCCTCCCCATCACCACAAATTAACAAATAAAATTATGTGTAGGACCTGAAGATGTAACTAAACTCATAGAGGGTTTGTTTAGCATACATGAAGTCCTGGCTTTTCCCCTCAGTACGTGCCTGTCATCCCAGAATTTCGGAGGTGGAGGCAGGAGGGCAAGAAATTCAAAATCATCTCCATTATACAGATCATGTCACAAAATTTTTGTTTTGAAATATGCATATACTGTGAAATGCTTAAGTAAATATAATTAACACAAGCTTTACTTCATATACTTGTTTTTGGTGATGAATTTTTTGAAAGATAATGGCAACCATCACACTTAAAAAAGAATCACACCTGAAAAATGAGCAATAATTCCCTAGTTGGGCATGGTAGTGGATACTGGTTATCCCAGCACTCAGAAGGCTGAGGCAGGCAGATTGTCAAGAACTTGAGACGATCCTGGTCAACACAGTATGAACCTGGCCAGCTAGGTCTACATAGTGAGACCCTCTTTCAAAAATAAAATCTTGGGCCAGTGAGATGGCTTAGGGGGTAAAGGGGCCTGCTGCCAAACCTGAAACCTGAAGACCTGAGTTCAATTCCCAGAATATACATGATAGGAGAGAACAAACTCCTGCAAATTGTCCTCTGACTTCCACATGCTCCCTCTCTCATACATCCATATATGTACAAAAAAACCTGGTAGGTTTCCCATGCTCCAGGGATGCCCCCACACCCATTATATATGGGAGGAAAAAGAAATGAAGTGGGGAGGAGGTTTGTGGGGAGGTCATGGGAAAAATAGGGGAAGATATGATTGTATTTCATTGTACATATGTATTGACAAATTGTCACATGCATAGCATATTGTTCATGTTATCTTGAATGATTATTACTGTAAAATCAGCACTTGAAATTGTAAAGTTGTTTAGGAAGTGCATTGTTCAGGTTTAGGAATAACAGAGAAGTTCTAGTAAGATTGAACTTGGAATGGGGATATAGCTCAGTAGAGTCACACCTAATATGTATAAAGTCTTGGATTAAATTTCCAGCCCTCCACAAATCTGGGCATGCTATACTTGTAATCCCAGCACTGGGTAGATGGAGGCAGGAGTCTTCAGAAGTTCAAGATCCTCTCTGACTGCATAGCGAATTTGAAGCCACCGTGGTATGTAAGAGAATCTGCTCCTCTCCCCCCAAAAAATGAAGAAAAGGAGAAGAAAAAAGGGGGAAAATAACTCAAAGTCAAGTATGTTCTGGTTCTAAATATAGTTCATTTACAGTTTTAACACTTTAATACTTCTTTACTTTTTTGGGCGAGGACCTTGCTGTGTAGACTAAGCTGGCTTTGAACGTGACAGTATGGTTTCAAATGTTTTGAAAAATTTATTTTTATGTGTATGAATGTTTTGCCTGCATGTCTGTTAAGTGCATTCAAGTGGTCAGATGCCCACAGAGGCCAGAAGAGAACATCAGATCCCCTAGAACTGAAGTTATGGATGATTGTTAGCCACTATATGGGTCCTCTGCAAGAGCAGCCAGTACTCTTTTTTTTTTTTTTTTTTTTTTTTAATGTTTTGAAAAATTTATTTTTATGTGTATGAATGTTTTGCCTGCATGTCTGTTAAGTGCATTCAAGTGGTCAGATGCCCACAGAGGCCAGAAGAGAACATCAGATCCCCTAGAACTGAAGTTATGGATGATTGTTAGCCACTATATGGGTCCTCTGCAAGAGCAGCCAGTACTCTTTTTTTTTTTTTTTTTTTTTTTTTCCTTGTTTCAATGTTCTGTCTCTCTCCAGAACAGCCAGTACTCTTAACTGCTGAACTATCTCTTCAGCCTCCAAACGATATTTTTTTTTTAAAAAAATACGTATACGGGCCTGGACAGACACTGACTGCTCTTGCAGAGGACCCGGGTTCGATTCCCAGCACCCACATG
>NW_008330298.1:170064-192840 GCF_000622305.1 Nannospalax galili
AAAAAAATTAAAATTTTTAAAAATTATAATCTTCAGGCTAGAGAGATGGCAGCTACAAAGCATCCTTAACTCCAGTTCTAGGGGAATCCAAAGCCCTCTTCTGACCACTGAGGCATTGCACGACATGGGTGCACTCACATATATGAAGGTAATACACTCATACACATAAATGACACTGGTACACTCACATACATGCAGGCAATACACTCATACACATAAAATGGGTTCGAACCCAAGTCTTCCCCAAGAACAGTCAATGTTCTTATCTGTGGAGCCATCTCTCCAGCCCCAGCCAGTGCTTTTAATAGGTGAACCATCTATCCAGCCCCAACAGCATGGATTTTTAAAATGGTGTCATTTGTTCCAAGTATAGCACTCTATGCTTGTAGCTTCCAAAACTGGGAAGACAGGCATGTGAACCACAAGTTCAAGACCTGCTTAGTCAACTTCGCAAGACTGTGTTGAGAAACACTGACAGTATTAAAGAAATGGCTGTAGAACATTTGTCTAGCATGTATGAGACACTAAGAGAAAAAGCAACTCAACACCCACATCCACACCCCATTTCTACCTTTTCCATCTTCCTCAGAGTAATAAATAGCAGTTAGTGTTCTTATGGATAGATTGCTGCATTGTGTTGGACAGTAATGTATTTTTATGTGTCACATCATTGTCTACTGTGCTCTTTCACAGTGTCGTTTATTCCATTCAATTGAGAAGATCTCACAGGTAAGAGCAAATAGAAGTCAATGTCAGTGAACTAATGCTAAAGACTCAATGATTCTAAGTAGGGAGCTTGTATTGGCACAAACCTTGTATGTATTCAGTCTACAAATGAGGTCAGTAAATGTAACTACATGCATTTTAAATATAAATACCCTGTATTTCCTGGTAAGCACCGGGTAAAAATCTAGACTGTCTACCCAGAATTTGGTCTCAGAGAAAAAATTCAAAGACTAGTACAAAGAAGGTATTTCATACTATTGGACCCACTTTGGAAATAATTGAGGTCCTTTGGGAAAATCACATTCATGCTTGTTTTTAAACAGCAGATATCTGTAGGTCTTTTTGTTAGTATACTCATTTATGTGTGTACCCTTGCAGTGAACTTAATGTTTATTTTTATTACTGAATTTTTGTACAGCTTTTCCAGGCCTTGTGTGAGTAACAAAAGGGGAAATCAGAGGGTTATATGTATGGATGGAGGAATTTGTTTGAAGATCTCGAGCAGAACTGGAAAGACTATACAAGGAATGCACGCCCTTGCCAGGGGCTGGGTTCCTAAGAGAGGCCCCAGCCAGTGTACCAAAAGCACAGGAGGCAAAGGAGAGCCACGTACTGGGAGGGGCTGGGCGAAAGCCGCCAGGCTGGAGCCTGCTCAGCTTCTCCAAAGCCCCGCAGGAGCCCCTAGGAAAGGGCCTACCCTGGGCCTGAACCCCTGCTGCCTCCCCGGCCCCTTCCACTTCATCCTATAGTTGTTTCTCATAGAAATATATTGTGTTAATGAAAAAAAAGGGTTTATTACTGTTGTTTTCATCTTAATTTTTCAGCTTTAATATCCAATATCATAAATATCAATAATTTGAACACACAAAATACAAGTTTCCTGGAATCTGAAGCAATTTTTAAGTGCGAAAAGTTTGAGAGTTCTAGAAATTACAATATGCGCCCTTGACTCACATTTTATCTTATCATTTAATTTAATTTAATTTAATTTAATTTTTATTCATTTGGTATTTTTTATAGCTTAGGTTGTCTTGCTTTTGTTTCCTGAGTGCTAGGATAACAGGCCAAGAGGAAGGGCTCTAAATGGAGTTTATTATGAGTGAGTACTTTCTACCTTCCTTGATAAATGTTATTACCTTACATTAGCTAAAGTCCATTTCTGTGCTTCAGTCTTTTGTGTTACCATCAATTTTGGCTTTACTGTTGTTTTTGATGATATAAGACTTTACGAAAGGCCAATGAGAAGGCTCAGTGGATAAACGTACTGGAGGCAAAGCCCAGTAACCTGAATTTGATCCCCAGAACTCACATGGTGGAAGGAGAGAACAGACTCCTCCACGGTTCACATGTGTTCCATGAGATTGCCATATATAAATATGTCAGTAAATAAATGGAAAAAAGACTATTAACTTTTTCTGGGACACGCTGTAGTCCAGGAATTTAAAATCCTCTTGCCTAAACCTCGTGAAAGCTAGAATTACAACTGTAAGCCACCACAGTCATTACTAATTTATATTTACTAATAGGGTAATAGACTACATTATTCTTTAATTTGTCTTAAATGGATGTCTCCTGAAGAGGGGTGATTTCTATGCTATGAGATTGACTGAACGTTCTGTATCATGTTTAAAAAGTGCTACATAGCCAGCAGGGCGTGGCAGTGCACGCCTTTAATCCCAGTATTCTGGGGACAGAAGCAGGTGAATCTCTGAGAGTTTAACGCCAGCCTTGTCTACAAAGCAAATTCCAGGCCATCTGGGACTACAGGGAGACCTTGTCTCAAAAAGACCAAAAAACAAACAAACAAAAACGACCCAAACCAACCAAACAAATAAAAAACTGCTGTACAAGGCTGAGAATGTGGCTCTGTTGGTAGAGTGCTTGTCTGGAATGTAGGAATCCTGATCCCTGGGCTGGATCTTCAGCACCGAAAAAAATAGGGCATGGTAGCATAGGTCTATAATCTTAGCACTTAAGAGATAGAGGCAAGAGGACCCCAACTTCAAGATCATCACCCTACACTCCATAGCACACTTGAAGTCAACTTGAGCCACCAGAGACTCTTGTCTCAAGACACACACATCCACACAAACATAAAAATAAAAACTATTGAACATTGTTCATGAAAAATAGGTGGACATTGTATGTAAAATTTGTGGATATTCTGTATATCTTCCTCTAGGGTAGGTTCTTTCACCCTATTCTCAGGCAGGCTGTTTAAGAAAAGATAGTTTGATCTAATCAATCTGAACAAAATCTAGGCTGGGTTGTGGGACATATTTTTGAATGTCTATAATTTGTCCCAGGCCTAGAATGTAACTCTCTAGGGATCTCAACAGAGAACAGCTGTGTTTACTAGGGCCTCTCACATTTTATGGGAATGCAGGATTAAGAAACTCCTTGAAAACTTGGCTTCACATTTCATCAGCTTTCTTCTTCGCTTCCTAGCCTGTTGACCTATACTGCAGGTCTAGTCAGCACATCCAGAAGGCGAGAAAGAACAGTGTCAGAGATAATTTGTTTTGCATCTCTTCTTTCTGGAGTGTTGGTCCTTAATATTCTATTGCGCTTAGAAACTTCAAACTTTATCCTTTCCCTTCGAGTCTTATGAATTGGCCGAAAGATTCCTTGGTTTCTATGTTACTTCTTCTTTTTAAAAGTGATTTCTTTATTTGTATAAGTGTTTTGATTGCCAGTTTATTGGTATGTGTGTAGTGCCTGGGAAGGCTGAAAGAGGATGATAGAGCCAGAGTCCCCATGTGGGTGCTAGGAGTTGAACCTGGGCCCTCTGGAAGAACAGCAAGTGCTCTTAACCCCTGAGCCATCTCTCCAGCCTGATTTCTCTGCTTCTTACCCAGATCCATATTCTGCCTTGCTTTTGAGTCTCTTTCATCCTATGTCTAGAATAGGTAAATGCTTCCTGTGCCGAGCTGTTTGTACAGGCTGCTTTACTTCCCTGCACTTCTCTATATTCCAGTTGTTTAGGCAGCTTTCCTATGCTCCCTGATTGTGCTGAGTAGGGGCATCAGTCTATGACCTAATAATCTATCATAGCAGCCCAGAAGAGTTGTGGACATCATCCAGTCCAGTTTATCAGGGTAAGAGCTCATTACCTCCAGCCCCTGCTTGACTTCATTAATAACCAGTAATGGTAGGAGGAAGTTCCTGCAAGTATACAATTGACTCTGTGATCTGACCATCTGGCTTGCATTCCTGGCCTCTTTATTTAGTAGCTTTGTGTCCCTGTAAATGTCATTGAGGTTTTTTTTTTCCCAAGTCATACTTTCCTTATATGTAATATGGAGTTGATCACAGAACGTATCTAGAAGGTTTGTGTGAGTGAAATATGTTATGGTGATTGGCAAATATTATATATGGAAAAAATATTAGGTACCAGTGGCAGTATTGCAGCTGTTGAGCTTGTATAAGTATAATCATAAGAACATTATTTCATATAACAAACCTTATACATTGCTTATATTCTTTGTTTTTTCAGACAAAGTCTCATGTAACTGAGAATGGACTCTAATTCACTATGTAGCTGAGGATGACCTTGAACTCCTGATACTCTGGACTCCATCATCCAAGTGTTTCCAAGTGTGGGCCACCATACTCAGTGTTATTTCTATTCTTTTACAATGAACAGTGTTAGATAAAGGCTAAGAGTGAGAGTTTCAGTACATTTATAGGAAAGTACATTTATGTGAAAGTACATTCATTTGGTTTTCAAAAAGATTTATTTTATTTTTTAAGCTTATTTTTATTTTATTTTGCTTGTATATATGTAAGTGTACCATGTGCATATCTGGTGCCCATAGACACCAGAAGCGAGCATCAGATCCCCTGAAACTGAAGTTAAGGATGGCCACTACATGGGTGCTGGGCACCAAACCTGGGTCCTCTAGTAAAACAGCAAAGGCTCTTAATTGTTGAGACATGTCTGCAGCCTACAAAAGATTTGTTTTTTATTTTCAATTTTGTATATTTACATTTATTTACTATTTATTTATTTATTTATTTGGTCTTTTTGAGAAAGAGACTCCCTGTAGCTCCAGTTGGCCTGGAACTCACTATGTAGACCACGGTGACCTCGAACTCACAGAAGAAAACCACCTGCCTCTGCTTCCTGAGTGTGGTGATTAAAGGCATGGCCGGGTTATATTTATATATATTTATATGAATGTGTACATATGTGTGTGTGTCTATCTTTATGTGGACATGTATGAATGCAGGTGCCCAAGCAGTGCAGAAGGGAGCTAAAATCCCCCGGAGGTGGAGTTATAGGGTGTTGTGAGCTGGGATCCAAACTCTTGTCCTCTGTAAGAACAGTACCAGCCCTTGACTACTGAGCCATCTTTCTAGTCCCTTCATTTGTTTGGGTTATTTGCCTCAACTTTATCATTTATAAAGAATTTGTTTCCAGAGCCTGACAGTTCTTATGTGGGTTATATATATCAACTGTCCTTTTACATTAAAAGTGTATATACTTCGTTATATATAAATGACCAGCTGCCTTCTATTTAACTTTCATAGATTTTTTTGGTTTATCTTTTTGAGATAAGATAGCATTTTGTAGCTCAGGCTAGCCTTGAGCTCACAGAGATAATCCTGCCTCAGGCCCAGCAGGGCTAAGATAACAGGCATGTGCCACCACACTCTGTTGGAATATTTACTTAAACCTTCATGATTTGTGCTGCCACTCCCATCAAAATTGGATGCATATCAGGGCAGAACAGTAAGCACCGGGCCTTGGAAAATAGTTCTCTGACAAGCTAATTAGAAAGCAACTCTGGGTTAGAATATTTCTTTTTACTGAAAAGAGATCAGAGGCACACTAGGTTAGTTAAGGCACTCATGGCCAGGGTGAGAAAGATTTTCTGAACACCTGCTGTTGTTACTCACCTTGAGATTAGGCACAGCCCTTGCCTGAGTCTTAGCCTGAGGGAATCATGGCATGAGTGAAAGCTAAAAGGACTGTTTTGCTCCAGTCTCTTAGACAAGGATGCTCTGTGTCAGCAGAAGTGGCGCCAGTGTCTCCTGCAGGACCCAAGACTGCTCTAGTGGTTTCAGTTGCAACAAAAGCCAGTATCTTTTGTTGTGGACATCAACTTCCAAAATGGATAGTGGTAGACTTGGTGCAGATACTTGGAGCAGCTGGAATTGGAAGCAGTTCTACAGTCAGGTATCAACATCTGTGGTTCTTTCAGTGAGGGGTGGCCATGTGTCTGTGGCTTTTTGGCATTGGTGGTAATAGCATACCTGGTTACGGAAACCTGGAGTGAGTGGGAAAGAAGGCTGGAGGTAGAGAGATGTTGAGTGCCATAGGATAGCTGTGGAAAAGCACACTGAAAAAGCTTCCAGTGGATTCTCAGATCTGGAAAATGTCTGAAGGGTGTTGGAATTTTTAGAGTAGGCTACGTCATACTAGAGTAGGCAGAGTCATACTTTTAAAAAATAATATTTTTATTTATTCTCTGGAAATTTCATGCATTCATACAATGTATCATTTTTTAGAATATTTTTTTATTATTCCAAAGAGAGGCAATTTTTAACACATTTTCCAGAAATATAACTTAAAGCACGTTACATGAAAATATATATGCTGGGCCAGGCGTGGTGGCGCACGCCTTTAAATAGCTGTCTCTATTTCTTTCTCTTTTTTAAAGAATATTTTTATTATTCCAAAGAGAGGAAATTTTTGACACATTTTTCAAGAAATAACTTGGAGCAGGTTACATAAAAAAATATATATATACAATGAAATGTAAGGGTGGGAAAGTAGGGATAAGAAATCATAAAATTTTTTTAGTTTATTTTTATGTGTATGAGAGTTAGGATTCATGTATGTAAGTGTACCTGTGTTGTGCAATACCCGCAGAGGCCTGAAGAGGGTGTTGGATCCCCTGGAATTGGAGTTTAGAACAACTGTTAGCTGCCATGTGGGTGCTGGAAATTGAAGCCTGGTCCTCTGCAAGAGCAGCTAAGCCATCTCTCCAGCTCCCCCCTCCCCAGTCATACTTTTTGATTGTTGTGAAATCCCTATACTAGAGTGCCTTGGGGAATGAAGGACTCATGAATAATAATGGTGGTGATGATTATGTAGGAAGGACTACTGTTTTCCAAATGCATCAACATAATATGCCAAACTACCATATATGCTAATGTTCTCCATTCATTGAGCTCCCAGGATCCAAATGAAGCTGATAAGCATAATAGATATATTAAGAAATATGAATTTCAAATTTAATTTGCAACAGAGCAACATTTTGCAACATATATGCAATATAAAATTATCAAATCAATGTAACTGACATATCTTCATCTCAGTGAAATACTATATTTTTTTAAGAAAATGTACCAGGAACTGGATAGTGTCATAGGAATATTGACGTATGTATATAATTGCTTTGGCAAATCTCTTCAGAAGCAGGTGAAACCACCACAGAAGAATTTCAGTCTTGGGGCTGGGGCTATAGGCCTGGATTCAATCTCTAGTACTGCAAAACAAATTCAGCCCCATCATTTTAATAATATAGGTGTGTTCAGGACTCAAATGCTGTTAATGCTACTCATTTGCCAATATTTCTATAGTTCAGTTTTCTGCCAGGTACGATAGACAAATGATAACTTCTGCTGTTGGTCAAACTCAGTTCTAACTTTGAAGAGTAAATAAATTTAATAAAAACAACATACGCCCTGAATAAAGTAGATAGTGAAGGGTGTTAGCATGTTTGAGGACCTGAAAGTCCATATGGATGGATATACAGTCATTTTATTTTATTACCTGAAGTTATTTTTTTATGATACAGTAGTGAAAAGTTAAGAAATATTACATATATTTATTTATTGTGCATATGTGTATATGTGTGAAGGCATATGTTCCACGGTGTGATCGTGGAGGTCAGAGAACAAATTTCAGCCATCAGTTCTCTCCTTCTAACATGTAGGTCCCACGAATCAAACTCAGGTCATCAGCCTTGTTGGCAAATGCTTTTAACTACTGAACCATCTTGCCAGCTCCCTTTGAGGCTTTTGACATGTAGATTCTTTTTTTTTAAGTTTACTTATTTTTTATGTGTGTGTGTGTGTGTGTGTGTGTGTGTGTGTGTGTGTGTGAATATCTGCCACATGTGAGCAGGTTCCCCGAGGAGGCCAGAAGAGGAACTGGAGCCCTTCAAACTAGACATACTGGTGGTTGTAAGCCACGTGATGTGGGTGCTGGGAACCAAACTCAAGTCATCTGGAAAAGCAACGAGCGTGCTTAACCACTGAGATAACTTCAGTTCCAATAACAAAGTTAGATCTTTTTTAGAAATTAATTTTTATTATTTTTAGTTATGGGTATGTGTCTGTGTGGTGGTATGTGAATGTATGTGGAGGTGCCTGTGGAGGCTCCAGATTGCCTGGAGCTGGAGTTATAGGCAGTTGTGAGCTACCTGACATGGGTCCTGGGAACCTAACTTGGATCCTCTGCAAGAGCAGTGACAATTCTGTCATTGCACCATCTTTCAACCCCTTAATTGGGATTATTTTTGAGACACAGTCTCAACATGTAACTTTGGCTGGCCTGGAACTCAAGATGCAGATAAGACTGGCCTCAAAATCACTGAGATCCACCTGCCTCTACCTCCTGAGTGCTGAGATTAAAGGCTTTTGCCTCTACACAATGGGAATTTTTAAGTTTTAATTTTGGTTCTTTCCACATCTGTCTTCTTTCATTTCCATCCTCCCCTTTCATCCCTATCCATCTCCTTCATTCTCTTTCTTTGTTGCTGTAAGTCTTTTAACTTAGCCCAGGCTCACCTGGTATTCCATATGCTAGCCTTGAAATTTCATGGAAATCCTCAGAGTGCTGGCATTATCGTCATGAACCAGCACAGTTAGCCTTCTGTGTGCTTTCAAAGTTACTAACAAATGTCACTGATTTGTACGGTTCTGCTATCTTACCTCTCTACCCCAGGCTTGTCTCTTGGCTCCCTTATCTAGTAGGTACTCTGTTATCTACTCCATATTCTGTCCTCTAGTAGGAAAATCACAAATATAAGCAAGTAAACAGCAAAGAAAACTCTACTCTTCATCTTTCACTCTTCAGTCTAAGTCTCCTTCCTTTAAAATTAAAAAAAATATTTTATATGTATGAGTGTTTTGCCTTCATGTATGTAAGTGCACCTGTGTCATGCAATGCCCATGGAGGGCAGAAGAGGGCATCAGATGCCTGGAACTGGAGTTACAGACAGTTATTAAGCCACCTATGTGGGTGCTAGAAACCAAACCCAGGTCCTCTGCAAGAGCAGCCAGTGTTCTTGACCACTGAGCCATCTCTCCAGCTCCAGAGACTTCTTCCTTTCTGTTTCCTTATTTTGAACCATATTCCTCTTTAACTTTTTCTTCATGTGCTTCTTCCACATAGCCAAAACAAACACAGTATTGAAAATGCTAGTGCATTTCTTTAGAACGAAAACCTTAGTAGTACAGGGGCATCTTTTCATCATGTTGCTCCTAGAGCTTGACAAAGTAACGCTCAATAAATAAAAGTGATTACCTGAATGAATTAATTCATTCTTTCCTCTACTTAATAAAATGTCAGGCTGGGAATTACATCAGCACCTTCCTCAATTTCCAAGGCTGTGACATTAGATGTAACTTACATTACCTCTTGCCTGAGCGTTTGGGCCACCCTTCAATTGCTGTTCTACCTCTAGATCTACTTGCCGGAGAACACAGGTGTGAGAACAATCTTCCTATTTTCACAGTTCTGCCTATTTTTACTGTCTTGTTTTAAAACCTTCAGTGTGTCTGGATCTCTACCCAAATTAAGTTTTCCTGGCATTTGTTCAGAACATTCGTTCTTTGTCTATCTTACCTTTTCTGTACTCTTCTGGTTCTCTAATGTGGCTTCATATTAAAGCCACCTGTGATGCTCAGGGTTTACCACACACCAATTAAATTGGAATCTCTAGGTTGGCACTGGTATCCATACTTGTAAAGAATCTCCCAGTTGACTGTAATGTGCAGGCTTGAGAAATTCTCTAAAACAAATGCACTGTTTTTGTTTGTTTGTTTGTTTGTTTGTTTGTTGTCTAAAGTATACCTTGGACTGAGTGTGGTGGCTCACGCCTTTAATCCTAGTAAAGGCAGATGGATCTCTTCAAGTTCAAGGACAACCTGGTCTACATAGGGAGTTTCAGGCCAGTCCAGGCTACAGAGTTAGACCTTGTCCTCAAAAACCAAAACAACAACAACGAACACAAAAGAGAGCTGGGCGTGGTAGTGCAGATCTTTAATGTCAGCACTTGAGAGGCTTAGGTGGGAAGATCTCTGTGAGCTTCTGGCCAGCTAGGGCTACTTAATGAGACTCTGTATCAAAACAAACCAAAGCAAAAACAAACAAAAATTTATCCTGATTCTTTGCTCTTGCTTATGGTTTTTCTCTGGCAGATACTCTCTGTTAAATTTTGGGGAGCTAATTAACAAGGAGTATACTTGAAGAAATTTTAAGTGTGCAGTGTGACACATTTTGAAAATCATAGTCTTTGATTTACCCACCAGCTAGAATAAGAGCATTTTCATTAATCAGAAAGTTTATTTGTACTTTCCCCCAATTGATTTCATTACAATATGGATTAGTTTTGCCTGTTTTTGGACATCATAAAATGGAAAACATAAGGTATGTACTGTTTTATTATTTCTCTTAATAAAAGGCTTATTAGTTTTATATATGTAAATCCAGGCATAGTACTTGGTTCTTCCTTCATGGTTGAGATATAACCCATTGCATTTTTGTGTTACAGTTTAAATTAATTGTGTGTGTGTGTGTGTGTGTGTGTGTGAAATGTTCCACTGTGTGTATGTAGAGATCAGAAGACAGTTTGTGAGAATTGTTTCTCTTCTACCATGTGGGTCCTGGGAATTGGACTTAGGTCATCAGATTTGGCTGCCAGAACTTATACTTGCTGAACCATCTAGCCAGTCCTCTCCTGTCTATGCAGAACAAATATTTGATATTTAGTTTTTGCCAAGCACAGTATACTTGAGATACAGGTATGTTAACTATGATAATTGGTGAATTCCAAAAGAGCCTTAAGAGGCCAAGTCTATAGAGTGCACTGTAAAGCTGTTTTAACCTTGCAGAGAATGCTATATAAATCATAATTCCACCTAAGACATTGTATGGAAAAAAAAGTAATGAGGTTTGTGTCATTTGTGATTCTAGCAAGAAGTGGGAGGCATAGACAACTTGAATTTTTGGGAAAAATTAATGAAGAAACTATTTACATAAGGATGAGCAGGGTTGGAAGAACCCAGAAAGCATGATGAGATAACCAGGTAGTAGCAACCATTGGGCACCCTCACATGTAAGTGAGGGGGAGCTGGGTCTGTTGTAGGGCCAAGCATATGTGAGTTAACCTTACAGCCTGGTTTAATTGCCAGTTTGAAAGTTCCCAAATTCTATCTTTCCCTATAGGAAATGAAGTCCAAAGCACTTTGATATTTGAGTGTGGTAGAGAATAGGTTTCCTAGGAAACAAGTCCACTATCTACTTGTCACCAAAAGCCAGATCATGTAAGCCACACGAGGATATTGTGTTCCTCTGTGGAGATATTAAACCTTTATATTCTTTTTTCCTTTCAAGGCATGGTTTCACATAGTCTAGTATGTCCTCGAACTTGCTTTATAGATAACCAAAGATCACCCTGAGCTCCTAATCCTCCTACCTCTATTTTTTATTTTTTATTAATTTTTTGTCCTTTTGAGACAGGGTCTTCTGTAGCCCCCAGCTGGTCTGAAACTCACAATGTGGACCAGGCTGGTGTTGAACTCACAGAGATCCATCTGCCTCTGCCTCCTGAGTATTAGGACTAACCGCATGTGCTACCACACCCGGCTCCTCTGCCTCTATTTCTTAAGTGCTGGGATAACAATTCTGTTACAAGCTTCTCTTTGCTTTATAGCAAATTTTTTTTTTAAATGAGCTGTTCTGTATGAAACACACAAAAATTCAATTAAAAATTTTTTAAAAAAATTAAAAAGGAGGGCATTTCTAACTTCTTTCCTTTTCCTAAATCATCAGCTCAACATTTTGTGCCAACATTTAAGGCATCTTCAAATTCTAATACTTTCCGAAAGACATTATCAAAGGGTCAGTTTCACCAATTTTAAAAATTAAGCAGGGAATGAAGGTCACGTCTATAATTCCAACACTGGGGAGGCTGAGGAAGGAGGATTACTGTGAGTTTCAAGTCAGCCTGAGCTATATAGTGAGCTCCAGGCCAGCTACACAGTAACTCTGTCTTAACAGAAGCAACAAATTGGCCATTTCTTTTATGGTATTGAGTTGGACTGTTTGATAGACATGTGAGTAGCCTTATACGGTGGAACCAAATATCATATAGTGTTATTTCTTGAAAATATCATCCACCTGAGGCTTTCATAAGTATGTTATTCTTTTGTAATCTGATTTTACACAATAATCCTTATTATAATATGCACTAAGAAGTTAGTAATTATTTTTAATAGTTGAGGGGTTGTCAAATAAAGGTTTATACTGAGTCTTATAGTCCCAGAGGATAGAACTAGTACCTGGGGTGAGGGTTACAGAGATGAACACAATGTATTTTGCCCTATAGACTCAAGATTTCCAGGAAGTGGTATCTCTGACCTAAGAGCCAGTAAGTTTATACCACTAACCAATGCACTATTTCCAAAGTGCTTTCTGTTAATTTTATGTTATTGCCGTCAGATCAAAAGCTGTAGCCTAAGTGTATGACTCAATTATTTCCTAAGAAATACTTAATATGATCCTAATTAGTCACCTCTGAACTGAGGTGACTAACTTGTATATGCTTTGTATGATAAGTTGAGAAGTCACACAGAGAACATATTTGCATAGATCTTTTGGTGATCACGTAAAACAATGATCTCTGTACTATTAGAGTTCCTCCCACTCCTACAGTTTTAAGAATAAGAAGCGTCTTTGTTTGCATGTATTAGAGAATTCTACCAGGGAAGATCTTGTTGTAAGAAAAGAATTTTCTGACTTTCTCCAAATAAAGGTTAGCAAGTCCTTTCTGATTTTCTTTCTCTCTCCTCTCTCCCTCTCCCTCTCCCCCCCTACCTCCTGTCCCTTTCACTCCTCCTCCTTTTCTTCCTCCTCCTCTTCCTTCTCCTCCTTGTCCTCCTCCTCCCCCTCTTTTTCTGTTGCCCACTCTCTCTCAATTCAACTAGAGAAAAGTGAAAAGAACTGTTTTTATTTATTTATTTATTTATTTATTTATTTATTTATTTATGGTCTTTTTGAGACAGGGTCTCTCTGTAGCCCCAGCTGTCCTGGAACTCACTATGTAAACCAGGCTGGCCTTCAACTCACAGAGATCCACCTGCCTCTGCCCCCCAAGTGCTGGGATTAAAGGCATGTGCCACCATGCCCAGCACAAGAACTGTTTATTAAACAACTCTGTAAAGTACACATTAGCAGGAGATATTCATTCTGTCCTAGGAAGTCTCAAATAGTAATATAGTTCCATTTTATTTATTTACTTTTTTCTATTTTATTGGTGACTAAATATAACTAGAGCAGTCAAGTTTGGAACATGGTGTTTATGACCTCACTTGCCTTACTCTTGTCATCTGGGTTTTCCTGAGATCACATTAGTGTGTTACATGAAGTATTTTCCCAAATTATTTTCTATTCTAGAGTGTTTAGTGTTATTCTAGAGTGTTTTTCTATTCTTGAGTGTTTAGGGATTTTTTAAAATAACATTTTGTGTAGGTATCACTCATGAGTCAGAATCATACTGCAAGCCTAAGCTTATACATTCGGGAACTTCTGGGACAGTAAACATATAAAAAGCAACCAAGAAATCTGAGTTTCTACTTCTTGACAATTGATACTTATTAAGCTATGGTGATCAATGGTACACAAAACAGATACACATGAGATAAGTATGTACATGGGTGTTTATAGTTTATGGCAGCAAAATTTTGAAAACAGTCTACATATTCAACAATGAGTTTAAATTATGGTCCATCATTATAGGAAAGATTTCAATTATTCAGCTTGATAATTTAAATTCATCATTTATTGACATGGCTAGATTTCACCTGCTAAATTTTCAAACTTTTCCAAGAACTTTATAGTGGGACATGGTCACACTTCATAACACAAGTTGTACTGTTTTATTGAAAAAGATAATATACCCAAAAGTTTAGGAAAAGTGTATTTCATAAATGCACGTGTGATGTAACCTTTTTAATCAGTGGATTTAATTCATATTAACAAGATAAAGGACACGTTCCTGTCACTAGATACAGAAAAATATTTCATGAAATCCAATTCCCATTCACAATTAAGAAGACAAAACATTTAACAAACTAGGAAGCAAAAAAAAATTAATCTGATAATCTGTTTAATCAAAAAGCATACACAAATCATTGTTTTATGGTGAATGTTTAAAGACCCTTTCCTCCTTCTACACACCACAATGGAAGAAAAGATATGGTTCTCAGTATCATCCTTTCCTTTGAACATTATAGCAGATATCCTACACAGCTCAGTAAGGCAGGAAAATATGTATAAGCTTGGAAAGGAACAGATAAGACTAATTTACAGCTGAGATTGCACATGCAGAAAATCAGCAAACTGTGGAAAGAAAAAAGTGTATCTTTAAGGTTATACAACATGAACGATATAATTTCTGTATCCCAAGAACTGTTATAAGAAAACTTAAAAGACAGCATTTATATACCATAAATATCAAATACATAGGAAAAGTCAAATGAAATATGTAATATCAATAGATATTATTAAACAAATAGAGCAATGAAAAAGAACAGAGAATTCTGAAAAGGATAGGACTTATGGAAAAATGACACCGCCGTTCATCAGGAAAAGATGGCCTTTGTGCTAAATGGCATAAAAATATAGCATACTGTTCGAAATAGAAAGGAAATCTCACTTATAGAACACACTGTGTACAAATTAATTGCAAACGGTCTATAAATATAAATATGATAGGTAAAATAATAAAGCTAGGAAAGTATCTTGCTGGCTTTGGGCAAAGATTTTTAAAAATATAACACAAAATCATTATTTTTATTATGTTTGTTTATTTTGTATTGTATCATGGCACATGCATGGAGGTCAGAGGATAACTTGAGGTAGTCAGTTCTCTCCTTCCACCATGTGGGTTACAGGGAAAGAACTCATGTTGTCAGGCTTGGTGACAAGCATCTTTACCACTACCACTAATCAATCTCAACAGCCCACGGCCCTTAGTAATAGAAATGATGCTATAAAACTTAACTGTAAGAATCTGTGTTAATCAAAATACCACTGAGAGTAAAAAGCAAGTTGCAGATGTGAAATACTTATTAAAAAATACAATCAACAAAGTTGATGTGACTAGACTCACTAAAGAACCACAAATCAACAAAGACAATAGATGAATAAATTACTTGATCAAATACTTTACTTTTTTGACACATTATTCTTTTAATTCTAATTTAAGAATTTCAAGAATTTGATTTATTTTCTGTGTATGAATATTCTTCTTGCACATATGTAAGTATACCACATGTATGCAATAGCCACGGAGACCAGAAGTGGACTTGCCATGTTAGTTAGTTGCCATGTCAGTACTGGGAGCTGAGCTTGCATTCTCTGAAAGAGCAGTCAGTGCTCTTAACTGCTGAACCATTTCTCTATTCCTGATACAAGTTCTTGTTACGTCACTCTGGATGACCTAGTACTTGTTACATAACTCAGAGTGCCCTCAACATTATGACAACTCTCCAATTTCTGTCTCTCAACTGCTAGAATTACTGGTGTACATCACCATAGCCAGCTGAATCAATACATTTATATAAACATTGAGATTACCCACATTGTTTACAGTGTTGCTGAGTATTGAACCCAAGGCTTTGCTCATGATAGGTAAGCTCTTGAACACCAAGCTATATTCAGCTCTGATCAGATAGTTTTGAAGAAGTCATATTCAAATAGCCAATGAGCACATGAAACACTTCTCAGCATCTTAAGCCTTCAGGGAATTGCAAGTTTAAAACACCATATGGACTGGAGAGATCCTCAGTAGTTAAGAGCTCATACTGCTCTTGCGGAGAACTTGAGGTCTGATACCAACACCCATGTTGAGCATCTCACAACCACCTGCAACTGCAGCTCTATGGTATCCTGCACTCGCATGCACCCACACACACACACACACACACACACACAGACAGACAGACACACACACACAAACAATTTTTAAAAAAAACACCCAGAATGCTATCATAGAAAGACGGACAGTAACTAGTATTGGTAAAGTTGTAAAGCATCCAGGTGGGAGTTATACATTTATATAACTACTTTGTGAAAGGGTTGAACTCTGTAGTTAAGGTAATGTAGCTTAGCTATCCCCCAACTTCCTTTCTTAATTATTTCTAAGAGAAATGTGAACATGAATGCCCCAAAGATACATACATGAATGCTCCTAACATTCCTTATTATAGTTAAGAATCTGAAACAACAAAATACTCACCAAGTGTAGAATGAATAAATAACTTGTATATTCACACAATGGATCTCTATGCAACCACTTACATGAATCCTATAATGAGACATGAAGGAAGATAGACAGAAAAACAAGCGTATACTCTATAATTTCATTTATATAAAGGTCAGAATCATATGAGTAGACAGTGAAAGAAGCCATGATAATATTTTACTTTGTGAGTGAAAAGCTGTTGGGAAGGAGCAGAAAGCACTGGTGTGCCAGTGGTATTTTATTTTATATTTTCCTGATCTCAATGATGAATACATGGGGCATATTTACTCTGAGACAATTCATTGCATTGTATACTTACAATCTCTGTTTCCTGCATAAGTATGTTCAATTTCAAGATAATGAAAAACAAATTTTTCAAAGAAATATTTTATTTATTATTTTTATGTGTATGCAGGTACTGCCTGCATGTAGGTAAGTCGTGCAATGCCCGCAGAGGACAGAAGAGGCTGTCAGATCCCCTGGAACTGGAGTTATGGACAGTTGTTAGTTGCCATGTGGGTGCTGGGATTCGCACCTGAGTCTTTGCAAGAACAGCCAAAGTTCTAAACTGCTGAGCCATCTCACCAGCAAGAAAACACACCAAACACACACACACACACACACACACACACACACACACACACATGTAATTTTTGGAGGTGGGGTTGAGACAGGGGTTGAGACTATAGCTGTGGCTGGCCTGGAACTTGCTATGTAGTCTAGTCTAGACTGGTCTCAAACTCACATCAATTCCCCTGCCTCAGCCTCCTTAGTGCTGTGATTGATGCCATATGCCACTACTCCAAGACTAGAATTTTTTTATATTAACCTTTAAAATAAACAATTTTTATTACATTTTATTTATTTATTTATTTATTTATTGTGTGTGTGTGTGTGTGTGTGTTTGCACATATGTGTTTATGGCACTTTGAGAGTGTGAAGGTCAATAACTTGCTGGAATTTGTTCTCTCCTTCCACCATGTGGGTCACAGGGATGGAACTCACGTCATCAGGCTAAGTGGCAGACACTTTACCTGCTGAGCTGTCTTGTAAGCCCCAGATGAATATTTTAAATTATATTTTCTGTTTGATTAAAATCCACACCTACAAAAAACCTCTTAAATTTTATATATAACTAATTGCATTTTGGCGGATGAAATTCTTGATGATTTTTATTTTTTGCTTTGTGCTTTCACTTGTTGAGAGTGAGAGTAATATGGAGAGAAAAAGTTAAACATAATAGGTCTCTGAAACAGCCCACTGTTAAAGGTTCAGTGTAGCCTTTCTCTCCTCTGCTAGTATAACATGTCTCTTGTAGCACTGAAATAGTTTATTTATGCTGATACTGCAAAGAAAGAGAGACTTAGGGAGGCTGAGTCAGGAACAGAATGTTCTCATATTATTCATATTATTCAGTGGCTCTTAGATGTAGTGCCATTATACAAGTGAATGGAAATGCAGGAGCAAAATGATATATGACACATTCACAACAAAACTTTTCACTGTCGAATTTCCATGTATAATGAAAACAGTGTTTCCTCTTTTCTTTTTCCCTCAAATGCATAACTTCTCACTTTGTAGTTGGACTGTTGATACAAAATACATTGTGATATAAAAGGTAGGAACAAAAGCTTCAACTCTGATATTCGAATTCATTTGGATTTTTCTCAGTGGTCCAGAAAGGTCAACATTTTGGTTTCATAACTGTATTTTTTGTCACAAGCCTATTCAACCACACATGAACCAAACAGGTTTAACATGATTTTGCTGGCCAAAGGCCAGCTGGACTCGGCTGCACTGTCTTTTTCCTCACAAGATTTGCATAATCCTTGTAGTGGTTCCAGAGTGGCTAGGGCTTTCCAGCTCCAGATATACTGGTGTATATATGAAGTACAAGTTCTTTGGTCAGTTTCACTGAGTTCTGCTACATTCCTACTAACCTCAGTTGTCCATGTGTAAATTAAGACTTCAGGAAACCGTTCCCCTGTTACAAATATGAACGTTAAATTTCATTTAGTCAAGAAGATTATTAGAACAAGATTCAGGAAAGTTTTAAATTTCTGTGACTTAGCTCATAAAAACAGACTTAGTGTTGTGGTTTTGTATTTCATAAATCAAAGCGTCAGGGTGGGAAAAATAGTTAAACAAACTCAGGCATTTTCTTTGTTGTTGATATGACTGGAGGTCCCTGACCTGATTGGGAATGTAATACTCTACTGAATCTGCACAACAATCTGGTGAAACAAGCACAATATCCTTGTTCTTGTTTTACATATGAAGAAACTGAGAAACAGAGTGCTTAAGTAATTTGACCAAAATTACACATTAAGTGGAAGAGTCAGAATTCACACAAAGATTCATATTATTACAGAAACTGAATCATTAAGTGTTCCTTTATATTTCATATATATGTATTATCTAATAGTACAGGGACTTAATTTATTTACCTACGTTTTCTTGAGACAATGTCTCCCTGTGTGGCCCAGGCTGCACTTGAACTCTTGATTTTCTGGCCTCAACCTCCTGAGTTCTGGGATTACAGGCATGTGACAACACACAAGGCCAAATATGACTTTCTTCGTTGTATTTTAAACATTCTCTTAGTTAAGGGATTTTGTATGCATTTACAGAAGAGGAAAATGAAGACTACATGATTTATAAACTTGAAAAACCTTATACAAAGGTATGTTGGCAAAAGTAACAGTAAATAATATGTTTGCTGATATGGTACAAAGACCTTGAACTGTTCTGTCTTGAAGACTAATCAGTCATACTAGTGAGTCTTAGAGTTAAACATCTCTTACTATAGTTTAATAGGAAGAAACCCTCCTACACTCTACCTTCTTAGTCCCCTTCTCCCCAAGTTATAGATCTTATTCTTTGCTGTCATTTCTCTATACTTTACTCCCAATCTCAAACTTAAACTGGAAAGCAGAGGCTCCTGTACCCTGCTCTCTTAACTCCTTTTGTTCAAATCATGAATTTTCTTCTTTGCAGTGATTTGTCTTCTTCACCCCCAAAGCTCAAGCTTCAAGTAGCAAAAGTGTTGGTGATTCTTTACGTAGATCATTAGTTCTTATTCAGAGGAGATTTTGTTCATTATCCCCTTCCTCCAGGCATATCTGCAAGTGTTTGAAGATATTTTTGATGGTCAGAACTTGATGGTGGTAGATTGCTACTGGTATCTTTGGGGAAGAAGCCAGACATGTTGCTGAGTATCTTATGGCAAGAATACCTTCCATGGAACAAGGATGCTGGGGGTCAGAGTTGGGGAAAATGGGGAGATACTGGTCAAAGGATATGAACTTGCAGTTATAAAATGAAATTTTTCTAGCAGTTAATCTACAGCATGGTTCATATAGTTAATAAAATTATATTCCATGACAGAAACTATCTGAAAGTGAATTTATCTAAAGTGTTCTCACTAAATACATATACATGTGAGAGAGAGAGAGAGAGAGAGAAATTATGTTTTAGTTATTTTGTGCTGCAATATTACAGACTGATTTAGCTTTATTTTATTTTGTCATTATTACTTAAATTCTGCATTTAATAACTAGCAGGAATTAGTGATTTCTATGAGGGGTTGGAAGCTTGGTAGGTAAGCATCCAGTGAGAGCCTTGCTTCTGCAGCAGACATAGTGGAAGGCATGATGACATGGTCAAGAGGGAGAGGACAAGGGGCCAAATTAATCCTTTGAAGAGCTTATTTCCCCAATATTGGCATTAATTCATTCATGAAGGCAGAGACCTCATAACTCAATCTCTTCTTAAAATCTCACTTCTCAATAATGCTACACTGGAGATAAGTTTCCTATATGTGAACTTTGGGAGCCACTTTCAAACCATTGCACTCTACCCTAGCATTCTACTTCTGGAATCCCATTACTCCAGTTTTCGTCTAAAAGTCAGTTCACCTGAAAAAGTCTTAACTAGTTCCAGGATCAATTCTAAAGTCCAGAGACTCATTTGAAGCATTTTTGAATGAGACTCTAGATACAATTCATCTTGAGACAAATTTCCTAACAGAGCTCTCATGATCTAATCATCCCTTTAAATTCCAACTTTTTGATACTGCTACAGTGGGGATTAAGTTTCCAATACAAGAACTTTGAGGGACACAGTTAAGCAATAACCTCATATGAGATGATGGATGTGATAACTTGTGTAGTAATCATTTTATAATGTATACGTTCATCAAATCATGATATTGTATATTTCAAGTATATATACTTTTTCTAATATTTCAATAAAATTGAATACTATTTTTAAACAATTAAAAAAAGAATATAGCCCAAACATCATATAATGCCAAGGCTGAGAAATTCTGTCTTGGAGAAATAATCAGAAATTGCCTTACAATGATTTCATATGGGACAATACCAGTTCTTCAACTATGCTGCTGTCTTGTAAATTCCAACAGCTTTAGTGCACCTTAGACGGTTCCTGTGAACAAAAAGAATTGTATCAAAGATTGTTCCATAAAAATTTATAGGATTCTCATGTAAGTAATTGGTAATAATTTATTCAAAGAAACAAAAAGTAAACAACTGAAAAGCAAACCACTCCTTATAAGAGAGGAGGAGGAAGATGCTCAGTAACAAGGTGATTCATATATTAGATTAGTTCTGACCTCATATTTAGTATCTTGTGCCTTGATGTACAGATAGACAAATTCTTCCTTCAGATATTTGTGACAGCTCCTTACACATCAGTGTGTTGCAATAAAGGTATCTGAGGAGAAATATTCTTTCTTAATGTAAAACGAAAAAGTTTACATCTAAAGATTAACACAAGACGCTGAAATTGAAACCACTGGATATAAATCATATAGCATTTCAACAACAGCTTTATCATCTTTTGGGCAGGTGGATTGGGTCATTAGGTGGCTACATTAATTGGCTATATTTTAATGTGATTACTTCATCTTTAGAATATCTCTGGAGTATTATTAGTTCTTGGCAGAAGGATTTTGCTGGATATAAAGCAAAACAGTATGAGATGTTGATCTTGGAAAGGAAGTGTAAATTATTGATCATAAGAAATGATAACTCTATTTGAACATAGCCCTTCTGTAGTGAAGTAAAAAGAGTTTGAATTGTAGGGCTTGACAGACCTCAATCTCATCAGTGGCTCTGTAATTTTCATTAGAATCGAGTTATTCAGCCTCTGTATGCCTCAGTTTCCCTATCGGCAAAACAGCATACTGAGAATTTCAACCTAAGAGCCTTGTGAGGATTAAATGGGAACATGCATGTGGATTGAGAAGCACCACTCTCTTGAATTTTTTATCACTCAAGAAAATGTCTTCTCTCATACAATTTTCACAGAAACTGACTGCTTACCAAACCTAATGCACAGATCATTAGGCGACCTCTCATGGCATTTTTTTTTTTTGGCAGTCTGTCTGGTCCTCTAGAATCATAATAGCCACTTGTGAAGCTTTTCATATGAACGTTTGCACTGTAATTTTTATTACAATGTGGTAAAATTTAGGATTTGGATGGAGTTATGCAATATTGTAACTAAGAGATGTCAGAAAACAAAACCACTAATTTGAGTTCACAGCCATATCAGACATTTATTTTCCATGAAGATACATTAGAGGGTTGGAGAAATCTTCATTGATTATCAGTAGTGAAATTGCATTAATTATGAGATGCTAACAAATAGCTACTCTTCTTAAACATTTGGGGTAAGGTCAGAGTTCTCTAAACTATACTAAAAATACTGCTCCAGGATTGTTACAGGTGAAGAACTGTCAAGGTACTCTGATATACTTCTGTGGGCAGTGGGAATTCACACACTTTGGGATGGTAATTGACCTTTATGTCTGAATTTTTAAAGGTACCATTTATTTTGATTAATAGTCACATTTCTAAAGATGTATCCTGAGGAAATGATCAATAGAAATTTACATAAAATATACTCATTTAAATTTACATATAACAATGACAGCTTAAATGAATTCTAAGTTAGCAAAAATAAGTGATATAAATTATCCTATATTCATCTAACTGGATGCTATAAATCCACTTTAGAAAACATTGACATAAGCAAAGTCTCAGTCCAGGCCTGGTAGCACAGATCTGGTTACTTGTAAAGCTGAGGCAGGATGATCACAAATTTAAGGCCAGGCTGGGCAACTTGGTGAGACCCTGTTTCAAAATAAAAATTAAAAAGAGATTCTGGCCAGGCACAGTGGTGCATACCTTTAATTCCTGCTCTCAGGGAGCAGATGGAGATTGAGGCCAGCCTAGTCTATATCATGTGTTCTACACAAGCTGGGGCAACAGGGAGACATGTCTCAAAAAAAGAGGAGGGGGGGAATACAACACAGTTTTAGTTGTCTAGCATGTATAAGGTTTTAGGTTCAATCTCCACAACCACAAAATGGTTTAAAATACAATACTAATTATAAAAATGATTTCTAAAACATTTTTCTAATATAAATTATATCTATCTATCTATCTATCTATCATCTATCTATCTATCTATCTATCTA
>NW_008330298.1:192946-210154 GCF_000622305.1 Nannospalax galili
ATATCTCCAAACTCCAGTGAGTGTATTTAGGTGGAGAATGTTTGGAGGCTTTTTGTTTTACTCTGAATTTTTACTTTGGGGAAAAATTAAACACAAAGGTGACTTTTTGGTTAAAAAAAATACTATATGTTATGTAGCTTTGGATTACTTTCCTTTTGAGACAGGGTCTGACTCTGTAGCTAAGGTTGGTCAAGAACTCACTCAGGATGGCCTCAAACTCATGGTAATCCTCCTGCCTCAGCTAAGAGTCCAGGCATGAGCTACCATGTTTGGCTTGTAGTTTTCCCTTAGTGCCAAGGTGTGGGCCTGCTGGTCAGTAAGAAGGGAGGAGGGACAATGTGTACACTGTCCAGCTTTGGAGAAAAATCTAGAGCAACAGTTTCTTCAAGGGCCCAATTAACAAGCAAGCTATAACTCACCTATTAAATAAGTCTGTGTACCACAAATTGACCTAATCTGTATGTAGTTTATATCCTTGAATTGCCACACTCTGTAGCAGTTTCATGCTGTAACTGGCAGAGAGCATGTGTGAACAATTGACATAGTGTAGAGGAAGGAAGCAAAGGCGAAAGAAAGGAGGAAAGCCTATGAGCCATGGGGCATGAAGTTCAGAAAAGAACCACCCTCCCTTCTGTTACCCAGTCATTACCTTGGGTGATGTCAACAGAAAGTTAGGCAGCAAAGAAATGCTGGCTTGAGGATGGCAGCCCTATTTCCTTATACTCCCAATTATCAAGAAGTTGACAGGAAGTACAGCAAATACTCAGCATTCCTAGATTCCATTTTCTTAATTGTTATTTTAAATTTCAGAACTGCTTTCAGGTCAGGAAACACAAGAATAGACTAGGATTCTAGAAGATTCTGGGCTTAGAGCTGCATATACCACTCCCATTCTTCCCAGCATCAGAAAATGGAGTTATATAATTTGAACTTTTTTTGCTTTTACCTTGCCTCCTGTTTTCCATGATTATCTGCATGGACATCTCTATGGGAGCAAGAACATTAAATATGGAAAAAATTTACAGGATTATCCCAGAAATGGGCTCAGAGTGTCTAGGTTTTTGAGTGCCTACTGTTACCCTGTCCATTGCACTCACTTCGTTATCATCTATTTTTCTTTCCCCTTTCATTTTTTGCTTCTCTGGAACAAAGGAGAAAATATGATTGACTACAGCTTTAAAGTGAACTGAAAAATATCATTTTCTTCTATATAAAATACACATAGCTGGGTGTGGTTTGCTCATACCTTCCATCCCAGCACTCGGGAGGCTGAGGCAAGCAGATCTCTGTGAGTTCAAGGCAAGTCTGGTCTACAGGGAGACCCTGTCTCAAAAAGACCAAAAAAAATATATATAAATTTTTGCATTTCACATGAAGAAAACCTACTTTTGCTAATTGGCATAGTATCTATGAGCCTTTTTTAAAATTTTGAGACAGGGTCTCCCTGTTGCCCCAGATGGCCTGGCACTCGATATGAGGACCAGGCTGGCCTTGGACTCACAGAGATCTGCCTGCCTCTTCCTCCTGAGTGCTAGGACAAAGGGGGGGGGACCATGCCTGGTTCAGACATTTTCTTTTATTAAAAGATTTTACTTTTATTTTTAATTATGGGTTTGTGTGTGTGTGTGTGTGTGTGTGTGTGTGTGTGTGTGTGTATCTGTTTAGGAGTATATGTATGTGTGAGTGTACATGCTTGCAGAGTCCAGAGGGATCAGATCCCCCTGGAACTGGGGTTACAGGTAGTTGTGAGCTTCCTTGACATGTGATGGGAACCAAACTCAGGTCCTCTGCAAAAGCAGTATGAACTCTTAACCACTGAGAGCAACCTCTCCGGCCTCCAGACTTTTTCTAATGTATCTGTGTATATGTTTCTATTTTTTTCTTGATATGTAGCTGAGGATGACCCCTGCCTAACCTGCACGTTTCTTTCAAAACAAAAAGTGAAAAGAGGGCTGGGGATTTAGCACAGTGATAGACCACTCGTCTCGAATGTGCAATGTCATATGTTCAATCCCTAGAGCCACAAAAAATGGTCAAAGAATAATGTTAAGCAAAAAAATGTTTCCTAAGACATTTTTATAATTTAAAGTGAATTCATATATAAACATACATAGCTGGGTATGGTGGTGTGAGCCTTTAATCCCAGCACTCGGGAGGCAGAGGCAGGCAGATCTTTGTGAGTTCGAGGCCAGCCTGGAACTCATGAAGCTATCTATAGGCCCAAACGCCAGTGATTGGGATTACAGTACTGGAATTACAGGCATCTGCTAGCACACCCAGTTCTGTTTTATATAGTGCTGGAAATTGAACACAGACCTTCATGCATACTAGGCAAGCACTCTACCAACTGAGCTACATTGCCAGTCTGCTTCTAATTTTTCATTTTATTAAATATTCAACCACAGATATTTTGTTGGTTGAAAAATATAGTTTATATAAACAGTCACAGAACATCAATACATTCATTGTATTTTACTAGTTTTTAAGAAAAATAGTTTTGAATAACACTACAATGAATAATCTTCTACTTAAATTTGTATCTACACCTTTATTTCTTTGGGGGTAGATCACTATAATTAAAAAGTACCAGGTCAAATGCTGGGTGTGGTGGCATACACTTTTAAGCCCAACACTCAGGAGGCAGAGGCAGAGGCAGATGGATCTCTGTGAGCTCAGGTCCAGGTTTTATCTACATAGTGAGTTCCCGGCCAGCCAGGACAACATATACATAGTGAGACCCTGTATCAAAAATAAAAAGTAAAAAAGGAAAACAACAACTGAAAAGCACTAGATCAAAAGGATGAACATTCTTCAGATTTTCAAAAATATTTTAAATGTTTCTAAAATTGCATTTATTTTATTGTGAGCACCAGTAGAGATCAGAGGACAACTTATTGAAGTTCATTTTCTTGGCGGGGAGCAAACAACAAACTGAGGTCACAAGGCCCTTAACCAGCTGAACTATCTCAGTAGTCCCATTCTTTAGATTTTTGATACAAGTTGCACAATTGCTTTCCAGAAATGCATACCAATTTATAATCTCATAAAATATGTTAATGAATGCAAATTTGGATTTTAAAAATACAATATGAATTGTGTATTAAAGTTTGATTCTGATTGTAGTCAAAGAAATATAAGTGCTACTTTGATCACTTTTCAGCCTTATTTCAAGTGTTATGCCTACAGTTTCCCTTTACTTTGAAATATCCTCAGCTAGAGTAAGGAATATAATGAACAGTCTACGTGATAGAAAATAAAATTTGAGATAATGTTGAAAGGACGTGTTATGGTTTGATTGTCCCTTCAAAAGCACATGTTGAAATTTCTTGTCATTGTAAAGGTACTGGGGGTTGACTAGTTCAAGAGCTTTCTGCCTTCATCAATAGATTAATGTCATTATTATTGACAGTGGAGTGCTGATTAAAAAGATTAGTTTTGCCTGATTTCTTCTCTGTCTTATGCATGCTCACTTGCCTCTCTGTCATGTTATGATACAGCAAGTGCAGTGCAGTGCCCCAGAATTTCAGCCTCCTAAGACTATGAGCTAAACAAATCCTATGGTCTATAATTTATCTGTTCCCTGATACTCTGTTTTAGCTGTAGAAAATGAACTAAGCTTATCTACTAAGTCTCCTGTGAAGCTCTCTCCATGTATTTCAATCATTTAAACATTTGAATCTGTATTACTATATAGGGCTTGATTATTCATTGTCTTGTTGGACACTCTAATACCCTCCTAATAAAAGCTACAAATTCCTTATGGACATAGCATCTATATGCATACCAGAACCTTGCTTTAGTACAAGAGGATGAAATTCTACAAGTGGATTATCAAAGATAGCCAGGATGTGTGCCCTTTGGTCAAGTGAATTACCAAAGACATCCAATATTGAATTTTCTGGCTAATATGTAACCCAAGAGGGGTGCCAATTGATGAAGGTGTACTTACTAGCTAGAGGCTCCAGAGAAGACCACAAGAGGAAGAAGCTGAAGAAAACTGCAAATTGTTTGAAACTTTGTAAAAAAATATTTTGAGCTATATCTCCAGCCTAAGAGGTTGAAACTTGATGTCACAGAACTATGCAGAGAAAGATACATGCCCATTCAGTTCCAGAGATTTCCCATGTGCCAATGATTTGGATATCTGTTATACAGTGGGCACTGATGACCAGCCATTCATAGCCAGTGATTCAGTGACCTCTGAGTGAAGGTTGTACGAATAATTCTTCCTACTTCCAATCCTACAGAGGAGAAAGGGCATCTGAAAAGGCAGGTATGAAATCAAAGGGCAATTTGTATTCCTTTACTTTTCCTGCCACTGCTCAATGAACTGGGTATCAATACAGGTCTTCTCCTATTTCTTAGATGGTATCATAGTTAGAATAAGCAATGGGGTTTAGTATCTGTGCTAGAAAACTGACTATTTTGTGGATCCATAACTTTTCTTCATGAGTTATCTAATAGAAATGTGTGTTGTTCCTTTTTCCTTAACAACTTAGAAAAATAGGACTAGCACACACTGTACCTATTTTATTCCGCGTACCTCACTGGAATGAGCAGCTCCAGCTCTTCAAAGGATTCATCAAATAATTAAACAGGTTATCTCTTACTTTTTTTCTGCATTTTCAAGTAATATTTCTCAGTAAATCTTAATCACATAGCTTCCTTCATTTCTAGACACAAAAGATCTAAACAAATGAGTCAGGCCGTAACCCACACTGAGGCATTAACTGGTGTTGTGTAATTACAAGACAGATATATCACAGTTCCCAAGGCTCAAAACAACAAAATCCCAATAACAGGGTCACGGACAGCCCAGAGTACCAATGACTGTTTGGTGTACCTGACTGATGCAAACAAAAACTTTAAGAATACTTGTTTTAGAGCCTCACTTCATTTTATTTCTAAGTCCTCTCACGGGTATTAGCAGAGGTCCTGGTACTGTTTTCATAAGCTAATCTCTGATTGTAGGCAGGGAAAACTATGAAACTAATCCAACTGGCTTATATACAGGATCACCCTTGCTCTCTTCGGCAGTCTCTGGAACCCCAGACTGTAGCAGTGCGATATCAGCAGGTGTTAAGGTGTTATCTATTCAGTCTAGTGTTGAATACTAAGTGCCCTTTGTGCTTTCCTGAGAGACTGGGAGGGGAGGGCTTAGAAGATTGAACCCTGACTAGAAAGGGAAACAGTTTGGAAGAAGGACTGGGTGAGGCAAGATTTGGTGGAAGAGAAGTAAACAAAAGGGATGAATATTGTGAGGAGGGAAAGAAGTCTCAGAATTGTCCAAAAAGGCTGAAATGAGAAGGAAACATACTCCAGTATTATTACTTGGGAACAGGTCATGTTTTGTTACCAGAAATGAATAGCCGCGTAACATTTTCCAACTTTTATGGTTTAGGCAGCTATTTCACTTTTCTGTGGCTGTTTTGTTAATCTGGAAAAATGAGAATATCAGTACTTGTTTGAGTGACTTGTTCTAATGATTGAAACTAACACATATGAAAGGCACGGCATATGATTGGTATTCAAAAAAAAAGACTAACTCATTATGGTGGTGATTATTGCCATAGACAATCACATTGTTATTGTTAGGGACAATATTAACTTTGATAAAGCACAAGCAGATAAGCTGTCATTACATTAGCAAGTAAAGATAGTGCATTAATGAAGGAAGTCTCAGATAGCCTTCCAGATGTCAATTTTAGCAAAAGAAGCTTGAACATTACTGGACATGGGAAATGAGGAAAAAATATCACATTATATTACTCACATATTCACAGTCTACAGCATGCCACTTTCATATTACAGAATTTCAATAAAGGGAGGAAACAAAGCTATACTTAATTCTTCTACATGATTGTTTTCTTTGTATCACTTTCTTATCCAGTTCTTTAGAATACCTTGTGATACAATTTAACCTTTATCAGAAAAAAGATATTGAAAGTGACTGTACATGAGTGCAGTGATAGTACTCCTACTCATTGATTAATTTTATCTCACAGAGGACTCTAGTAGGCAGATTGCAAATATATTCCATAGTGAAATTTTAATGCTTTTTTAAAAAGTAGAACATAAGATCAATTGCTCCCTGGATCATATTTTGAAATGAATGATTTTCTTCTCCAGAAAGCCAAAAGTCCAGCACCTGACTTTTTAAAAGGCATGGAATTTAAAGGCTCCAACACATACTTCTGATAAACTTTACTATGGTATATGCAAACCAGAAACAAGTATACCTTACAGCAATGCATTTAAAAGGAGAAATACCAGTGCATCATGGGCGCAAACTAAGTATTTCCCGCCCTTAATGCCTCATTACAATAGTATTAAGTAACTAGGTCAAGGTAAAAAATTTTTTCCATGGGTACTAACAATTTAAAGAGTGAGTATAGTGGTGACTTATAGTGTAATAGAAGGAACTGATGATATTGCTGTGCTGAAGTAAGGACTTTTTCTGATCTGGAGGGAAACTTGTTGATTTACTTACTAAGAAATACTCAAAAATTCGCATCAGCTCCATTGCCCAGTTAATTCAAATATGTCATATTAAAGATCTGATTTGGTTAAAGAGATTTGGAAAAAAGGTGCGTCAAGTCTGATGGTTAGTGAAGCCGAACTTTGGATGTTTGTAGTACTTTAGAGAAAACTGTGTTTGTATTTACATCTAAGTTACAGCTGCAGAAATCTAGCTTTTTCCTTGAATACCCAGCACTGATTGTCCTCATATGCTTCAGCTGAATGCAGTCCTCTTACAGGTGACTTCTGTAAATTGACAATCTGAGAAGCACATGGGAAGGAGGCATCCATGTCGTCTTTAAAGAGTGCAAACATAGAAGTGTATTCTTACTGAAGAAGAGATTAAGTAAAATTTCATTCATGTTTTATATTCTATTTCATATGGAAGATCAAATGATGCTTACTCATCCCATGTTATCATTAACACTGATGAAACCTTGTGCATCAGGGATGCCAAAAGTTTATTCTAGGATGTTGTTGTCCTTAGTTTCTGACATTCAAGTTGGGCACTTAACTCATTCAGTAAATAACCTTCTTCTCTTTTATTATCACCTCTTTTCTTCCATATCCACTGTTTTTTTTTCACAGTCCATCTCATTCCATGGGGGCCTTTAAAATTCTACTTGATAGTGCTTGTGGGAAAATAAATTAGAAAACTGTTTAGCAGCATTTCCTAATTCTGAATTTATAATCTGTGATCCAAAAGTTCCACTGTAGGTCTATAACTAATAGAACAATAGAGATCTGCCTGCCTCTGCCTCCAGAGTATTGGGATTACAGGCATATGTCACAATGCCCGGTGACAATAGCTTTTTTTCAGTTAATAATATTCTGGCTTGTGATATATATGTGCCAAGGAAGAGATGGCCCATAGTTTAAAGTTAAGAATTGCACAGCTCAATGACTAGGGTTCATTACTTTTAATTTTGGGATATTTTTGCACAACTAAAGCAGAGCTTGTCATGTGTCATTCCCAGGTAAACTATCACTTTATTATTGCCTATGAGACCATAGCTTAGGCCTTCATTGCAAAGCATATGACCAGCCACACTTTCTCTCTTCAGCCTTATTTTTGTTACTTCAATAACTGGCACACTGTTCTTATCATCCCTTACACATTCATATCCTTGTGAGTTTGTATAGTCACATTTCTTTTTTGCTCACTCAGCTTCTATAGGTTGAAAAATTATATTTATTATTAATTTGTGTGTGTACATGTGCACATGTGTGTGTGTGTGTGTGTGTGTGTGTGTGTGTGTGTGGGTGTCATGCCAGACTTTCCAGAATCTGTTCTCTCGTTCCATCTACCATATAAATCCTGGGGATTAAACTGAGATCATCATTCTTTGTGGCAAGCACCTTTACCGGTGGAACCATCTCACCAGCCCAGCTATTATACTTCTTTCTATTTTCCAGATACACAATTCACAAGTATGATTTACTCGTCAGTTAGTAAGTCAGACCCCCTAAAAGAGAAAATGTACTCTTGGAATTCTCTTGGAGGTGAATTCTTGACCAGTTGTCCTTTCATTTGCTTTGATAACAAAGTCATTAAAGGGTCTGTTGAGCCAAATTTTTGTTTGTTAATTTTGGAACAGACTGTTCTGTAGCCCAGGCCGTTCTTGAACTTATTGTGTAGCCAAGGATGACCTTGAACTGCCGTTTCTTCTGCTTCAATCTCTTAAGTGCTAGGATTACAGGTGTGAGTGACTACATGCAGTGCTAAGACAAATGTCTTAATACACATTGACTAAGTCCCTGGACTGCACTGGGTCTTGTTGCTTCAAATACAAGGAGGTTAAGGCAGTTTTCCTGTGCTCAGAGGACTCATAGTCTGGAGAACTGTAAGCAAATAATTTTGTGCAACTTAAAAGGAATGTAGGGAAACAGAGGAATATAGAAGGGAGGCATCTAAATCTAGTCTGTGGTAATACAGGAGGAAACTGTGGAAAGACCCAGAGAGGATGACAACTAAGTGGCAATATAAAGGATGAGTAGTAGTTGCCAAATAAGGAAGAGGGTGGGAATTTCCAGAAGAAGAAATAGCAGGAACAAAGACTTATGTGGTGAGAAATACTATGTACAGAATAGGACACACAAACTTAAGAGTGGCAAGAGATCATATCATGTAAATATGTAGCCATCGGCCAGGTCATGAAGCACCATGTAATGGGACTAATGTTTCCTCACAAAAGAACACAAAAACGTACATTCATTAAAGTACTTTTATCATAAATTTTGTGCCTCAGCTACAGTAATCTCAATGGTGACTGAAACCTTTCCACTGTGTAACAGGCAGAGAAAATTGGTATCTGTTGCATTCACAGACTACTTAGTCCTACACTGCGATTCCCACAATTTGCCTGTACCTAGGATTCTTGCTCCTTTTTGACTTCCCTATTTACCAACTTTAAAAAATATATATATTTTGTTTATTATTTTTATTTTACGTGTATGAGTGTATTGCCTGCATATATGTGAGTGCACCGTGTCATGCAATGCCGCAGAGGTCAGAAGAGGGCTTCAGATTCCCCTAGAACTGGATGGAGTTAAGGATGGTTTGTAGGCACCATGTGGGTGCTGGGAATCGAGCCCAGGTCCTCTGCAAGAGCAGTTAGTGCTCTTAACTGCTGAGGCATCTCCCCAGGCCCCTATTACCAACTCTTTTTAAAAAATATTTTATTATTTTTATTTTATGTGTATGAGTGTATTGCCTGAATGTATTTAGGTCAGAAGACGGTGTCAGATCTCCTGGAACTGGAGTTACGGACTGTTGATAGTGGCCATGTGGGTGCTGGTCCTCTACAATTGCACCAGTGCTCTTAACTGCTGAGCCACCTCTCCAGCCCCTTAGTTACCAGTTCTTTACATTTGCCCACGGTGGGTACCGTCATTCCTATGGGACTTTTGACAGTATGGTGAATACTCTCTAATTGGCTTTTCAGCTCCTCCATAAAGCCCTTTAGGCTACCCTTTCTTCTATGTTTGAAATAGAATATTAATTCCTTCATCATAGCCTTTAGGTCATACCAGTAATGTCGAATACTAATGAGTGGACAGTCATGTGCTTGCTCTCCCTCCCTGTATATGTATGTATATGTGATATAAGTATGTGTGTGTAAAATTCCAAATTAGCCCATGTTATGTTCAGCACCAAGGTGAATGAAATTTATTGCTATGTTCTCCTTGCAAACTCTCTGCTTCTCTCACAGACTTTCCTCTGCCTGCCTAAACACCCCAGGGCATATTTCTGCTGCAAATGGAAAATTCTTGTCAGCTGTTATGGAACAAAGGAATTATACATGGCTGCAAAATTTGGCTCTTTACTGTTTCCTCAGTTTGCATGGATATGTAGTATTGAGTAGCACTGCCACCATCTCTTACACGGACAGAATGATTTTTAGAGTCTTTGAATTTTTGATGAAGAGGTGCTGCATCAGTAATCAGAATTATGATAATTATTTCCTCCTCTGTCAAGCTGGGTTGTTTCTGTACAGTTTACTTTCTAGGCCTCACATTTCTTGCAGAGTGAAGTCTTTTGTTAGGATTAGAATTTCCCATAAACCTGCTCAATAATTTGTTTGTGTTTGGCTTCTTTGAAATACTACACAAAGCAATCCTTGTAAAAGGCAGAAGTGTTCCGAAGGCTGAGAAAGGAGCTTGAGACATAGATTCAAAGTGACTCTTTTCAAGTAGAGGTAGCTGGGTAATCTTATCTTAATGGGCTGCATTTCAAGGTGCCCATTTCGCCCCCCCCCCCCGCAAGCAATGTTTTCCCCAGGGAATGAAGTGGTTTCCACCGAGGGGCAAAGCTGGGAAATCCGAGGGCTCAGGGTTGTCTGGTCTGTTCACAGAAATCATAGCGAATAAAAGGAGCCCCACGGATTGTGCCCTTCCCATCTCCAGCACTGGGGAGATCAGCATTTGGCCCCAGGACAGTGACCAGACTGAGGAGCAAGTTTAGGAGGAAGCCAGGAATCCAGGAAAGGAGGCGAGATAGCTAGGGCACACTGCACAGCTGTGAGTCAAAAGTTGTCAGTCTTCTTTGGCACTAGCTGCGCAGGTCGCTGGCTTGCTCACAGCCAAGCCCTTTCCTGGGGCTGGGGCAGGGAATTGCTACATGCAGGATTACCTGGGGAAAAACCAGAGTCTCACTTTGGTCCCTTCCGGTAATTGAAAAGACTGGGCGTCAGGAAGGGGGAGGAGAGAGCTTCCCTCCATAAATGGTCCCACCCCTGGGCAAGGTGGCTCACTTTGGCAGGTAGGAACGGGGGAGTGTGCACCTGCCACCAGTCAAGCTCAGCCAGACTGTGAGAAGAGACAAGGCGGAGCAAGCCAAGGCAGTGAGTGAACCATGGACAGATTGAAGTGGCCGAGCTTCTTCAAGTGCAGAGGGAAGGAGGTAGGGGTCTGGAAGCTGCTAGAGGTGCAGAGGGCCCTGGGGAGGGGAAAACAAGGAAGGTATAGTCTCAATTTTTGCTTTCTGTGTCTGCTCCTTATTTTGCATATTTTTCCCTCTTCGACTATTTTCAAGTATGCCTGATATGTTCCCACAAAGAAGTAAAAAACAACCAAAAAAAAAAAAAAAAAACCCAAAAAACAACAACTTTATGCTGAGGAGCACCTCAGCCTGTGCCTTGGAAACACCCACAAAACCTTGTTCATTTTCTTTCCCTACACTATGCTCCTATGCTGGAGGGAAATGCAAAAGTGTGCTGTCCTTATCTGACCAGAGGAGCATTCCTTACTAAAGCAGCTAACAGGTTGGGAGAGAGCCCCTCCCTGAGTGGATTGAGACCTGCTCTACCTGGTGGGACAGGAAAATTTGTCTCTTCATCTTATCCTGTGATTTTAAGAAAACACTGATTTCATGGTCCAAGACAGGTGGAGAGGTTGAATTTCTTTAAACTTCCAGTTATCCAAAGCAGTCAATACTTAACGAATTGATTTTTATTTCATTAGAAGCTACATTTGATCCTTCTTGAAGATCAGCTAAAATCTCAAGAGTGTTAACTTTTCCTAAGTTATCCTTAAGACTTGTATTTGAAACTTGATTTGCTCATTTTTGTTTACCCTTCTTGTTGGTGTGACCTTTAACCTTTTTACTAAACTTGGGCGATCTCAGCTGAAGGAGTAGTACAAATGTCTACTGACAGACTCCTTTTATTTGGAGAAGTAAATGTTAACTAAAAGTAGCTACAGATGACTCCCTAGTTTTGATAACAATTCCCTGTGGGTTTCTCACTCTCAATTTCTGTGACTCTATGAACTTGTGAAATTATGCTTAAATGGAATTTTGTAACAGAAAACAAAGATGTTGATTTTTTTTTTCTCCTTCAGAAAGTAACAGCTTCATCGGAGAATTTCCATGTTGGTGAAAATGATGAAAATCAGGACCGTGGTAACTGGTCCAAAAAGTCAGATTATCTTCTTTCTATGGTTGGATATGCAGTGGGATTGGGAAATGTGTGGCGATTCCCATATCTGACCTACACCAACGGTGGAGGTATCTCTTCTCTCCTTTTCCTTCAGTTACAAGTAGGATGCTGTATGACCTCTGAGGGGTGTGTGTGTGTGTGTGTGTGTGTGTCCGTGTCTGTGTGTCTGTGTGTCTATGTTTGTGTGCGTGTGTATTCATTATTTGAGAATTTTATACATGTGTACAATGAAATAGGATCTACTAAAGAGAGATGATAGTTTTGGTAAGGAAAGAGGATGAGAAGTAAGTGAAACATTTATTAATGGATTGTGAGCTACTATCTCAAATTTGGAATCAGGCTTCAAAATAGTTTCAGATGATGAAAGTTTAACATGTAGCACTTCTGAGCTGATTTGTGATCCCATATAATCTTCAGCTAGGATTTTCAAAAATGTGCTCAGACTCAAGTTGTACTTGGCTTGAACTAGAAGTGTGAAAAAGCAGGGATACAAAGTTCTATTAAAAAGCTCAAGTAAGTTGTTTGCTTACCTAGAGTAAAGCATCACATTTTGATAATTTCAATATGGAGAGAAATGATAAGTTAATATTTTAACTTGTAATAATCACTTACATATATTTCAAATTTCATTGACCATGTAGAGTATCCTTCTAAAATACAATAGAATTTAGTTCAAGGTTATGTTTTTATTGTTGCAAAAACAATACTGTTTACACATTGCAGATCATTAAGATAGGCTCAGTTAGAACACACAAAAAATAACTGAAGCAACACATAAAGGGAAAAAAATAATTGCACAATAGTCTAGCAGTGTAGAAACAACTTTTCACTTATACCACATTTTACTTAGTTGTAATTACAGGTTCTGTTAGAAGTGCCTGTATTTCATAATGAATACCAACGAAAATTTGCCATTATAATTATTTTTCTCTTGGCACAATAGGATTTTGTGTGGTGATATTTCAGCTATATCCCTTATTATTTGGGTGCATTAAAACACTCACACTGGTTGTGAGAGACTTAAGAAAAGAGCTCTGTTTATTAACCCCTTTAAGTGTACGTAGCATAAATTCCCGCATCTAGGACTTTGGCCATCCAATAGTGGTTTTGATGTAAGTATTAGCTAGAAAATAAGTCAATAATCATTATCATTTTAGTGTCTATATTGTAAGGCTCCTTTGAATTTTCTTACAATGATGTTTTTAATAAGACATACCCTGTGACTTGACATCGTACATCCACCCAGTACCTGCCACAACTTTCTAGGAAATGGATTAACTAGTTTTAATAAAGAATTTCAAAATATAATGGAAATGAAATAGTTTTACTTTTAATATGTCATTGATTTTCCTCCCTCAGATCCTCTAAAAGTTAATATGGTACATTGCCAATTTTTAAAGATCATCAGTTGAGTAATAGATAATCTAGATTCAGTTCTTTCCTTGTTTTTTTCTACACAAGGGTAAAGAGAAATATGAAATTCATCAAATGTCAACAAAGCAGGTCAAAATATATAGTCAGTTTTGGAAAACTATTACTAAAATCTGGGAACATTTGTATCTACAGATTCTTTTTAAAAATATTATCTTTATTCTTTGAATAATTTACAATATATTTTGATCATATTCACCTGTCTTCCCCCAAGTCCTCACAGATCGACCCCCACTTTGCTACCCACCCAACTTTGTGTCTTCTCTTTTTCTAAAAAGTCTATTGAATACAATTTTTGCTCCCCAAATACTCTGGTATGTGGGGCCATCCCCCTGGAATGTAGTTGAACTACTAGGGGGTCACATGCTCATAGAAAATTGACTCTCTCCCTATCATCCATCAATTGCCAATAGCTCCTCAGCTAGAAGTAGGACTTTGTGGCCACCTGACCCCTTCATGCTGGGATTTCTTTCATCAGGAGTGAGGTAACTCAGACTCTAAAAGATAAAGGTTGCATGTTTTCTCTTATATGTGAATGTTAGCTTTGAATTTTTAGATATCTCTAGGAGTTTATGAAAGAGAAGTGTAACACCATATTAAATCTTTGTGGTCACTATATTAAATTAGAAATTTATTAAATGTGGCAATTATTAACAATCAATGATGGGTAACAGCTATAAATAATGCAGTAGTAAATAGCCAAAGTTTTCAAAATACCTGTTCACACTAGGTGTATTTATTGTTGGTTGAATATAAATTTCTATTAGTCTTAACAATTATGATATGCACACTGCAACAGCTCTACAAACATATTTTTCCCTATAGTCTAGTGACTTCCAAGGATAACATTACAATAAAGACACTTAAGTACCAGTGTGAACAAAGACGTCTCAGTTTCAGCAGAATCTATTTTAAGAGCTAGAAAACATAATTCCTAGGTATGATGTTTCACTATCATAATGGGAAAAATAATCCAGGGAAACGATAAGAATAAAGGAAGTTTACATAATCCAAAAGCCTGTTTCCATACATTGAATCCCACCTTACTTTTATTAAACATTGTCCCAAGACTTCTAGATTGTTTGATTAATAAATTTAACATTATGTCCCTGTTTCATGTTTGTTCCTGGCAAACATTCTAATGAGCAATATTATGCCTGAAATGTGGACACAACAAGTAAAATAAAAGATTTAAAAACTGGGAGGGACTGGATATTCTTATGTGGGAGATTAGTTTCTCGAACATTGGAAGTTAAGTAGGAGAAGACATTAATTTTCTTAGTGTCGTTGGCTAAAAAGTGTCATCAGTATTTGGAGCATTATTAAATTAGTTGCAATAATTTTCATTCTGAACCATTTTTAGCATTTTCACAGTCTTAAAAATATTCCATTTGTTGTTAAATCAGAAATTAAGAGAGGGAAATTAACAGTGAATACATGTTATGAGCCTGCAGTGTTGCTATTGTTTGATTAGTAAATTAATAAATTTAATTAGTAAATGCCACAGGTCCAGTATTTGAACTCCTAATAGAAAATGATTAGTTTGCATTGCCTTCCCCTTTTATGATGATGAAAGGTTCAATGGGCGACTTAATTGCCCTAGGTCACATAACTGGTATATGATGAAGCCAGAATTTTAATGTAGATCAGTCTGACTCTACAGGCTGTGATAACTTAACTCCACTGGCTTACTCTTTATAGTCTAATGGTTTTTATTCTTTTTGGTTTTGGGGTTTTTTTTTTTTTTTTTTTGGTCTTTTTGAGGCAGGGTCTCCCTGTAGCCCTAGCTGGCCTGAATTCGCTTTGGAGACCAGGCTGGCCTCAAACTCACAGAGATCCGCTTGCCTCTGCCTCCTGAGTGCTGGGATTAAAGGCATGTGCCGCCATGCCCGGCCTAGTCTAGTGTTTTTTAATAATTACATCAACTTCTTTTGGTAACACTAGCGTGCTCATTTGATGAATTAGAAATCCAAAGTTAATATAATCAAGTATAATCCACAGAAAATATTTTGGACCTCAAATCAGATCACTTCAATTCCACTGTGTTGGGAAATCTTTAAAGTGTTAGGTTGCTTGTCAAAGTGCCCTCAAGGCTTTGTAATGTAAAAGTATTTTGGTATCTTTTTGTATTTTCTAGGTGCTTTCTTGATACCCTATGCAATTATGCTAGCATTGGCTGGTTTACCTTTGTTTTTCTTGGAATGTTCACTTGGTCAATTTGCTAGCTTAGGCCCAGTTTCAGTCTGGAAGATTCTGCCAATGTTTCAAGGTTGGTATTTAAGACTTTTATCATCATGATGCTTGATCTAGATCATTATATCTGTGTTCAATTTGTGGAAGAGAAGAGGGTTTAAAATCCTGAGAGAGGTTGACAACAGAACAATAGTTACCAGAGACCAGAGTGGTTAGGACAGAGGGAGTGATGTCAATCAAAAACACAGAGGACATAGATGGCTCTGTGGTGCAGTAGATAGCACATTGGACTTCTAGTGATGAAAAATCAGAGGACATAAAATTGAAGGGTGGGGTACTAGGTTGAGAGTGGAGATGAGGGAGTGGGTCTGAATGTGATCAAAATACATTGTATGGAATTCTTGAAGAATCAATAAAATATTTTTTGAAAAGACATATGGTCACAGTTGAGAGAAAAAAATCCAAGAGATCTACAATCTGTACATCTATAAATTCAAGAATCAAAGATCACAGCATGTTGTCTATAGCTAATGGTAATATATTGTACTCTCATAAGTTCAGATGGTAGACATTAAGTATTCTTGCCAATAAAATGATAGTTACATGAGGTAATGTGCTTTTTAATTCTAAGATTGATCCTTTTCACAATACATATGTATATATATGTATATATATAATATATATTTCAAGTATCATGCACTACATAAAAATGCAGTTTTCTTTCAACTAAAAAGTAAAAAAAATGACATGTTAAGGCAAAAATACCTGCATTGCTGTTTTTTTCTGTATATTTTGCCACCAAACAATTGAAAAACCAAATGTTACCTTTGTGTGTTTGTGTGTATGTGTGTGTGTGTGCATGCATATGTGCATGTTCATGTGTGTGTGCATGCAAGTGGAGGAACAAGGTCAACACAACAACATCACAACAACACAACAACATCTTGAGTCTTCCTCAGTCACTATCTCAGTTTTTGAGACAGCCTCTTGCTAGACCTGGAGCTCATTGATTGGTTAAACTGGCAGGTCAGAAAGCACCAGGAATCCTCTCCTCTTTTCCTCCCCAATGCTGGGATTATAGTTGCACTTAGTTAAATCAGCATCAGGCATTTTCTTAATTAGGTGCTGGAAATTTGAATCCTGGTTTTCATACTTGCATGACAAGCACTTTACTCATTGAATCATCTCGCCATCCCTCAAATGTTAAATTTTTTTATTTCTTTGTTTATATGGATGCAAATATGGGAAGGGTTTGAATGGATACTGAAGGCAATTATGAGGGTGTAATTATTTGGCAATTTTCACCTTTCGAATTATTTTGTCACACAGTCCCTTTGTGCATTAACTTGAAGGCTCTGCCTTTTTAAAAAAGAAATGCATTTAAAAAATTTAGTTATTATTTTTATTTTATGTATATGTGTGTTTTGCCTGCATGTAAGTAAGTGCACCCATGTTGTGCAGTGCCAGAGGTCAGAAGAGGCTGTGGGATCCCCTGGGATTGGAGTTACTGACAGTTGTTAGCTCCCATGTGGGTGCTGGGATTCGAACCCAGGTCTTCTGCAAGAACAACCAGTGTTCTTAACCACTGAGCCATCTCTCCAGACCCCAGAAATGCATTTTTTTTAAA
>NW_008330298.1:210207-216594 GCF_000622305.1 Nannospalax galili
AAGAGGCTGTCAGATCCCCTGGAACTGGAGTTACGGACAGTTGTTAGCTGCCATGTGGGTGCTTGGATTTGAACCCAGGTCTTCTGCAAGAACAGCCAGTGTTCTTAACCACTGAGCCATTTCTCCAGCCCCTATTATTTGGTCTTTTGTGACAGGGTCTCCCTGTTGTCCCAGCTGGCCTGGAACTCACTTTGTAGACTAGGCTGGACTTGAGCTCACAGAGGTTCATCTGCTTCTGCCCCCCCGAGTTCTGGGATTAAAGGCGTGCACCACCATGCCAGGATTATTTTAATTATTTTTAATATGAGTATGTGTGTGTGTGGGTATATGTAGGTGAGTGCAGGTGTTCTCAGTAGCCAGGGACAGCAGATTCTTCCAGAGTTATATATAGTCACCCAATGTAGTAGGTGCTAGGATCTGAACTGTGGTCCCGTGCAAGAGCAGTGCTCATTCTCAACAGCTGAACCATCTCTCCAGTCTCCCCAAATATATTTTTATTTGTGTGTGTGTGTGTGTGTGTGTGTGTGTATGTGTGTGTGCCCATGGAAGCCAGAAGAGGGCTCTTGATCCCCTGGAACTGGAGTTATAGATGGTTGTAAACCACCTGATATGGGTGCTGGCAACTGAGCTCATGTTCATGGAAGAGCAGGAAAGTGTTCTTAATCACCAAGCCATCTTTCCAGCCCCAAAGTTCTAACGTCTAAGTTAATTTTTGTATAATTTTGTCTTAGTGTCATTTCATGTCTTTTACAAAGCCTCATTGGGAACAGTCAAATGGCAGATTACTATTTTTTTCTTGAATACTCCTAAGAGGACAGCAGTAAAATTGAAAAGAAAAATGCCTTAACTGTTGGTAAACATTAATTTGCCTTTATCTTTGAAGACTTTCATATCATTTTAACATGCACTAGCTACTGAAAGCTATTTGTAAAAGCCTCAGTGCAACATCAAAAACAAATACATAATGAGGTGAATAGAACGCTTTGCTGGAAGACTGGTGAAGCTTCTTTGAATCTAGTCTTAAGAGTAAGGTATGTTGAGTATGTTAAACTGCATTGCAAAACTACCGGTATAAAGAATTTTCACAGGTTTAAATTCAGTTTGTTTCTGAATTATTAAATTTTCTGTCTACATTCTTGTAGAAGTACTGGACTATGCCCTTCCAAGACATTAATTCAGAAGATTCCTTTTCTGTTTGTCAAAATGTTGTTTTACAAATGAAGATATAAGTTTTTGATGAATGAGTCAATAGGACAGAAGTGTTGAAGTTTTTAACGGAAGTTCTTCCCACTGTGACAAGGATTTGCAGATTTAGTGAGAGAGAGTAATTGACCCAGGGTTTCATAAATTTTATGGCTAAATCCATGTCTTTCTCCTATGGCGATAATACTCATCATCTGAAAAGCATTATCAGAAGTCCAACATCAGAATAGCTTTAAATATGGGAAGAAAGATACTGAGAGGGTATCACATCTCCATTATAGACCTTTGTTTCCTGAACAAAGAGAGAGTTGTTTGAGTCTTTTCATTTATAATAGATTTTTCTTTTGAAATTGAACTATTTTTTTATGAATATGCAAAGCAAATTGAGTTTACTTTGTTTTTTTCCAGGTGTGGGAATCACAATGGTCCTGATTTCCATTTTTGTGACAATCTATTATAATGTCATAATTGCCTATAGTATCTACTACTTGTTTGCTTCTTTTCAAAGTGAACTGCCATGGGCAAATTGTTCTTCTTGGTCAGATAAGAACTGTAGCAGATCTCGTATAGGTAAGGTACATTGGTGTAATTTTTTAAATTTTACCAAGTCCATATTATTCTCTTATATTTTCTAAATAGGCTGAAATGATTAAATTGTTTTTGACACAGGTCATTAGTTCAAGCAGAACATAGCATGATTGTCTAAAACTTGCTGTATATTTCATGCCAATTTTGAGGGCATACAGAAAGGCAAAAGCGTACCTCGGAGTACATGAAGACCTAACTTCCAAGCAGTAAAGAAATAAGAAATGGGAAAGTGGTAAACAAAGACATGCTATTCATGATAGTAAAAGGTGTATTTCAGGAAATGGTGGGTATTGTCTGTGGTAATACGTTGCTAATCTTTAAGATAATGTTACATTAATATCATAGGCTATTGCTGATGAGATTCTCTCTACATATTAAGAGATAAGTTTGTAGATATTTAATGCTTTGGGGGCCAGAGAGATGGCTGAGTGGTTAAGAACACTGGCTGCTCTTGCAGAGGATTCAAGTTTTGGTTCCCAGCATCTATACGATGACTGACAATCATTCCTAACTTTAGTTCCAGGGGATCTCATACCCTCTCCTGGCCGCTACAGGCATTACATGGCATGGTACATTTACATACATGTAGACAAAACACTCATATACACAAATAAAAATAAATAATAAAAACGATTTAATGATTTTGAAGGGCAAAGGGCTCAGTTTATCTACACTGGTTAGATAGATAAATCCATGTGCTAAAAGTTCTTAACTGCTAGCACTAAATGCCAACTGAAATAACTGTTACTCTCTGTCACTATTATAAATATGGTCAAAGTTTAAACAGGTAGCTAGTGCTATATATGCATTTCCATCTTAGTAATAGAGAACGTTTGATGTGATAACTGTACATGGTTTATTCTACTTCATTCTTATTCCACTTTTACCAAATAACAATTTAGACGGCAAGATTTTTTCATTAAAACCTTTTATTCCATGAAAGTACTCTTCTAAAATTAAGTGCATGTCTGTATTTCTTTTATTTTTATTACTTTTAGTAACTGGATGTAAAGTGAGTACAGGAACAGGAGATATGATTGTGAATATAAGCTGGGTGCATGCCAATAACTTGACCTGTTTGAATGGTAGTGAGATTACTCAGCCAGGACAGCTTCCCAGTGAACAGTATTGGGAGTAAGTATATTATATAATTTCCTTTATTTTTCAAAAAGGTATTTTATTGCTAAGAGGCCCAAGGACATTTTGACTTTAAGCCAAGAAACTGGCTACTTTTCTTTGGGATCTTTTTTACTCTAACTGCCTAGCCAATTCCTGCCTCCTATCCAAAGGCCAAAAATGTCAAAAGTATTTGTGAGTTCTTATCTAATCCCTAAACGATTTTAGGGTTACCTCTTCAGAGGGGGGGATGTTAGAGTAGCAAAAAGCCCCATTAAAAAAAGAAGAAAGATAAGAAAGAAAGAAAGAAAGAAAGAAAGAAAGAAAGAAAGAAAGAAAGAAAGAAAGAAAAAGAGTACATGAAGTTGTCAGAAAAAAGTGATGGGGAGATATGGGAGGTGTTGGAGGGGAGGGAATGGGTGTGGATTTGATCAAAAAACCGAAATTCTCAATAAAGCCTTTTTTCTAAGTTAAAAAAGGTATTTTATTCATTATTTTATTTTATGTGTATGAGTGTATTGCCTGCATGTATGTAAACACTCCCATGTCATGCAAGGCCTGAGGAGATCAGAACAGGGCATTAGATCCCCTGGAACTGGCATGAGAGATGGTTGATAGCCACCATGTGGGTGATGGGAATTTAACCCAGATCCTCTGCAAGAGCAGCCAATGCTTTTAATAGTTGAGTCATCTCTCCAGCCCCAATGACTTACAGATGTTATTAAAAAGGTTTTATGAACCACAATAAAATACTGTTTGGTTTCTTTTTCTTTCATTTTATTTGCTTATCCATATGTCTTGTATATTAAGCATAGTCCCCCTTACCCACATCCTCTCCCTTATTTAACTCACATAAACAGAAAAAAAGGAGAATAATGGCAAATAAATACTTCTTTTTGATTCAAATGTTTACCTAGCCTAGATGAATTATAATTTCCTGTAAAATGAGCTCATAGTCGACAACATATCTTTTCAAAAATATTTTATTTATTATTTTTATTTTATGTACATGAGTGTATTGCCTGCATGCATGTAAGTGCACCATGTCATGCAATGTCCAGGGAGGTCAGACGAGGGTGTCAGATCCCCTGGAACTGGAGTTATGGACAGTTGTTAACCACCATGTGGGTGCTGGGAATTGAAGACAGGTCTTCCGCAAGAGCAGTCAGTGCACTTAACCACTGAGCCATCTCTCCAGCCCCAAGAACATATCCTTTATAAGTTATTCAGTGGATATAACTGTAAGTAATGATTTATTAATGCTAATTAACAGTTTTGGGATTATAGGGTTTGTGAGATGGCTCAGCAGGAAATGGTGACTGCTGCAAAGTCTGAGGATCTGAGTTCTGGAGAAGCAGACTGTGGAAAACAAAGCAGTAATAATTATTAAATTGATATGTGCCCTTAATGAGAAACTTGGTGTGTGTGTGCTGTTGTCCCGCGTCTTTCATCCCAGCATTCAGGAGGCAGAGACAAGGAGATCTGTATAAGTTTGAGGCCAACATGGTCTACATAGTGAGTTTCAGGCCAGCCAGGACTACATAGTGAGACTCTGTCTCAAAAAAGAATTGGGATTCTAGATCCATGCATGTTGCTCTTGGAAATCTTGGAATTTTAGAATAATTGGGACATTTCAGCTAGATTATATGTACAAGTACTAAATAAGGAAATATTTAATGCAATTTGTTTTATTAATTATTTTGTTTTGAAGACATTACCATATTGAGTCAAATGAAGCTACCAGATAAAGGTTAATTTCTTTACATAAAGATTAAAATACCGGTGGAAAAATCATAACTAAAGTTTTATTCAACATGCTTGAACTAAAGTTTTATTCAACATGCTTGAGTAATTTTTGTCCCTTCATAAAGTTTTATCAAAAGGATTACAGGACATTGATATAATAAGATACAATAATCATAAAGCTTCCCTTTGAATGAAAATGTTCACTGCTTTTTAAATAGACAATTGATTCTGTATTTATAAAAGGGCTTATATGTTTCAGTAAAGTGGCACTTCAGCGGTCAAGTGGATTGGATGATACCGGAGTAATTGTGTGGTATTTAGCACTTTGTCTTCTTCTGGCTTGGCTTATAGTTGGAGCAGCACTATTTAAAGGAATCAAGTCTTCTGGCAAGGTAAGCTGGAAAATACTTTAGTGATGCAGTTGCTTTCCGATTTCATTTTAGTTCAAACATTGGTAATGCATTTCCTATAATGGGAACATTCAAATATTTGTAAGCCTTTTTATGTAAACATTCTAGTTTTAAATAAACACATAGAATCATTATTGTTCTTAAAAACAAAGCTAATAAATCTTACACAAGACTTGTGCAGTTACTTGAAACTCAGACTCTACCAGCTGACATAACATTCTAAGGCTTGAGAGTGTATTTTTAATTTTCTGACCCACAATACAAAAAAGCACTTTGAATGGAATTATAGGGTGTTACAAACATTTGTTTTAGAATATTTTATAGCATCAGGAACCCCTTGTTGAAGATACAGTAGTATGCTGTCATTTCCTTGAATGAAATCTTCCCAAATGGAGTATGTTATTGAAGGGGCCTCTTCTGAAATGCATTCTCTTAAATTTTTCCTCTTCATTTTATTTTTAAGCATTCACAGAGCCCAGTGGCAGCTTAAAAGAACAACAGAAAAAATTTCCTGTGAAGAGTTATGCAATACTTAGAAAAGTGAATTTTTATATGTTTTTAACCAACCAGAGTGATACTTCCTAAAAGATCAAAGACATGGCTATTTGGAGAATTTGTCTTTGTTTTCCTAGTACAATATCTGGCATATTGAATTAATGCTAAGTTGTAATGAGACTTTTTTTTTGCAAAAACACTACAAATATCGCAAACCCAAAGGAAACTTTCCTATTTTTTACAATTGCACATTTTTGAAACCAATGATTCCTTTTTCATGTTAATATTGTGAAAGTCCATTAAAGGCAATTTACTCAGGCAACTGGTGCCTATTAGTCTCTTGGATGATTTATTTAAAATCATCTTCTTGGGCATATTATAAGTACATCTATGGATAAAAAAGATCACCCACATTATTGTATAGCCAGCTTCAAAAACCATGTGTTCATCTGAAATGATGTCTTACCTAGGACAGAAGTAGAGTATACCTGTATGTGCTATCAAGTTCTCTTAATGACAGCTTTAACCAGTGAGTGTTGAAAGTGTTCCATATTTCCTTCATTTAAACTTTCATAGGATTTGGACATGTACTAGTAGGCATTGTTCTGAACCTTGGGGACTGACTATATTCTAAACATTGGAAGTTTTAAAATGATTTCTCTTTTCAACTCAGTGTAGTTTACTGAAAGGAGACATTCAATCCCCTCAGACATTTAAAGTGACTTTTAAGTTGAATATTTGTGACTTTCATACAATATCATTTGATGGTATTTAAATCACATCCTCTATCAAAACCTCCCCTTACTACCATTGCCCAATTTAATATATA
>NW_008330298.1:216709-235971 GCF_000622305.1 Nannospalax galili
ATATACATATATATATTCTCCTATAGCATCTAATTTGTGCCCCCAAATGCCCTTCAATGTGGGCCTATCCACTGGAACCTGGCTAATCAACCAAGAATCCCATTCTAGAAAGAGACTGATTTTCTGCCTCCCAACAGCCACTAGACATTTATAAGTATGTATTTAAGACAGTATGCTATCCATATCCTAAGTGATCATGGTTAACGTATTGTTTATCTACAGCATGAGCCTTAGAAATACTGTTCTACACAAAGCATTTTTGAAAATTGATCATTTAGGAATGATGAGAACAGAAATAGGAAATTATGTTAACTTTGGTATTGATATCATTGGACTTCCTTATGCAACCTCCAAAAATTTCTTTAAATAACTTCAACTGACTATGGTTTAAAAATGGCATTAACTTTTGGTTTTTCTATTTGGTAGGTGGTATATTTTACAGCTCTTTTTCCCTATGTGGTACTCCTCATTCTGTTAATACGAGGTGCAACATTGGAGGGTGCATCAAAAGGCATTTCCTACTATATTGGAACACAGTCAAATTTTACAAAACTTAGGGAAGCTGAGGTAAGTCTCAATCTGCATTTAAAATTGATTGAGAAGTTACACCTTAAAATCAAGTATCAAATTCTTGTTCCAGATAAGTGTTGTAATATAGTAGCTTACAAAATAATATGCAGTCAAACTTTTAGAGTTTCTGGCAAATATGATGTGTGATTAAAATATGTACCCTGGCCCTTGGACTGTGGAATTGGGGAGGGGGCAGGGAACAATATGGGGAAACCCAGGACTCCAGAGGGTGAAAAGGAAAAGAAAGAACTTGTACCTGATTGCCCCTGATTTTTAAGAGGTTTGGGTGGGGAGGGGGACTCCTAAAAATAATAAATGACCACTTCCTCATTTCTGGGGAAGGAAAGGAGCCTAGAGCAGCTGGTGTGCTCACCCCTCCCTCAGACACCTTCATTAACCACAGACTATGTAGCACTGGCCCTAGCCTCTGGCAGAGCCTGTTCCTGGCCAAACTGTGGATATACAGCTGGAGGGTCAGGAGCTGTTACCTTCCCCTTGGCATTAATAAATTTAAGTTAATCCTCTTCCAAAAAAATGAGACTAATACTCTAATTGGAAATAAGATTAATTTAGTAATGGAATCTGAAAAATGTTTGTATTAATGTGACTGAGTGTAAGTGATCAATAGGTTTTAGAGTTTATTATTTTGAGAATTCATGTATTTACATCTGCAAATTGATGACTAAGATTATGGGACTCATTGGCTAATTTTGTAGTAGTTTTAAAGATTATAATAGAAAGTTTGATCTAATAATATGCATTTTGGTTACCTTCAATTGCTAATATTCCAGAAATAAGATCAAATTTTGCCCAGTGGATTACAGAGCTACAACACAAATGACATGGATTAAGTAGTCTAGAAATAAAAGTCTTACTTTTATCACAACAGAAACACATGTAATGAATATGAATCAAATAATCCTCATTTATAAACATCAATTTATTGTGTGTGTATGAACACGCCTACAACATGGAGCACATCTGGAGGTCAGAGTACAGTTTTCAGAAGGCAGTTCTCTCCTTCCATCGTGTTAAATCTAGGGATTGAACTCAGGTTGTTAGGGTTGGCAGCAAGTGCCCTTACTCACTGAGCCATGTCTCTGATTCTAAATAACCCCCTTTAAATGTAATCTATCTCCAGATGGCTGTGTGTCATGGACATATAAAATGTTTTACAATTTTAACCGCACAGAGCATTAACCATGAGTTTGCCCTTAGCATCCAGGCTCTTGTTGATATAGTACAAGGATGTTTACACTTCTTAAAGTATTCATACCACATTTAGGATACATTTTAAGCTTACTTAAAATCTTATTTAAAATAAGGAAAAACTGTGCTAATTTTGCCTGCCATGCAAGTAGTACTAACCAAAATGGATAGTTTTAATTTGCTTATGACTTTTGCATGAACCACATGCTAACTCCCAACCAACGATGTTTTTCTTTTGCAAATACTTGCAAGTCAGATACTTACTTAATTGTGAATTTTTCTGGTAAATCCAAATATACATGAGCCTTGTGATTGGGAAGTTGGACAATTAAATTTTTTCCTTTTGGGTAATATTATATCCAAAGAATTTCTTTTAAAAAAATATTTTGTTGAATTTTCTGGATTTCATATAATAATGACATATTTATAATTAAACTACATGATTTTGCTTCTTCTTTAAGCTTTAAATTACTAAATTATAAATTACATAAACTTGAGATTTTATGTGACTCTACTTGATAATTATTAGACACCATAATGCTGAACTGAAAAGGCAAGTTGTATATATTTGCATACAGCATGATAATATTTTTCTGCAAGCATACAAACTAAATGTAAAGAAGAAAAATGAAAGGATAGATAGCAAAATCAAGATCATAGTTACTACTGGATTATGAAAGGAAGACATGGAAACAAACGTTAGAAGACTCTTGCCATTTTTTCTTAGTCTAGATTGTGAACACTTGGGTGCTTATCTCATTGTGCTATAAAATATATTCATATTTATCTGTGAAATATGGTATGTGAATTAAAATTAAGCACATATATTTTATTTATTTTTTAGCACATACATTTTAAAATATTTACTTTTCTCTTTACAGGTTTGGAAAGATGCTGCCACACAGATATTTTATTCCCTTTCAGTGGCTTGGGGTGGCTTAGTTGCTCTATCATCTTACAATAAGTTCAATAACAATTGCTACTCGGATGCCATTGTAGTCTGTTTGACAAACTGCCTCACTAGTGTGTTTGCTGGATTTGCTATTTTTTCTATATTGGGACACATGGCTCATATATCTGGACAGGAAGTCTCTCAAGTTGTAAAATCAGGTATATTATGTTATAAGTTTAGTTAACTGAATATGTCACTTATGTAATGCAGATGCAGTTTGCAGCAATTTATATTCATGATTAGAATTATTATATTTTTTATATCTCTTGACATACTTCATTTTAGTAAAGCATCCCTAAATAATCTACGTAAGAGTATTTTAGGGATCACTTTTTAAGAAGACATAATGTTGAGAATGTAGCTTGGCACTTACCTAACATACACAAAATCCTGGGCTTCCTTAGAAGCTAGGTGTGATGGCATATGCCTGTAATCCCAGAAATGGAGAGGTGAAGACAGGAGGACTAGATGTTTAAGACCAGCTTTAACTACATAAAGAGATCAAGGTCATCTGGGGTTAAGTGGCAACCTGTCACAAAAAGGAGACTATTTTGCTGTATTTTGTTTATTCCTTAATGTGAACCACTCACTCACTCACTAAACAATCACAAAATTCAGGTATTATGCTAAGCATGTTCCATGAATTATGGGAGATAGAACAGAGATAGGCAATTATGTCCAAATTTCTTCATGTACAATTATAGTATTGGGTCTGAACTTTTAACTTGTTTTTTTGGTCTTTTTGAGAGAGGGTCACCCTGTAGCCACAGTTGACCTGGAACTCGTTATGGAGACCAGGCTGGCTCGATCTCACAGAGATTTGCCTGCCTGCCTCTGCTTTCCAATTGCAGGGGTTAAAGGTGGGGGCCACCAAGTCTGACTCTCAACACTTTTTTTTGAGGTAGGGTCTCACTATGTAACTCTGGCTGGCCTGGAACTCAAAGAGATCCATCTGTCTCTGCCTGCCAAGTTCAAGAATTTAAGTGTGCTCCATCATGCCTTGTTTGGATCTGAACTTTGAATCCTATCTATATAATACAGAGATTCAACTGACTCTGACTGCATAAACTCTGTCTAGCTTTCAAGGAATATGGTTAACGAACTTCCTAACTTTAAAGAAATTAGCTAGAGATGCCTAATAAGTGGCCAAAGATTAGACCAAAAATGCTGAGAAATGCCCATCATATTTACAGGGTTCCAGAACCCTGACTTTGCATAGTGCTAGGCAAAATAGAAGTTCTACAGATAGTGAGTGAATCAACAAATTCTCTAAAGATCAAAATGGCCAGAGTATGACCTTGTGATTGAATAGAGTTGCCTCTCAGTTTCTGTAAATTCATATGTATATTACATGTTGCTTGATAGATATTGGAAATAAAATTTAACTCATTAAAAATGATTCTTAGAAAAAAATCTTAGGATTCTTTAGTAGAAATTCCTTATTAAAATTTTATTATGCTTAGTATCATTTAAAAGAAATACTGATAAATCATAATACAATGTCAGGGCTAGAAGGAACTTTGGAGATCATTTAAGGATCATCTCTTCATAAGATTAATGAAAATGGCACAAAAAATGCCATTCATGCCTTGCACAAGCACAGACGTTTAGAATGTGACAAAGCCTAGTTTAGAAGCCCATGTTATGACTTCTATGTCAGTGTTCTGGGAAATTAGGGAAATTGAAAGTCCTTAAAGCTGAGGATCACACAATAAAATTGTAACAAAATACAAAGCATCTCTAGAGGTAACATCAAATCAAAAATGAGATTTGACTCCTGATTTTATTACATACAAATCTGAAGGTATCCATAAACTTGTTAAAATAGTATTACTCATAATGATTTTGAGTGACCATCTTTCTAGATAGCTCAGTTTTAATTTTTAGAAATCCTCACCTAAAGTAAACTAATTTAAGTTCTTGGAATTTTAGTTGTTGTTTGAGATAGGAATTTCATGCAGCCCAGGCTACCCTCATACTCAGTGCATTTCAGAGGATGACCTTGACCTGGATCCTCTTGCTCCCAAGTTTCAGGTGCTGAGATTACAGGTGTGCACCACTGCACTTTATGTCCATCTTAGAATATAAAAGAGGTTAAGGGCTTGAGAGACATAACTCAGATAAAAGCCCTTCTTGACAAAGCATGAGGACCTAAGTTCAAATCTCTGAAACCCAACATAATAAAAGTTGAGGCATAGTGATAGTGTCTGTAATCCCAGCACTTCTATGGAGAGATGGGAGACAGAAACAGGAGAATCCTTGTAAGCTCATGGGCCAACTAGCCTGTCATATGAAACAAAAACAACAAAGACTCCATATATTAAAAATGTGGAAGGCAAAGACCAGTACCTAAGGTTGTCCTCTGATCTCCACATGCATACCGTGGCATTAGCAAGTCACACTAACACACACACACACACACACACACACACACATATGCACACACACAGATTAAATAAAACTATTAAAGTGTATTTAAAATTCTTCGGTAAGAAGTTTTCCTTATTGAAATTTGTATTAGTGGCTTAATTCATGTTACATATCGACATTAGTATATCATATTAGCATAATAACTCAAACATTATACATATTTTATTTATTATTATTGTGTGTGAGAGTGCATGTATGTGAAATACCACAGTGCTTATGTGGAGCTCAGGAGACAACTTTCAGGAGTCTGTTCTCTCCTTCCAATGTGGGTTCTGGAAATTGAGCTCAGGTTATAAGGCTTGCATGGCAAATGCTTATGCACACAAATCTATCTTGTTGGCCCTTGAGTTAAACATTTTAAAAAGTGAAAATAAGGTAATTGGTAAAAACTGTATGTCAAAGATTGCTTTGCTAAATCAAAATGAGTTTTTTTGGTATATTACTTTGAAAATGTCCAAATACAAGAATTTTCTTGGCGATAAATTTAAAGTACCATACATTATTTTTTTTCTTAGGTTTCGATTTGGCATTCATTGCTTATCCAGAGGCTCTAGCCCAACTTCCTGGCGGTCCATTTTGGTCCATATTATTTTTCTTCATGCTTTTAACATTGGGTCTCGACTCTCAATTTGCTTCAATTGGTAAGTAATACCCACAGTGTTAAATAACTGTCCAAATTCATTCCTATTTCCTTTACTTGAAAAGATCCTGTTTCATTACCCCATTGCCTTCTTTTAGCTGTTACTTGCACAATGATCTTCATGAAGTTTTTTGAGACAGGTTCCCCCTGTAACCCCAGCTGGCTTGGAACTCACTATGTAGACCAGGTTGGCCTCAATCTCACAGAAATCTGCCTGCCCATGCCTCTTGAATGTTGGGATTAAAGGCATGCACCACCCGTATCATGCAATGCCCTCGGAGGACAGAAGAGGCTGTCAGATTCCCTGGAACTGGAGTTACAGACAGTTGTTAGCTGCCATGTGGGTGCTGGGATTCGAACCCCGGTCTTCTCCAAGAACAACCAGTGTTCTTAGCTGCTGAGCCATCTCTCCAGCCCCTCTATTTAATATTTTTAAGTTCAAAATAATTCACATAAGGCCAGGCGTGGTGGTGCATGCCTTTAATCTCTCCAGCCCCAAAATTTTAGATTTATTTTTATTTTTTATAATTATATTGTATATGAATGTTCCTGTGTCAGTATGTATAGGTTGGTGCACATGCCCTTGGAGTCCAAAAAGGGTCTTGGAGCTCCCAGAAATGGAGTTTCAGGCAGTTGTTGGTCACCCAACATGGGTACTGGGAATAAAACTCAGGTCCTCTACAAAAGCACTACTCACACTTAACCACTGAGCCATCTCTCTAGTCTCTTATTTTATTGTATTTTAGAAGACTGGGACATTCAGTATTAAATTAATAAGGGTATAATAATCTCACAGATAATGCCCTTAAATCGCAGTAAAATGCAGCATTTAAAAAATGCTATTTAAGCACATTTTAAAAAGCTATTTTACCACATTAAAAAAGATTTCTTCTCTCACCCAGAAGTCATCAGTTGTCAATACCTCCTCAGTTAGGGGTGGGAGGTACTGAATCCCTCCATCCTCCATGGGTAATGTTGTTGATCTTGTACAGTTCTTATGCAGGCAACAGCAGCTGCTGTGAGTTCATGAATAAAGTGGTCTTGTCATGACCAGAAGGCACTTTTCCTCCATTCTTCCCTCCTTCTCTCCCTCTTTTCCTCCCTCCTCCTTCCTTCTTTCTTTCCTTCCTTCCTTCCTTCCTTCCTTCCTTCCTTCCTTCCTTCCTTCCTCCCTTTCCTTCCTTCCTTCTTCCTTCTCTCCCTTTCCTTCCTTCCTTCTTCCTTCTCTTCCCTTCCTTCCTTCCTTCCCTTCTTTTCATTGCCCTCTTCTTCTTCTCCCCCTCCCCCTCCTGCTGGCGACTAAACCCAGAGACTTGCATTTGTTAGGCAAGTGTGCTACCACTAAGCTAAAACCTCAACCCCATATTTATTTTTTAAATCTAAAATGTTTTTATCTCTATGTCATTTATTTAAATATTCACCAGATATAAGTCCTATTAGAATCCTTTCTTCCTTATAATCCTTGTTCAAATCACTTCAGCCCCCAGAGACCTGCTACTTTATTGATTTATTCACAGTTATATCAGTAGTAGCATATTTCAACAAATGTGTTTTTTTTTACTAAAAATCACAGTAAAATGCAGCATTTAAAAAATGCTATTTAAGCACATTTTTGAAAGCTATTTTAACACATTAATAAAGGTTTATTTATTTTAATTTTATGTGTATGAGTGTTTACCTGCATATATGTGTATGCACCATGTGTGTGCCTGGTGCCTAAGAAGGCCAGAAGAGGGCACCTGATTCCCTGGAACTGGAGCTACAAACTGTTGTAAGATACTATGTAGGTTCTAGGAATCAAACTTGGGTCCTCTGCAAGAGCAGTGAGTACTCTTACCCACTGAGTCATCTCTCCAGCCCCAAAATTTTAGATTTATTTTTATTTTTTATAATTATATTGTATATGAATGTTCCTGTGTCAGTATGTATAGGTTGGTGCAGATGCCCTTGGAGTCCAAAAAAGGGTCTTGGAGCTCCCAGAAATGGAGTTTCAGGCAGTTGTTTGTCACCCAACATGGGTACTGGGAATAAAACTCAGGCCCTCTACAAAAGCACTACTCACACTTAACCGCTGAGCCATCTCTCTAGTCTCTTATTTTATTGTATTTTAGAAGACTTGGACATTCAGTATTAAATTAATAATGGTATAATAATCTCACAGTATAGAATGAGCCACAAATTTGAAAATTCAAAAGGGTATTATCCTGTTTATAATGCCTACTCACTTTCAAACTTCCTTAAGGTCTTTTTTTGATTAAATCAGCATACACTGTGATGGGTTTCACTGTGGCATTTCCATGCATATGTAGCATTAGAATATTGTTCTTACACATCCCTCTCCTCTACTGCCCTCTCCTACTTGACTCCCTTTATAGTTGATATTAATGAAAATAGTATAGAATAAACTTAAAAGAGCAAATTGTGCTGCATTTGATTTTTGTCAACATGTGATAACTAAGAGAAAGAATCTTTTGGGCTTTATTAAAAATAAGTAGTGCTCAGTGCATCATCCTAGCATGTATGTGTAAATGTGATTAATACAAGTTATATTCTGAGATTAGTCTTACTCATTTGAAATGTAACATGCAATTTCCCCTTCCTTAGAAACAATTACAACAACTATTCAAGATTTATTTCCCAAAGCAATGAAAAAAATGAGGATTCCTATAACTTTGGGTTGCTGCTTGATTTTGTTTCTCCTTGGTCTCGTCTGTGTGACTCAGGTATTGTACAGCTTTTAACTTTTGTAGACAAATATTAGCACGAATATACTTTAAAACCCAAATAAATATACTAAGGCTTAAGGGGGGTTGTTTAGTGGCAGATCCAAGGTCTACTTGGATGGGGTTTTAAAAATTTTGGCCATTTTTCATAATAATTTTGTTAGTACACATATTTTGTGGCAGTCTAATAATGACAGTTTTACAAATAAGGAAAAGGGTTAGAGAATTTAAGCATACACTATAAGTTCTTGGTGACTACTACAGAGCATATAGATTACTATATTCCATTTGTATATGCAGCTATTCTAAATGCTTATATTTTCCCAGTGACTCAGTATAGTATAGTATAGTATAGTATAGTATAGCATAAGATAAAAAATTTTAAAGAGATTTAAATCTGTCTTATTTACTAAAATGAATTGTGTATGCTTTTCTTTTCATGTGTGATTTCTTTTTAATTGAGTTTTCACAAACTTCATAAAAATATTTTGATTGAATTTAGATCCCCTTCTCCATCTGCACTCCTACTCTTACCCACCAACCCTATTCTATCTATATCTTATCTATCTATCTATCTATCTATCTATCTATCTATGTATATATCTTTGTATCTATCTACCATCTCTCTATCATCTATATATCATCTATCTATCTATCTATCTATCTATCTATCTATCTATTATCATCTATCTATATCTATGCATAATATGCCTATCAGGTCAAATTTGTATTTCCAAATGCCCTTCAGTGTGGATTCATCCACTGGAGCCTGGTTAACCTACCAAGAGTCTCACCCTTAAATGAGATTGACTCTCCTTCCCAGTAGCCATCAGTTGTCAGTAGTTCCTCAAGTAGAGTTTGGGTTTCTCACCTACCCCCCCCAGGTCCATGTTGAGATTTTGAGTAGCTTGAGCTTATGTGAGACTTGTAAATGCTTTCATCATTGCTGTGAGCTCATATGAGTAACTTCCCAGCTGTCTGGAAAACTCTGTTTCCCTGTAGTCATCTACCTTCTCTGGCTTTTACAATCTTTCCACTCCCTGTTGTGCAATGACCCTTTTATTTTGAGATAATTTTGAAATAATAGCATTTGAGCTTATATTTAAACATGCTTTTTGTATATTAACACTGGTCACATAATATATTCTGTTTGAACACTTTGTAAAAATATTAATAATTAAAATACACTTAGAAGAAATTGGTGTTTTTTTGTAGGCTGGAATTTACTGGGTCCATCTGATTGATCACTTCTGCGCTGGATGGGGCATTTTGATTGTAGCTATACTGGAAATTGTAGGAGTCATCTGGATTTATGGTAAATAGTGACTGTAGAATTGTTTGTAAGTTTTACTGTAACAGGGTAATTTTTATTAAAATTATATAGTCATACTATTAGTGATCACAAGTATAATAATAAAATGTGATATACTGAACAAAAATTTACTGTAAATGAAATAAAATTTCAGGTGTATTCTTTATTGTTGGTTTAGCAGAATGATTAAATGTAGAAGGATAATTTGGGTGATTAATTATTTGAGGAAGTTATGAGAAAGTGCTCATAATTTGAAACTGTTTTCTTTAGGAGGGAATAGATTCATTGAAGATATAGAAATGATGATTGGAGCTAAGAGGTGGATCTTCTGGCTCTGGTGGAGAGCTTGCTGGTTTGTCATCACACCTATTCTGTTGTCTGTAAGTAATAATACACCATGAATTCAATATCAGTAATATAATATATACCTTTAAATATTCATAAGGATATTAGAGAACAATTCATGTTAGACACGATAAGTAAATAATGTTGGGAATGAATGGTTATCAAGTTCTGTAGTATTTATGGTTGGTGCCTCCACTCTGCCTGAATTAAAATGTATTTGCAGTATTAATTTTGAGGCCATGGGTTTAAACACTATCCATGTGAGAAAATAAAGGCCTTCCTATAGACTTAAAAGGTATCAGTAACTTAAAAGTTAACAAAAGGATAAAAAGTATCAGTTGTATAAACAAATGTAGAGCATGAATTTTTTCATTATTTCAAATATATGTTGAATAATGTCTTAACCTATCTACTAGGTGAATAAAGTACAAAAAAAACAAGGTCCACATGATGCATTCAAAGAATTCTTTTCTAAAAGAAATTCAGATATTCATGTGTATGTTTCTAGTTTATCTGGGATGTGTTTATTATCAGAAAGTATTAAAAGAAAACTCTCCTACATCAATATAGGCAATGGCTTATATCAATAAATTCGATAATTGGTACTATTTAGGAGCCAAGGTAAAGCAAAGGCTGACTTCTTGAATAGACATGAGACATAGACCTGAGATCTTTAAATAACTGTCTAATAAAGTAAGTTCCTGAGTGCTAAAATAATAGAGTCAATCATATGAATGAGAGTAACAAATACTTGGAGGCATGTTTTTGTTTTCATGGAATTCAAAGGCTTTCCTAGAATGCATCATGAAATAGTTTGATTTGCTTTACTTCTGAGATATAATTTTTAATGATATTATGTTTTGTGTTTTAGCATTATGATATCACTTTTTAGCATTAAATAAGACTAGATTTGGGGGCTGGAGAGATGGCTCAGCTGTTAAGAACACTGGCTGTTCTTGCAGAAGACCTGGGTTCAAATCCCAGCACCCACATGGCAGGTAACAACTGTCTGCAATCCAGTTCCAGGGGATCCAATAGCCTCTTCTGGCCTCTGCCGGCATTGCATGACACAGGTGCACTTACCTACATGCAGGCAATACAGGCATACACACAAAGTAAAAATAATAAACAAAATATTAAAAAAGACTAGATTTGATGAATCTAAATATCCATGCTCCATGGTCTTTCTAATATTTTTGAAATTGCCACTAAGTGTTATTATCCTTACTTGAAATGTCTGTGTAATGAAATAGGCATCTTGTCAACTTATAAGATCTAACTAGGATTCTTAAACAATAATTTCTTTTTTGGTTATTCTGGCTATTTAGCTTAGATCTTTCATTAGCTAAGGAAGCAGTCTACCACTGAGTTGTATCCCCCAGCCTTTTAAAGTTCACTTTTTTTGTTTCTTCAGACAGTGTCTTGCTGAATTGCCCAGGCTGTCCTTGACGTCACTGTGTAGTTTGGGCAAGTCTTGAGTTTGTGTTCTTCTTGCCTCAGTGTTCCCCATAGCTGGGATTATAGGCCTAGGCCACCAGGCCAAGTACTACCACTCATTTATTACATAGGTTGGAACAACAAGATTTATCTAAAAATGAGAAGTATTAAAGATTAAATGATACACTTTCATTTTTGTATAAAGTCATGCATATTAGGCATTGCTGCCTTCTACTCTTTTAATTAAATATGACTGTGGTACTTGATAATATTTGTTACTATATTTAAATTAATGTAATTCTATCTAATTCTAAAGTGATACAAATCTATTTATAAATATAGTTATATTCAACTTATTTTAGTAAACAAAGACAACTAAATCTAGAAACTACTACATCACTTGAAGGATTTCCTTTGGTTTGTTTCACTTTTCAATTTTCTTAATAGTTAGTATACATAACATTGGATTTCATTCATACAGGTGTCTTATTCTACTCTCCTTATCTTTACCTCTTGGCTTCTTTCCATTGTGGCTCATTCCCCTTCTCCTTTCAAGCAGTCCTCCTTTTGCGTTCATGTTGTATAATATGTATAAATACATATTTTCATATATGTGAGAAAATGAGGTGTCCTTCTTTCTTCTTTCCATTACCCTCTCTTTTCCCTTTTTCTTCTCTTTAGTTCCCTTTCTACTCTGAACTAGTTTCCATTCTTAAATACATAGCTTATCTTGATTCCACATGAGTGAAAACGTGTGATGTTTGTCTTTCTTGGTCTACCTTATTTTGCTTAGGTTAATGACTACCAGTTCTACCCATTTTCTTGCAAATGACATAATTATATTATTCTTTCCAGCTCAATAAAACTCCATTTATAAATTTATATTTACCAAAAAATCATGAGGTATTAGAACAGCTATTTTCTGCTTTTCTTTTTCTGGAGTCTGCTAAATGGAGGTGTGGAAGTTGGTGTCTCCTTTGTTTCTTGCCATTTAGGCTTGTCCTGGCCTTAGGCCAGTTCAGTTTCGGTTGTTCAATAGAGTTGTTTTCTTCTTGGGAGATTCCCTTCTTTGTGTGTCAGGAATCTCTGATGGCCACAGTTAGCTTTGCAGCCTGTGGGCTGGACAGATTTACCCATGATCCAGAAACACTCAACTTATACACTCAAGGAAGCTTATGTTTGAGCCATACTTTATCTCCCAGGTGTGTTGGGGAAAGGGAGAAAAAACACAGCACTGAGATATGCACTGGAAGACCAGGTTCAGTGGTTTAAAATCATAAATGTTAAACACTCTTGGAGAGGCAGGAATCCATGGAAGGTGAGAGTGAGAGCTCAGCTGGACCTGAGCTTCAGGGATTTCAGTCCGGCCAGCAGTGGCTCATATGACAAATATGTGGTTCTAGGTACTAGGCTTCCCAGTGATCTTGGGCTTGGGGCTACTAGTATCTGTAATTATCAAATGATGGTGTAATTTCGTGACACTGAAGTGAGGATATGGACTACTGTTCCTGTACTGATTAGTTTTTACTATCAACTAGACACAAAGTAGAGTCAGTTGGGAAGAAGGCACCTCAAATGAAGAATGCTTCTATCAGGTTGGTCTGTAGACATGTCTGTGAGAAATTGTCTTGATTATTGTGGATGGGTCCATCCCACTGTTGGACATTACTGACAGTCTGTGTCTTTTTGGGTTTGAGTCAAAAATAAAAAGAAAGGAAAAAAGAAAATCCATATTTATTTATGTAACCCTGGCTGACACGAAACTTACTAATGTAGACCAGGCTGGCCTCGTGCTCACAGCCATCTCCCTCTTGAGTTATGGGCTTAAAGGCATGTTCCATCATACCTGGCTTGATTGGTAACCTTTTTAAATTAAATTTTTAGGTTGGCATGCAATGTACTCGGTTTCATCCTTGTATCTTTGTACATGTGTGTGTGTGTGTGTGTGTGTGTGTGTGTGTGTGTGTGTGTGCCTACGCGTGCACAGGAGCATGTGGAGGCCTGAGTTTGGCATCAGTCGTCTTTTTCAATTGTTCTCCTCTTCCTACTTGCCTAGTCTGTTTACCTGCCTTGCTCTGTGGTTCTCTGTCTCTGCTCCCTTACAGTGGGAAGGCAGGAGGCCTGCCATGCCCTTGTGTCTTTTTTTCCATGGGTTTTGGGAAACTAGACTCTTGTCCTTATGCTTCAACAGCAAGTCTTTTACCTGTGGAGTCATGTCTCCACCTCTATAGCTTTTTTTTTTTTTGTTACAAGTTAGTATCCTCTTCTTCTCTTATTACATTTTATTCATTTATCCTTTTTTTGTACATCCCTTAAGATCTTTTTCTCCTTAAGATTTCTTCCCTGACCTCTCAATCACCTTTTAATTTTATAACATAAAACACACACATATAAGCACAAACACATATATTAAAATAGGTTCTGTACATGAGAGAAAACATGGTATTTGTTTTCTGGGTCTGATTATTTCACTTAACATGATTTCTGATGGAACTCATTTTCCTACAAATGTCATGATTTCATTTTTCTTTATGATTCATAAAATTCTATACTGTACATGTACAACAGTTTCTTTAGTCATTTATCTTCTGATGGATGCTTAGGCTGGTTGTATTTCCAAACAATTATGAATAGTGCAGATATAAACATGGATATGCAATTTTCTGTGTGATACTTTGACTTAGAGTCCTTCAGATATATATCCAAGAATGATATAGCTGGGTGGTCATACGGCACTTTTATTTCCAGTTTTTTGAGAAACCTCCAACTCATTCACATAGTGGCTGCAGAAGTTTATATTCTATCTTTTTTATTGACAAGAAATGGTTCTGGTTGTCTAATTAGAGGCACAGATGATAAGGCCACTTCCCATCTATGATGCCAGATTTGTAATATCAGTTTTCACTCCCAAACTAAGACATCTCACAAAGTTTGTGGGCCAATACTAAGACTGAACATGAATTGAACAGTAAAGGATACTTTAATTTTTGGCAAAGAATAGGAGACTTCAGAGATAAAAACACAAAGCATTTCCTAAATGACTCAATATTTCTAGTGAGTTTTGAAAAACATTTAAAAAAATCACTTAGAGAGCTAGGCATGATGGTGCATGCCTGTAATCTCAGCACTCAGGAGGCAGACAGAGGGATCTCTGTGAGATTGAGGCCAACCTGGTCTACATAGGGATTTCCAGGTCAACTGTGGTTACTGTCTCAGAAAAGAAAAAAAAAAAAAAACAACAAAAAAAAACCAAACAAACAAAAAAAACCACCAAAAAACCAAAAACAAATTAAAAAAAAAAAACCAAAACACCCTCAAAGGATTTCATCACGTATTTTGAGAGAGTCGCTGGTCTTGAAATCTCTATGTAGTGAAGGATGGACTTTAACTCCTGATCTTTCTGCCTCTACCCCTTGAGTGCTTAGATTTCTGGCATGCATCAACATATCTGGCTTATTCTGAACTAGGGATTGAACTCAGTGCTTCATAAATACTAGGCAAGCACTCTATCAACTGAGCTATATCCCAAGACTCAATTTTTCTAGTCTTGAATTTCGCCTCATTTCTTGAACTTATATTGAACTTCTTTTCTGCTCAGGAAGAATCTAGGCGGGAAATGTGCTTTGGTAAACATGTGCCAGTCATGTGAGTTTAAATTTCAGTAAATTGTGAGGGGGAGAAAGTAGTATCCTTTGCAATGAATAATAATAGAAACAGTTGCTAAGCAAGAAGAGAAACACATATCCACTAAAGTGTACTTTTGCATTCTCATTGGATTAATGTATGTGCTGGCTAGCTTGTGGCATAGAAAGAAGCCATGCTAACATAATTTAATATTCTTTGCTATATACCCAGGAATTGGGTTGTTGGATATGATATTTTTAGTTTTTATTTTGTTTTGAGGAACCTCTATGATGCTTTCCACAATGACACTACTGACTTACATTCCCAGAATTAGAGGGTAAGGGTTCTCTTTTTATTACACCCTTGTCAACAATTCTCCTGGATATATGTTCAAAGATATGAGATCAATATGTGGAAGAGACATCTTCACTCTAATGTCCGTGGCAGCACTATTTACTCCAGACCTAAGTGTAGGAAATAACCTAAGTGTCTTCCAAATGAACAATGGCTAAAGCAAATGAGGTACATCATACAGAAACCAGGAATGGCGGCTCACACCATGGTGTGGCAAGTACTCAGAAGGTTGAGGCAGGTTAATCAACATGAGTTCAGGGCCAAACTTGGCAAAAGACTAAGTGCAAGGCCAGCGTGGGCTATACAGTGAGACTGTGTCTTAAAATAAGAAACAAAGTAAAGAAAGAAAATGTGGTACATAAGTACATTGCAATACTATTCATCTGTATAATAAGTGAAATCTTGCCAATTTTGACATGAATGAAAGGGGACAATGTTATCTTAAATGAAATCAGCTAGGTGCAGAGAAAGAAATACTACACAAATACACTCAGATGTGGAATGTAAGGAAGTTATCTCCTTGAAGTTGGGAGTGGAATGATGATTATCACAACTCTTGGACTATGAAAGAGTGTGGGGATGGATCAATAGCTAGCTACAGTTGGATTAGAGTGCAAAATTCTGGTGCGTAATTGCATAGGAAAGAAAAAAAGACAATGAACAAATTAAAAAATTTATAATAGGGGACTTGAGTGATGGCTCAGTGGTTAAGAGCACTGACTGTTCTTCTAGAGGACCTGGGTTCAGTTCCCAGCACCCACATATATGAAAACATAGTATGATACCTGACTAATACCGGCTTTTATGCTTTTACTTATTTATTAAAATGGAAAAGTAAATTTAAGTGAAGAAAAATGTTAAATGCTCAATAGTAAATACTATTTCAGATTTGTTTTACTTATGTATTATATATGATAAAGTGTTTTTTAAACTTAAAAAAAATTTATTTTTATTTTATGTGTATGCATGTATTGCCTGCATGTAGGTAAGTGCACCCATGTTGTGCAATGCCCAAGGAGGTCAGAAGAGGCTGTCGGATCCCCTGGGACTGGAGTTATGGACAGTTGTTAGCTGCCATGTGGGTGCTGGGATTTGAACCCGGGTCTTTTGCAAGAACAACCAGTGTTCTTAACCGCTGAGCCATCTCTCCAGCCCCGATTAAGTGTTTTCTTGAATTATACACTGAATAAATATATCTTTGTAGCTATGAGGAAACATTAAATTTTGCAGAATTGCTTCAAAGTAAAAATAGAATTTTGGTTCATTTAATGTTATTTTCTGGCCTGTTACTCAGTTATTTTAGTCCCTTAGTTGCTGAATCGTTTATTTATTTATTTTTAAAGATTTTATTTTTATTTTATGTGTGTGAATGTTTTGCCTGCGTGTATGTGAATCTCATGAAAGTGCAGTACCTACGGATGCCAGAAGAGGGAGTTGAATTCCCTGGAACTGGAGTTACAGATGGTTATTAGCCACCATGTGGGTGCTGGGAACCAAAGCAAGGGCTTCTGCAAGGGCAGCCATTGGTCTTAACTGCTGAGTCATATCTCCAGCCCCATTTCATTTTTTAAAGATTTTTTATTGTGCTTTTAAAATTTCATACATTTCCCATTCAAAGCCAGACCCCCTCCCCCATCCATGCCTCCCCCTGTCCCTGCAATGAACCCTATGCACTCTGCCATACATGCTGAGTCTTATTCTTTCAGGTGTCTGTACACAAATGTCCTTCAGTATAAATGCATATGACCATCAGATTGGTGACTAGAGTCTATTTAATTGTTTTTGTTAATTTTTTCCTAAATAATGGAATCAAATTGTGAATCACTTGTAATATAAAGTCTAACCTTTAATGTTTTTTATGCTTTGTTTGCACAGGCAATTTTTGTCTGGTCTTTGGTACAATTTCAAAGACCTGATTATGCTAATATTCCATATCCTGACTGGGGAGTTGCTCTAGGCTGGTGTATGATTATTTTCTGTATTATTTGGATACCAATAATGGCTGTCATAAAAATAGCTCAGGCTGAAGGAAACATTCTTCAGGTAAGCAAATTAAACTCTTAAATATTTTATATGGGCACTTATCAGAAAACTGCATATTACATATGTGGGGAAGATAAGAGTTTACATGGGGTAACACTCATCACTCTTCCCTCTAATACGTGCATCATAATTATCTGTTTTAGTGTATTGCACTTATGTGTGTGTGTGTAAAGGCCAGATTGTTTTCTGTAGAATGTACTAATTATGATCTCTGTATTTGGACTGAGTTATCCGCATAGATCTTACAAGGCAAACGGCTCATTTGCTTCTTCTATCCGTAATCTGTACTTTTTAATCCACGTCTGGGTATAATAAAAATATTAATTCTGTATTTAAACTGAACACCCTGGTAAGTTATCTTGCAGTCTGTGTACACTTGGATTATCCTTCTTCTATGGAGGCCTAGGGTGACAAAGTTAATTAATTCTTCATACTACAACCATAGAAAGGTAGGTTCAGGAGACTTAGATTTCAATAAATTCACAAGCTCATCCAAGAAAGTTAGATTCTTACCTCTCTGTCTTTCTAAGACCAAAACAGAATGTGAGAATTCAATGAAGGTTCCAACAATGACATCATTACAAGCTTTTTTCTGAAATTAGTAGTTACTTTGGTTCAGCAGTTAGTATAATTCTACTAACAGTTAACAGTAATTAAAGATTTAAAAAAATAATTTAGAATATCACCTTTTTACTTTTCTCTGATTATTTCATTGTCATTAGAAAAGAAACTTAAAATTGTAAAATGAAAATGTAGTTCAATATTTGCTGGTTTACAGATGAGAACACAAATTCTAAAACAAGAATTCTTTTTTATTCTTTTTGCATTTCAGCGAATTATAAGCTGCTGTAGACCAGCTTCTAACTGGGGTCCATACCTGGAAAAACATCGTGGAGACAGATATAAAGACATGGCTGATCCTGCAAAGGAGATTGACCATGAAATACCTACTATTAGTGGCACCAGGAAACCAGAATCAGACGTTGCTTTTTAAAACATCTGGTTGCTATATAATGTGATTTTTTTAGAGTAGGGAAAATTTTTATTTATTTGTATGTTAATCAAATGGAAAAATGTACATGCCATGTTCACTGTAGGGTTGTAAGTATTTTTCTCATTTAATCAAGAACGAAATATAAAACATGTGAATCAATGTTTAGATATGTGTTTGTATTTCTTTGAGGATTAGCTATTTGTATAGTACACATGCATAACCGCTTTACAATGACATTTTGTAAATATTACTGTAAAGTTTTTCTAATATACTGAAGGTTTCTTGAGAGATTATTACTTAGTAAATAGTTATGCTATCTATTTTTCAATTTTAATGATATTTGATTCTGCATTCTTAAGATGTACTTTTTCTTTTTCACAGAATGGGGAAACAGTAAGTCAGTATAGTTAAAATCAAGTGTTGGGGCTGGAGTGATGGTTCCGTGGTTAACAGCATTGGCTGCTCTTGCAGAGAACATGTTTTGGTTCCCAGAACCCATGTGGCAGCTAAAAACTGTCCGTAACTGCAGTTCCAGGGGATCCAACGCCCTCTTCTGCCTCCATGGGCATTGCGCAGCACAGGTGCACTTCCATACATGCCTGCAATACACACACACACACCATATATAT
>NW_008330298.1:236018-267544 GCF_000622305.1 Nannospalax galili
GGTCCTCCCTGAGAAATGTGACCAGTATAAGGGAAAAGTGGACTGTGTATTATATAAGGACTGTCATTTAATGTTTATGATTCAAATGTGTCTAAGTATGTCATCTACTTACAATGGTTCAAGTTTTCAATGTAGAGTGAAACGAGATTAAAAAATGAGGATTATGTGGCTAGAGTGGGATAAATCTAGAAAATGAAATAATGAGGCCTTGAACATTTATTTCCATTTATATTATTTTTCTTTAGGTTGTGTTTAGAATAAAATCATGACTCACTACATTCTATGAATTCTAGGTTTAATTGTAGATTGAATATATATGAAAATGTTACTGACAATGTTATTTGTTACTGCTAAAATTACTGTAAATATGGAATTTTATGATAGTTATAGATGGCTAAAAGGTCAGGGATATTAATCTTGTCTTCTGTGAATAAGATTTTGTTTACTTGCAGTAATGTATTAATATCATAATTGATGATAAATTTGTAAAGAATGAAGGTCTCATGTCCTGGTTTCCATATAAATGATGATACCTTGTGTTTTAGTGCATATTTTTGACAGATGGCTTAAAGATGGCAGCTTAGGATGATAAAGTCTCCCTAAATATATGAGGAATATTTTATAAACCTTAATGCTAAGCCTTAGGGAATTATGACACTGAAGCCATATCATTTTTGTGTTATGTGGATTTGCATTTTTGGGAAGAATTAGTCTGCTGTTTTCATGAGAATATCAAAGGGACCTGTGACTCATAAAACTTTTAAGAGCTACACCCTGCTGGCTATTTTGTATTGGCAAGGAGTAACAATAGAGGGGACAATTTTCTAATACATCTTGCAGTCCTTTTCCTTCTTTTGATTGAAGATCAAAGGAGCAAAGGATTAAGGCATTTCTTTAATTAAGTGATTCTTTAGTAAGTGATTCAGAGAAAGGGGTAGCATGAAGGCACACTTAAAGGTCTATCAGTGATCCGTCTCAACAATCTACATTTAAATGAACTTGTGCTTCTTATTTGAAGGTCTTCTTTGTGGATAGGTCTAATGCTGTGAGCAAGCTCTGGATTTACAGAATATTATGAGATAGGGGACTGAGTGAATCTTAAAGTGTATTCTCTTAATATTAATTCACATTACATTAAGCATAGTCTCCCACGATATTTTGGTGCTATTTGAAGATTGGATTTTTCACCAAGTAGAAAGCAGCATGCCATTTTTTACAGGTAATTCTTGGACTGTAGGGATGATTTGGCCTTCTTTTAAATGAAAGCATGTAATTGGGAGAGTGGAGATACAAAAAGGAAGCAATTGTTTTAAAAGCTTGCCACAAAGAGTACAGACTTGTACTACTACATTCAAGTGTGCAAAACAAAACTTAATCAACATCTTAATTTATAGGGTACAGATACTGAGGCATGCCCAGTGATAGATCTTATTGTCATGAGCAAGATTTAGCAATGATAAGAAACACATCTACATAATAGAAAACAACAACATGTAATTCATCTCATTTGAGGCAAACTTGTAGATAATTGCAGTATTATACTCTAATCCATTAGATAAAACTAGTTGCCAAATTTGAATGAAGTTGTGATTGATAATATCCCAGTTATAAACTTTTAGCTCTAGTTAATTGTGGAAAGAAATCAAAATTCTGAACTGGCTTTCTTTTTCTGCATTGTGTTTTTAAATCCTTTCCCTGTAAAGTATACATTAGCCTATACATGTAATTGATTCTTTAAATAAAATGTAAGCAAAGCAATAAGTGTCTGGAATTTGTATCTGATTTGGTACTTCTCCCCTGTAAATAATAACTCATTTGCAGAAACATAATGAATTGAATCCACGAAGGGACTTTAATTGTTGTTTTCAGTGTCATTGGTTCTTGGGTCCTCTCTTAGGACATCTATTTGGCCCTGTGGAGAGGCTCTTCGTGTGTAGCATTCAAGTGTTCATTTAAGCACCTGATATATAAGAAATGTTGCAGGTTAGCCAACTGACTTTTCATGATAGTCAGATATGTCAGCGTTTGCTTCTGCTGATCTAATAACATTTGGGTATATGCTAAGAAGGCACGGTTGATGTTGTTGACTTGGTGACACAAACAATCATCATTAGATGAGCAAGGTGAAGTTCTTGTACGGGAACCAGAATGCCGCTTTGATGGACTTTTATGCTCAGGTCTCTGTAAAAAGAAATTATATCTATGTATTTTATTGGAATCTGACAATATTCAGAATTTACCTCATGAAAATCTAGGTATGAAAATGAACTGATTCTCCATAAGAGCTAGAGATTAAAAAATCTGGTGGAAGCCTAGCAGTCCATTCCTTTCTTTGTCTTTTTTTTTTTTTTTTGAGAGCCCCAGCTCACCTGGAATTCACTAAGTAGACCAGGCTGGCCTTGAACTCACAGGGATCCACCTGCTTCTGACCTCCTGAGTGCTGGGATTAAAGGCATGCACCACCATGCCCAGCCAGCAGTCCATTTCTTAAAGAAAAGTGACAGAATGTATGAATTATAGTGGGGGAAGCTATGGGAGTGTGCCAGTGGGGAAGGGGGTATAAAGATGATTAAGATTGATTAGGATGTTCTGTATGAAATATACAAAAATTCAATAAGTATGTAGAGAAAAAAATCTGTTGAAGGGAAACACAGATTCACAAATATGTTTTGCATATGTACAGACTGAGGGAAAAGTACAGAAGTCACCTTGTAATGCCAAAGTGCCATATTCTTTTGTAAACTTTTTGGGAAGTCCAATAGTAGCCTCCACTCATGTCCTTGACACTTATGAAAAACACATCACTTAGAACTCTAAATTAATTTCACTAGCCTTTCTATATACCAATAACAAGCAATCAGAAAAAGCATCAAGGAAACATTCAGAGTCATAATAACATAAAAAAATTAGGAATAAACCTAACCAAAGACCTTAAGTTTCTCTACAATGAAAATTTTACATCATTAAAGAAAGAGATAGAGAAAGAGACTAGGAGACAAAAGACCTTCCATGCTTATGGATTGGTAGAATCAAACTGTGAACATGACCATCTTACCAAAAGCAATTTACAGACTCAATGCAATGCCAATCAAAATACCCATGACATTCTTCACAGAGCTAGAAAAATCATCCTAAAATTCATATGGAATCACAAAAGACCCTGTACAGGCAATGCAATCTTGGGCAAAAAGAACAACACTAGGGGATCACCATACCAGACCTCAGATTATATTACAGAGTTTTAAGTCATAAAAACAGCATGGTATTGGTACAAAAATAGACACATAGATCAATGGAACACAATAGAAGATCCAAATATGAGTACATGCAATTTTAGCCACCTGATGTTTGACATAGGTGCCAAGAACACATAATAGAGGAAAGACAGCATCTTCAACAAATGGTGCTGGCAAAACTGGATTTCCACCTATAGAAGAATGAAACTTGACCCTTATCTTTCACCCTGCACAAAAGTCAACTCCAAATGGATCAAAGACCTAAATATAAATCTGAAACTCTGAAACTTCTAGAAGAAACATAGGCAGTACCATCCAAGATATAGTCATAGGAAAGAAGTTTCTAAACCAACATTAGCTGCTCAGGCATTAAGGTCAAAAAGTACCATCCAAGATATAGTCATAGGAAAGAACTTTCTAAATCAACATTAGCTGCTCAGGCATTTAGGTCAACAAACAGTAAGTGGGACCTCATTAAAGCTACAAAGCTTCTGTACAGCAAAATAAACAACCAAGGAATAGAAGAGGAAACCCAACGAGTGGGAGAAAATATTTACTAACTACACATCTGGCAGAGGATTAATATCAAGAATATATTAAAAAATATATAAAAAACTCAAAAAACAACCAAACAAGAAAATATGAGCCAATGTAAAGATGGGCTATTGACCTGAACAAAGAGTTCTCAAATGAAGAAATAAAAATGGCTAAAAAGTATCTTAAAAAGTGCTCAACATATTTAGTAATTAGAGAAATACAGATTAAAAACCCCTTTAAGATTCTCTTACTTCAGTCAGACTGGCTAAGATCAAGAGAACAAAAGACATGAAATGATAGAGAGGATGTAGAGAAAGGGGAATTCCCATTCACTGCCGGTGGGAATGCAAACTCATGCAACCACTATTGAAAGCAGTGTGGAGAACTCTCAAAAAACTAAAAATGAATCTACCATATTATACTGATCCTTGGCATATACCCAAAGGACTCATCCTATTGTAGAGATACTGGACATCCATCCATGTTTGCTGCTGTTCTCCTCACAATAGCTAACAAATGGAAAGAAATGAAATGCCCCTGAACTGATGAGTGGATGATGAAAATGTGGTATATGTGCACAGTGGAGTTCTACTCAGCAGTAAGAAAAGACGAAATTATGAAATTTTCAGGTAAATGGATGGAACTAGAGAGTATTATACTAAGTTAAGTAACAAAAAGGCCAAAAACCAAGTGACATATGTTGTCCCTCATTTGTGGATTGTAGCACCAATCCCTTATTTGTGAGTATATACATTCTGATGTAACACCAGTGGCCAGGTAAAGACAAAGGATATGTGGAGGTAAAGGAAAAGAAAGAATCTTGGAGGGGGATAGTGGGGAACAGATGTTACCAGGGGGAAGATGGGCAAAGTGGGACTGTTTGGCTGGGAGGGAAGGGAGGAGGGACATGTGTAGGCCACGATGTGTGTGGGAGGACAAGGGATGTCAGGGGATGGAAGTCGGGAGAGGGAATGGTGAGAGTTGGGTGTTACTGGAGGGAGGTTGGGGATAATGGGGGCGCTGGGATTGGGGAGGGAGGAGAGAGTCAAAAGGGAGCAATAAGAGTAGGGGTGAATGAATCTTGGGGGCTGAGGAAACCCAGAGGGAAACACGGAAACACGATGCCCCTGAGACCCCATGAGAAATGCCCATAGCATGTCTAAACACTAGTGCACATATGTACACCTGGGAGCTGCTTGGCAAGGAACACAGTGCCAGACAGAAGATAACTCCCTTTGAGTTACTGGTTACAGATGTCAAGGAAACTCCCAATATAATTCAGGCTATTGCCAAAGCCCTTTGTTATCTCCCAGAAGGAGAAGATAAGTCTCTCCTGCTGAAGACAGAACATACTTAGGATACAGGACTTGGAGTAATGGAGCACATACTCACCTGAAGATCTTCCACCCAAAGTTAAGATATCATAATGCTAGATGGTAATATATGTACACTGTCAAGTGAGAAAAACAATGGATACTCCAACTGAGTCCTAAACCCTAATAACCCTAATGACTGGCATAGCAAACTACCACTATCAATGCAGTAGTGGCACTCTTATCTGGGGGGCAATCAACAGCTGTGTAACTGACTTAAAATCCTCTCAGTGGGAGTGAACTCACGGGTGGCACTGTAAACACAGCCAAATACACATGCCTGGAGAGGATATAGATCCTGAAGAAAACCCTACCTCTTTATATCTCTAGACAAATGAAATTTCTTGCCATGTGCTAACTATGGATCTTTATGTTTACAGACAAGCATACATACAACACTCATCAAAGAATCTTCTTTGTGAAACAGATGGAGGCTACTGGAGAATTCCAGAACTGATCATACACAGAGAATATATGTCTGAGAGATGTCTCATCCTAGGTGACACATCTACAGTTGAACCTCTACACCAAAGGCTCATGAAACATAGTGGAATGAGGGTAGAGAGAAAACTAAGACATCCTTCAACTCTCGCCAGTGAAGTTTCCTTATACAGTAGAGTGTGATGCACACAGATAGCCACACCTGTCCAAGTTTTAAAGAACAACAGACTGTCAAGTGTGGATAGGACTCTTATATTAAACCTCACCCACCCACACACAGCTCAGGGACCATTTTGGAAGAGGTATCAGAAAGACTGTAAGAGCCAGGGCTGGTCCATGAACACATGCCAACTCAATCAAGTGAGAGCCAGAGTCGTATGAGAGAAATGGGTGTCAGACAGGCTCTAGATTGAGAACTGTTGGAGACTGATTACTACTGGGTGAAGGAGAGTATACCTTACTTACAATCTCTATGTACGCATACTAGACTTTAGTGAATGAATTTGCAGTGAAGGACATCTGGGTACAAATGCTTGAATGGATAAGACTTAACACGTATGGTGAATACATGAGGTCCAGTTGGGGTGGTTGGGGGAGCATGGATGGGAGAGGGGTCTACATTTGATTAAGAGTGGTTGCATGAAATGTACAAAAGCTCAATAAAAAATTTTAAAGAAAGAAATCACTATGGAAGTTTCTCAAAAACATGTCATGCCAGTCATAATGGTGACTGCCAGGAAAACAAACGATAATATTACCAAGGTTTTTGGAAAGAGGAGCCCTTAATCCCTGATGGTGGGAGTATAAACTAGTACATTATAGAAATCACTCTGGAGCTTTCTCAAAAAAAACAAACAGGACATCCTTTTCTCCTTCTAGCCTTGGGCCCAGGCCCGCTTTTGCTCTTAGCACCTCAAATCTCTGGACTAAGCTCTTACACCAGACCTGCCCACTATGCCCTAATCCCTTGCACCCACACCAGCTCAATCCTTCAGTCTAGTTTCTTAGAGCCTTCATAAGATGTCCCTACCCCTAACTTGCCTTTGCAGGCCTTGAGAAGAGCCTTCTATTCTGGCTGTCCCCAACCTTGAATTGCCTCGACCAGCCTTATTCCCTGGTAAGTCTGATCCCACCCACCGTGTCTTGACTCCCCTTCAACCTGAGCAACTCAAGTCTCACATACCCCACTTACTGTTCTCCATGTAGCCTTGGGCACAGGCCTACTTTTTCTCTTAGCAACCCAGATCTCTTGACTACACTCTTAACTCTGCATGGCAGTGAGCTTTCCAAATCACCTGTATGAATCCCCCTACATTGGGACCATGCACAGCTCTGCTCACTGATGGAGGATTAGTATTCACTGCCCTTTAGTAGGGGCTCAGACCTTAGAAGACTGCCTGAGATGACCTGAATCCAGCCTTGACCTAGCAAGCTACCCAAACTGTGGTGTGCCTACTGCCCAGAGGGGCCCAGACCATATGAGGAAAATTGAGAGCATCTGATTCTCACCTGACTTGTGCCTCTATAGGAACTTCTGAATAGTTAGACTAGAGCAATATGATCCCTCTAATACAAAATCAAAAGAGAGAACTTGCAGCCTAGGCCAAGCAGTGTTTTATACCTAATAAGAAATCAACAAAGTCACATCACATACACAAGCAGAAAAAGACTTAATTTCACAAAAAAAGGCTTGCGTCTCACACCAGAAGCAGAAACAACAAAAGAAATCCATATTCTAAAATCACAATGAAACAATAATAATATGAAAAACACAAATAATATGCTCCCACCAAACAACACTCCTGTAGAGGAGTTTTACAATGGGAACCCCCAGATATAACCCAGGACACAGAACAATTCAAAGAATTTGAAGAACACGTGAAGAAACAAATGAAAGAACTAAAAGAAGATAGGGATAAACTTCTGACTGACTTCACAAAGGAGTTAGAAATATTGAAGAAAACTCAGGCTGAAATGAAGAAGGAAGTGAAGCATTCAATAAGCCAATGAGAAACGACAGGAGAAAGCCTCACCAATAGAATGAATGAAATGGAAGCAATATCAAGATTTGTGCTGGATAGCTTTAGTGACAACTTGACACACCTGGGTTGAGGAAACCTCAATTGGGGAATTTCCTCCATTGGACTGGCCTGTGGCTATGTCTGTGGGGCATCTTCTTGATTACTGAGTGATGTGGGAGGGCCCAACCCAATGTGGGTGGTGCCACCCCTGGGCATGTGGGACTATATTGTATAAGAAAGCAGGCTGAGCAGGTTCCAGGGGAGCAAGTCATTAACCAGTGATCATCCATGGCCTGCGCTCCAGCTCCTGACTCCAAGTTCCTGCCCTCAGTTCCTACCTTGGGCTCTCTGATGAACTGTGAGCTGGGAGACATAAGACAAATAAACACTTTCCCCCCAAGTTGGTAGCGATCAGAGTGTTTTGTCATAGCAATGGAGAAACAAACTAAGACAAGACTGAATGAAAAAGATGGCAAATTGGACTACTCAAGCAAGGATTATGAAAAATTTAAAAAACAAGAATGAAATATGCAGGAAATGTGGGACACCATGAAAGACCAAATGCAGAACACCATGAAAAGACTATCACAGACATACAGGAAGGAGAAGAATCTCAGGATAATAGTATGGGCCAGATCTTCAAAAGGATTGTAGAAAAAAATTTCACAAATTTAAAGATAGACATTGCCCATAAAAATATAAGAAGCACATAGAACACCAAATAGTCCCAGAAATGAAATTCCACATGGCATATCATAGTAGAAACATTAACTTTACAGAATAAAGAGGGAACACTGAAAGCTGCAAAAGTAAAACAAAAAGTCACATATAAAGGAAAATGTATCAGAATTACAGCTGACTTTTCAGTGCAAACTATGAAAGCCAGAAGAGCCTGGACCAAAGTATTCCTAGCTTAAATGACCATAGATGCCAACCCAGAATACTTTACTCAGCCAAAATATCTATTATAGTTGAAGGTGAAAGAAAAAATTTCCATGACGTAAATAGGCTGAAAGAAATTTTGTCCACAAAAAGAGCCTGTCAGAGAACTCTTGAAGCAATACAAAGAGCTGAAAGAGAAACGACTATATCCAGGGGGCAACAGAAAGAAGCTAAATGAAGGTATGATGGTGGAAACACAACGTTAGATCAAGATTCTAAACAGAAATTAAAAGGACAGGAAGCAATTCACATCTTTCACTAATAACTTTACATATGAATGGACTGAACTCCTCAGTTAAAAGACACAGACTAGTTGAACGGATTATGAAACAAAACCCATCTTTTTGTTGTCTGCAAGAAACAAATCTCACTTTTAAGGAAAGGTACTACCTTAGGGTGAAAGGATAGAAAAAATATTGCAAGAAAATAGCACTAAAAACCAAGCAGGCTTTGCAGTTTTAATATCTGACAAAATAGACCTCAAACTAAAACTAATCAAAAGAGATAAAGAGGGCCACTTTATTCTAATCAAAGGAACAATTGACCATGAAGATGTTACAATCATGAATATATATGCACCAAACTCTGCTGCTGCACCCAACTTCATTAAAATGGTGCTGCAGGACTTTAAGACAAAGATTAATCTCAACCCACTAATAGCAGGAGACTTCAATACCCCACTGTTTCCATTAGACAGGTCAACCAGACAGAGAATAAACAGAGAGATATCTGAATTAAACAATATCATATATCAAACCAACCTAACAGACATCTACCAAATACTTCACCCAAGCACCAAAGAATATACTTTCATTCAGCACCCCATGGAACTTTGTCCAAAATCTGCCACATACTAGGGCACAAAACAAGCCTCAACAAATAAAAAAAAATTGAGATAATTCCATTCATTCTGTAAGATCAGAATACAATAAAGCTTAAAATCAAGATCAGAAGTTCTAGTAACTACATGAACTTGTGGAGATTAAACAACACACTCCTGAATGATGAATGGGTCAAAGGAGAAATTCAGAAAGAAATAAAAGTATTACTGGAACTAAACAAAAAGGAAAATACAATACAACAAAACCTCTGAGGCACTTTAAAAGCAGTCCTAAGGGGGAAGTTTATAGTTCTAAGTGCCTACATTAAAAGCTCAGAAAGAACACAAATAAATGACTTAACACTGTAACTCAAGATTCTTGAAAGGCAACAACAAATGAAACCCAAACCCAGCAGACAAGAAGAAATAACAAAAATCCAATCAGAAATTAAGCAGAAACAACAAAAACAATACAAAGAATCACAGAATCCAGGTGCTGGTTCTTTGAAAAGACAAACAAGATAGACAGACCCTTAGACCAGTTAACACAAAGAAAGAAAGAGCAACTCCAAATCAACAAAATCAGAGACAAGGGGGGAAACATCACAACAGATAACAAAAAATCCAGAGCATTATAAGGGAATATGTTAAAACACTATACACTATCAAATTTGAAAACCTAAAAGTAGTGGATGTGTATCTAGAGATAGGGAGTTACCAAACGTAAAGCAAGAAGAGATCAACAGATTAAACAGACCCATGACACACAATGAAATTTAAACAGTAATACAAAACCTCCCGACTTAAAAAAGCCCTGGCCCAGATGGAGTCACAGCAGAATTCTGGCAGACATTTAAAGATGATCCATATCCAATAGTATTTAAATTATTCAAAAAGATAGACCCAGACGGAGAGCTCCCAAATTCCTTCTATGAAGCTAGCATCACTCTAATACCAAAACCATGTAAAGATACAACTGAAAAGAAAAACTATCCTTGATGAACATAGGTGCAAAAATTTTCAACAAAATACTTGTGAACCACATACAGACACATATCAAAAAGATCCTCCACCATGATCAAGTCAGCTTTATTCCAGATGCAAAGATGGTTCAATATATGTAAGTCAATAAACGTCATAAATCATATACATGGATTGAAAGACAAGAACCACATTGTCATCTCAGTAGATGAAGATAAGGTCTTTTACAAAATTCAACATGCATTTATGATCAAAGTCTTAGAGGGAATTGGACAGGAGGGAACATACTTTAACATAATTAAAACCATATACGGCAAACCCTCAATTAGACATCATTCTAAATGGAGAAAAACTGGAAGCATTCCCATTACACTCAGGAACCAGACAAGGCTGTCCATTACCTCCACTCATTTTTCATACAGTGCTTGAAACTTGCTATAGCAATAAGAAAGAGAGGGAAATTTAAAATGTTCTAATTGGAAAAGAAGAGGTAAAAATATGTCTTTGCAGATGTTATGCTACTGTACCTAAGAGATGCCAAAAATTCTGCCAGAAATACTCCTAGAATTGATTAACACTTTCGGTAAAGTGGCAGATCATAAAATTAATCTACAAAAATTGTAGCCTTTCTATATACCAATAACAAGCCACTGGAGAAAGAGTACATGAAAACCCTTCCATTAACAATAGCCTCAAAAAATCTCAGAAAAAAACGAACCAAAGACATTAAAGACCTCTACAATGAGAAGTTTAAATCTTTAAAGAGAGATATTGAAGAAGACACCAAAGATGGAAGGACCTCCTATGCTCATGGTTTGGAAGAACTAATATTGTGAAAATGACCATCCTACCAAAAGCCATTTGTAAATTCAATGCAATGACATTCAAAATACCCATGACATTCTTCACAGAATTAGAAACAAACATCCTAAAATAGATATGCAAGCAGAAAAGATTCTGGATATCCAAAGCAACAATGAGTACAAAGGGCAATGCTGGGGGGATTATGATACCAGATTTCAAACTATATTACAGAGCTATAGTCATAAAAACAGCATTACACTGGCACAAAAATAGACCCTGATATCAATGGAACATAATGACAGATCCAAACACAAGTACATTCAGTTTCAGCCACCTAATGCAGCATCTTCAGCAAATGGTCCTGGTACAACTGGATCTCCACCTGTAGAAGAATGAAACTAGACCCTTATCTTTCACTTTGCACAAAAGTCAACTACAAATGCATCAACTTCATTGTTAAATCTGAAACTCTGAAACTGTTAGAAGAAAACATTGGCAATAACCCCCAAGATATAGGTGTAGAAAAGTACTTTCTATATCAGACAGCAATTGCTCAACAATCAATAAGTGGGACCTCATTAAATGAAAAATCTTCTGTACAGTAAAAGAAACAGCCAATGAAGTGAAGAGAAAAGATAGTGGGAGAAAATCTTCACTAGCAACACATATGACAGAGGTTTAACATCCAGAATTTATAAAGAACTCAAAACACAAAAAATCAAGAAAGCAAGTGACATAATTAAAAGATGGGATAAGGATTTGAGCAGAGAGTTTTCACAAGAAGAAATAAACATAGCTAAGAAATGTCTTAAAAGGTGTTCAATGTTGTTAATAATTAGGCAAATGTAAATAAAAACTACTGTAAGATTTCATTTTACCCCAGTCAGTTCAGTTAATATCAAGAATTAATGTCAGGAAAGGTAAATATTCATCCACTGCTTGTGAGATTGAAAACTTGTGCAACCCCTATGGAAAGTAGTGTGGAATACTCTTAAAACACTGAAAAATGAATCTACCTTTTGACTTGGTTATACCACTCCTTGGCATATACCCAAAGGACTCATCCTATTGCAGAGACACTTGTACATCTGTGTTTGTTGCTGTTATTTTCACAATAGCTAAGAGATGGAAACAACCTAAGTGTCCCTCAACTGATGAGTGGATAATGAAAATGTGGTACATTTACACAATGGAGTTCTACAGAGTGGTAAAGCAAGATGAAATCATGAAATTTGCAGGTAAATGGATAGAACTAGAAACTGTTATACTAAGTGAAGTAACAGAGACTTAGAAAAACAAGTGATGTACGTTCTCCTTCACATGTGGATTGTAGCACCAAGTCCTTATTTGTAAGTAGGTATCCAGCTATAACTGCAGGAACTAAGATAATGAAAAGGAAACAAGGAGGTGAAGGGAAAGAAAGAAACTGAGAGGGAAGATAAGTAGGAGGCAGGTGTTCTAAGGGAGAAATGCATAAAAATCGAAGCATTCAAATGGGGGGGGAGTGCTATATAAGAAAACTTGAGGATAAAGGGAAAGGAGGAGCTCAAGAGAGGAGGGACCATAAAAGATTGTTAATATCAAGGAAGAAATTGGGAAAATGAGGACATTTTAAATGGGAAAGCCATGGTGGAAAGGTCATACAGGGAGAGAGATAAGAGAGACAAAATACCTAGCTAGTTTAAAAAAATAAACAGAGGGAATCATATTAGTCCAACAGCCTAATGAGAAATTACACATACAATATCTCTACATGAGTCCATGTGTACAGCTAAAGGCTACATAACAAGAAACAGTGTCAGACAGAAGCCTTCCTTTAAGTTGGTGGCTAAGATGGTTCAAGAGACCTACCCAAATTACACAGGCTATTGCCACAGCCCTTGATTGCCTCACAGAATGTGAAGGTAAGGCCCTATTGCTGAAGACAGAACATACTTAGGACACAATATTTGGAGTAATGGGCCTGGAACTGACTGGTACACCACTTTTCCTGAACCTTAGCTCTCACTATGAAGGTGCCAAGTGAAAACATCATTCGATGGTCCAACAGCATCTTCAGGAACAAATAACCATATCAGTGGCCAGCACAGCACACAACATTGGTGTAGTAATGGCACTTTTATCTTGGGGGCAATCAGTACTACCTAGTTGGAATAAAATCCCCTCATTGGGAGGAAACTCAAGTGTAGTACTGTAAACATAACCAAATACACATGGCTGGAGAGGTCACAGAATTTAAAGAAGACCCCAAGACTGTCAAATCCCTAGTCTAACATAATTTCTTACTGTGTGCAAAATCCATATCTTTATATTTACAGACAAATTCCCCAATCACCACTCATCAAAATAGCTTATTTTGCACCAGATGGAGATTCTTACCAAGTATCACAATTGGTCACACACAGACATTGTCTATGAACTACCCAGGCCTAAGTCACACATCTATAATGCAACCTCTACTCTTAAAGCTCAGGGGATGTAGAACAGAAAACAGGGGTAAAGATGTCACTAATGCATCTCTCAAATCTCATTACTGAAGGTTCCTCATGCAATAGAGGGCCATGAACACAAATGGCCAAAGTGTAGAGCTCAAGAGTGAGCAGAATGTTGGTTCTTGGACAGGACTTATACATTAAACTTCACCTACACAGGGATCAGGGAGCACTGTGGAAGAAGGGATGGAAAGTTTGTAAGATCCAGGGAGGAAGCGCACGACTGTATGGAAACAGAGTCCTACAATCTCCTGGGACCCTGCTTATATGAACCAGCAACAATCGTGTCAGAATACACAAGTCCCACGCAAACTCAAATCCTAGCATAGAACTGGGGAAATGGACAGCAGACCTGAAACTTTGCTGAAGAAATATTGGTAACTGATCACGGTTAGTGAAGAAGACCTGATCTTCCTAAAGCAAGGGACTCTAGATATGTTGACTAGACCTCAGTAGATAAGCTTGCACTGAGGAACATCTGGGAACACTAACTTGACACAATAGTGTTTAACACAAATGATCGAATGTATGAATTCCAGTGAAGGTACTATGGGAGGATGCCAGCGGGGAAGGGGTTATAAAGTTGATTAAGATCAATTGAGATGTTTTGTTTGAAATACACAAATATTTAATAAAAACAAATTTTTAAAAAAGCAAAAAAAGAAATAAAAATAAAACTCCTGTGTAACCCAGCTATACCACTCATGGACATGTACCTATAGAACTCCATAACCTACCACAGAGTTACCTTCACACTTATGTTTACTGCTGCCTTTTTACACAATAGCAAGAGAATGGAACTAGCTTAAATGTGTACCAACAGATGGATGGGAAATGAAAATGCAGTGTCTATAAACAATGGAATTTAACATAGCTATAAATAAAATTGAAATTATGAAATATACACATCTATTCATGAATATGAAAAGTGTAACATTAAGTGAAGTAATCCAAACTCTGAAGAAGAACAAATATTTGGATCTTAGCTTGTAGTGTACATATGCATATATAAATATATTTGTGTGCATATATATATAACTAACATTATATATGTATGTATGTATGTATGTATGTATGTATGTACGTTAGCTAAAGGCTCCTAGAAAGGAGACCAAGGGAGTGTAAATGTAGATACCCACCATAATGATTGTAAGAGGCAGAGGAATAGATGTCTGCTGATAGATAATTCATTCTAGACTTGATAGAAAGCTTGCACCAATTAAATATCTACAGTGTGTTTGTGTCACAAGACCTGCACCATGACCAAACCTGTGGACAACAAAGTAGATGCAGGAAATTTCATGGGGGAACTGTATCTTGATGAAGAGCTATGCTACAGGCAAACAATGGATGCTCAGAGAGGGAGAATCCATTTTCACCAGGGAATGCCTCTCTGATAGATTTTCTAATCCCAAGAGGGCAGCCTTAAACACTTGTACACATGAGCACCACTAAATGGACTCAGAGCATTATATGTATCTATAGACACATATATATGTGTGTATATATGTAACAATAATAAAGGAGAGAACAAGAAATGTACAGGGAGAAGGGGGTCATATGGGAGGAGCTGGAGAGGGACACTGGGAGAGGAGGAAATGACGCATATACAATACTGATGAAAATCTCAAAAAACAAAAATCATATACAAGAACACTTGATGTAATGATCCCATTCTCTAGATAATCATGATGCAATTCTTAATTTGAAATTTTTCCAAAGTATCTTGAACTGCCTTTTACATGACACATACTTTAAAAATTATGTGGTGTTCTCAGTTAGTAATATGTTTTGACAATGATACATTGTCAGAATTGCAGCCAATTAAAGAACTATTTGACTGAAAAAAAGGAAATGCCTAGGTAGTTGGAGTGTAGGTCAAATACCATGTATGATGTGAAAGCAGAAAGGAGAGGGCAGAGGACCAGGAAGAGCAAGGGAGAAGAAGGGGATGAAGGTGATGAGGAGAGAGGATATTAAACTTTAACACACTTTGTTTAAAAATGCCATAGGGTAGAACCTTAGAAGGGGATAAATATTGCATAGTATTATTAAAAAAGAAAATGAGAATGTAAAAATGTTAAAAGGATAGGGGAACCGAGATATTTTTCAAAATAGAAAAAAACAAGAAAGCCTAAGCAAGTGATGAAGGTCTACATAGGTCTGTTGTGATATATAAAGGATCAGACAAAAATAATATACACATAATCTTAATTTTTTAAGGTCATAGTAGGAACAGAATATATGTCTCATCAAGGTTTGTTTTGGTTTTTGCCCAAGCTTCATCTACATAGCACATGGTAATTGAAAGTACCAGACTGGAGAAACTAACCTTCTTGGATGTTTAACATCCAAGAATGGTTAGAGGGATGGTTAGAGGGACTTAAAGGACAGTTTTTGCTCCTTGCCCTCCAAGGTCGACTAAGTTCCAGGGGACTATGGAGCATCTCTCAAAATATCCTGTAACTGTGGTGAGTCACTTGTCCTCTTGTTCAGGGAGGCCATGGAGACCCCACCAGATGAACCTGAACCAGTGTCCAGTCTACAAAGAGGAGGGTCAACACATAGGAAATATTTCCTCCACAATTCCAAGTGAAGCCAGCCATGGACCAGTCTACAAAGAGGAGGGTCAACACATAGGAAATATTTCCTCCACACGTCCAAGTGAAGCCAGCCATGGATGAGCAGGAATTTGACTGATCTTCACATAGACGGAAGTGGTAAAAGGGAGGAGCTAGGGGTTCCACTCAAGCTCATGTGACCCCTGAGGAACAGATCCTCCAAAGACCTTAAGAGCAAAAATAAATTGGTTTATTTGGGTCAACTCTATGGTCGTAAACACCCAAAAGGGAAGTATAACTAAAGATTAAATTGATCAGTATATTTCTTGAAGAGTTCAAGGGATGAGACTGCACAAGTGTACTGAGTTCTGGTCTCCCTCTGGCCTCCAACTATCAGAGGGCCTGAGAACCCAGGGGACAGCCTGATAGCCCCTGATCCTGCTTCCACATGGTGGTGAGCTTCCCCTAATTGTGCCACAACACCCCACTACCTAGGATTTTCTGAGATCCTTCCCAATGCCCCAGGGCAGATCTGCCTTTGGTAGGCTAAGGCTGAGATCCTAGCAGACAGCCAGAGAGGGTGGGTTTGGACCACCATCGTGGTAGCATCTGGGAGCTTAGCAGACCACCAGAGAGTGCCGGGTTCTGGCCTCCCACTGGCCTCCAACTATCAGAGGGCCTGAGAACCCGAGGGACAGCCTGACAGTCCCGGATCCTGCCTCCACATGTTGGTGAGCTTCCCTAATGGCACCATACCATCCCCCTACCTGGGATTTTGTGAGGCCCCTCCCAATGCCCCAGGGCAGCTCTGTCTTTGGTAGGCTAAGACTGGGATCTCGGCAGAGATCTGGGATCTCTAGAGAGTTCTGAGTTCTGCCCCCCCCCCGCCTCCCACTGGCATAGGGATGACAACCCACAGGACTGCCTGAGAGAGCCTGGATTCTGCCTCCATGTGGGGAAGGAAGCCTGAGTGTACCTGACTGGAGCCTGAATTAGGCTTCTGTGGGTACCCCTGAATAGCTGATCTGAAGCCATCAGTTCCCTCCAAAATAACCCTGAGAGAACCTGAACCCTGTATCAACCAGCTTTACATAACCAATAAAGAAAGGATCTAGGCACCTTTCAACTTAATTCTCATATCAGAACCACAAACAACAAAAGAAGTTCACATGCCAAAACCCCAACGAAAGAATAATAAAATGGAAACCCCAAACACTGTGTCCCCACCAAACCCCACCAAGCCTGTAGAACAGTTCTACAAGGAGAACCCTCTAGAGATAAGCCAGGACACTGAATTTAAAAGAACAATCATAAACATGATTAAGGAATTCAATGAATTTAAAGAACACACCACCAAAGAAATCAAAAAGCTAAAAGAAGAATAGGGATAAACTTCTGAATGAATTCACAAAAGAGATAGAAACATTGAAGAAAATTCAGGCAGAAATGAAGAAAGAAGTGAAAAAGCTCAATAAGCCAACCTGAAACAACAGGGGAAAGCCTCACCTCTAGAATGGATGAAATGGAAAACAGAATATCAACACTGGAGAATAAACATGAAGAACTGGACCACTCAAACAAAGAGTATGGAAAATTTTTTAAAACACAGGAATGGAATAAGCAAGAGATGTGGGACACCATGAAAAGACCAAATTTACAGATGATAAGAATAGCGGAAGGAGAAGAATTTCAGGTTAATGGTGTTGACCAGATCTTAAACAGGATTATAGAAAAGAATTTCCGGAAATTAAGGAAAGACATCCCCATACAAATACAGGAAGATATACAACACCAAATAGACAGGATCAGAAAAGAAACTTCCCATGACATATCATAGTAAAAATATTAAATGTGCAGAATAAAGAGAATACTGAAAGCAGCAAAAGAAAAACACCAAATCACATACAAGGGAAAACCCATAAGAACTACAGGTGACTTATCAGTGCAAACCATGAGAGCCAGAAGAGCCTGGACCAAGGTATTTCCAGTTCTACATGACAATAAATGCCAGCCCAGAATACTCTACCCAGCAAAAATGTCTTATACAGTTGAAGGGGAAAGAAAAATCTTCCATGACATGAATAAGCAGAAAGAATACATGTCCACAAAACCAACCCATCAAAGAATACTTGAAGCAACACAAAGAATGGAGAAAGGAACAACTATACCCAAGGGACAACAGAAAAAATTAAATGAAGGTATAATTGTGAAAACACAAAATTAGACCAAAGATGCAAACTGAAATCAAAATGATGGCAATCAACATACATCTTTCAATAATTTTAAATATCAGTGGACTGAACTCCCCACCAATGGACTGAACTCACCAGTCAAAAGACACAGGCTAAGCAATTGGATTAAGAAACAAAATCCATCTCTTTGCTGTCTGCAAGAAACCCATCTCACCCTTAAGGACAGGAACTACCTTAAGGTAAAAGGTTGGAAAAGAATATTCTAAGAAAATGGCACTAAGAAACAAGCAGGGGTTGCAATTCTAATATCCAACAAAATGGACTTCAAAGTAAAACTAATCAGAATAGATAAGGAGGGTCACTTCATTCTGATCTAAGGAACAGTTAACCAAGAAGATATTACAATCCTTAACATATATGCACCAAATTTTGGTGCTCCCAAATCCATAAAAACAACACTACAGGACTTTAAGACACAGATTAAGCCCAACTCAGTAATAGTAGGGGACTTCAATACCCCACTGTCTTCATTAGGCAGGTATACTGGACAAATAATAAACAGAGAGGCATCAGAATTATATGATACCATACATCAAATGGACCTAACAGACATCTTTTGATTATTCCAAGCAAACACCAAAGAATACACTTTCTACTCAGCACCTCACAGAACTTTTTCAAAGATTTGCCACATACTGGGCCACAAAACATACCTCAACAAATACAAAATTATTGAAATAATTCCATGCATTCTATTGGAGCACAAGGCAATAAAGCTCAAAATCAACACTCGATGAAACCCTAGTCACTACAGGAACTCTTGGCGATTGAACAACACACTCCTAAACAATGAGTGGGTCAAAGGAGAAATTAAGAAAGAAAGAAAAGAATTCCTGGAATTCAATGAAAAGGACAATACAACAAAACACAACCTCTAGGACACATTAAAAGCAGTCCCAAGAAGGAAGTTTGTAGCTCTAAGTGCCTACATTAAAAAATTGGAAAGAGCCCATATAAATGACCTAACACTGCAACTCAAAGCACTGGAAAGGCAAGAACAAATGAAACCCAAACCCAGTAGAAGAGAAATAATAAAAATTAGAGCAGAAATTAATGAAATAGAAACAAAGACAACAATACAAAGAATCAATGAATCTAAGGGTTGATTATTTGAAAAGATAACAAGATACACAGACCCTGAGCCCAGTTAACCAAAACAAAGAAAGAGCAAATCCAAGTCAACAAGATCAGAAATGAAAGGGGAAACATCACAACAGACACCCAAAAGATCCAAACCATTATAAGGGAGTATTTTCTTTTGTCTTTTTGAGGCAGGGTCTGTCTGTAGCCACAGCTGTCCTGGAACTCACTATGCAGACCAGGGTGGCCGCAAACTCACAAAGATCCACCTGCCTCTGCCTCCCAAGTGCTGGGATTAAAGGCGTGCGCAACCACGCCTGGCTTACAGGGGAGTATTTTAAAAACCTATATGCTACTAAATCTGAAAATCTTAGAGAAATGGATGGATATCTGAAATCATGGGAACCTCCAAAGTTAAACCAAGAAGAGATCAACAGTTTAAACAGACCCATAACATAAAAGGAAATTAAAACATTAATACAAAGCCTCCCAACTAAAAAAAGCCCAGGCCCAGATGGATTTACAGCAGAATTCTACCAGATATTTAAAGAATGTACCAGACATTTAAAGAAGACCTCCAACCAATACTACTTAAATTATTCAAAATGATAGAAACAGAGGGAGAACTCCCAAATTCCTTCTATGAAGCCAACATCATAGAAAGACACAACCAAAAAGGAAAACTATAGAGCTGTATCCTTAATGAACACAGAGGCAAAAATTCTTAACAAAATACTTGCAAACCATATACAGACACACATATAAAAAGATCATTCACCTTGATCAAGTAGGCTTTATCCCAGAAATGCAGGGATGAAATACACCAAAGATCTCTACAATGAAAATTTTATATCGTTAAAGAGATTGAGGAAGACACCAGGAGATGGAAGGAACTCCCATGTTCATGGATTGAAAGAATAAATATTGTTAAAATGACCATCCTACCAAAAGCAACATATAGATTCAATGCAATCTGAATCGAAATCCCCATGACATACTTCACAGAATTAGGAAAATGCATCCTTAAATTCATATGGAGGCACTAAAGATCCAGGATAGCCAAAGCAACAGTGAGCACAAAGAGCAATGGTTGGGGGATTACTATACAAGATCCCTGTCTAGAACTTGTAATGCTAACTACTCTTGCCTTTACTTCATCTTCACATTTCCTATTCAAGATTCAAGGACTTTTTTCTTCCCTTAGAGACAAGAGTTATGCAATTTGGGAGTCTTTTAGATAGACCCACTGAAGGGGTACTCCAGTTTCCTCACCCTGCATCCCTGTTCAGCATGGAAGAAGCCAGAGTCGTCTGCGCCCCTATTCCCTATTGGCAATTTGGGTAACCCCTTCAGAGGATGGCATGATAAGAATAGGAAATAGGAATTGGCTAGGCAGTTAGGGTAAAAAGACCCCAAAGAAATGTAGCCAGTTTCTTGGCTAAAAGTCAAAAATGTCCTTGAGCCCATTAGCAACATTCTCTGTTCCAAAGGACAAAAATCTGAAAAGTATTTGGGAACTTGTATCTAATCCTTAAAATTTTAGTGTTACCTCTTCAGAGGGGAGGAATGTTTGAGGGGAGGGAGTGAGCATGGATTTGATCAAAACACCTTATATACATGTATGAAATTCTCAATAAATTTTTTGTAAAAATTAAAAAAAAAAAGAGTTCAAGGGATTAGACTTCCCGGACATAGACTTAAGTTCATATAAAGTGTTATTTAGACAGTTATTTATCATTGATGATTTTGTTTCTAATCATAAAATGCTGCTCAGATGTAAGATTTCAAATCTTGTTCTGCAATGCTGTAGTGCCCACCTGTAGGTAAGGGAGACAACCCACTATTCTAAATGATGGCTAAATTTGTTTTCTCCCCCTATCTAAAAGCCTTTGAGAGGGAACTGACACTGATTTTAGCCACTCCAACAGCTATCAATTGCCTGAAAATAAATCTTGAGTCCATCACTCTTGAGTCCATCCTTGGCAGCCAAAAGAAAAATGAGAAGGATCCCAATAGAGGGATGCTTTTGGAAGCTCTTGTCAAGAAATTCCAAGGGACTCTGATATAAACATTTGAAATTTGCCATTTTGACATTTTTTTTCTGGTTCTCTGTCTAGGACTTGTAATTCTAGCTACTATTTCCTTTACTTCTCCTTCACATCTCTTAGGCAGCAGTCAAGGACTTTCTTTTCTACCTACAGTTAAAAGGTATGTAATTTAGGAGTCTTTTAGATAGACCCACTGAAGGGGTACCACAATTGCCTCACCCTGCGTCCCAGTCCAGCATTGAAGAAGTCAGAGCAGTCTGCATCCTGATTCCCTATCAGCTATTTGGGTAACCTCTTCATGGGATGATGTGATAAGAACAGGAGGCAGGAGCTGGTTAGGCAGTTAGGGTAAAAAGACCTCAAAGAAAAGTATCCAGTTTTTTGGCTAAAAATCAAAATGTTCTTGGGCCTCTTAGCAATATACTCTGTTCCCAAGGCCAAAAATGTCAAAAGTATTTGGGAGCTCTTATATAATCCCTAAAATATTTTAGTTACGGCTTCAGAGTAGCAAAAAGGCCCATTAAAAAGAAAAAGAAAAAAAAGAAAGAGTACAGGAAGTTGTTTAGGAAAAAAATTAAACAGAGTATGGGAGGAGTTGGAGGGGAGGGAGTGGGCGTGGATTTGATCAAAACACTTTATATGTATGTATGAAATTCTCAATAATTTTTTTTAAAGTTAAAAAAATAAATATGGCTATTCAGAAAGAAATGCCATAGTGTTTTCTAATACTTTGCATGCTAAATCAATAAATAAAATGATGGAATTGTGGTGGCCTTTCAAAGGATTGTCTGCAAGAACTACACCTTTGTAGTTTACTGGAGCCTGGCAAATTGCAAATCCCACATTACAACATTTTATTTATGAAAGTGAACAAATTACCCCTAAGACTTAAAGTTTAGAAATGTGTTGAAGGGCAACACTGTTTCACTAGTATGCGTTGTACAGACACATACTCAAGTAAAAAATATTCAAGTCACCTTGGAAAGCCAAAAAGTGGCATGCTATTGCCGTAGGAATTCAGTAGCAGTGTACACACATGTCTTTGACTCATATAAAAACACTTCACTTGTGACTTTAGAAACTGGGAAACAGCTGGGCATGGTGATGCTGGCCTTTAATCTCAGCACTTGAGAGGCAGAGGCAGATGGATATTTGTGAGTTGGAGGCCAGTCTGGTCTACATAGTGAGTTCCAGGACAGCTAGGGCTACAAGGAGACCCTTTCTCAAAAAACAAACAAAAGAAACCCCCCAAAACAAAACAAACAAAAAGCTTGGAAACAGACATTTAGACTTGAAATAATTGTGAGCACCTACAAAGTTCCCATCAGGGAGGTGCAAGATACAGTGGAAAAAGCGAGGCAAGTCAGGAGAAGGGACCTTTTCTTAAGATAAGCCTGGAGTGGGGGAGGGGTAGGGGGCACGGCAATGAGTCTGTGTAGGCACATTTAGCTCTTCTGGTGACTGAACAATTCACTGAAAATCCGTAGATATTCTTTGTGTCCTAATTCTATTGTACCACTGGCAACCATCTAACACGTTGTTGAAAATGCGGGAATCACATACAGGAGAAGTATGAAATGGCAGCGGCTCTGGAGAGGCTGCTTGAGAAACTGTGCCCTTGCTTCCTTAGCTTTCTGTGTCTTACAAACACTCCCACCCACGGATTCGCTAGAGTTATCTTACACCAGGCTCTCCTATATACCCCTTACCTGAAATTTGAGTTTCAGGAAGCCAAGGACAAACGCAATCAAAATGCTGGTCACGAGGACGAAAGGGACATTCATAGTCTCTTCCGCGATTTCTTTCCTGACAAAGTGAAACACTAGGCTGTGGAAGCAGCAGCAGCAGGGAAGTAGTCACCGGGCTGCAGAAGCCTGGGCACAGTGAGCTTCTTGTCCTGCACTGCCTGGTGATACTGGCCTGAGTAGTCCGTGGCCTGCCTTATATACTGCAGGTAACTTCACCCCTCACCTTTGTCTAGGGATGTGTGACTTCATAATCAGAGCTTTGTGATACATTGTCATGACAACATCTTGGCCTGCAGGAAGCCAGGTGTGTCCTGTTAACTGCCTGCTGGGTGCTGAACCAGGTCATTGGGGCTGAGATAAATAGAGAATGATGGCCGTTTGGGATACCAACCGGAAGATGCTGAAACAAACGTGTGCTGTACATAGTTCCACCAAATAAATGTGTGATGTAAAAAGCACTCCTTTCTCCTTTGTTCCTTAAAAATGTGTGCCTTGGGTCTGTAGAGATGGCTCAGTGGTTAAGAGCACTGGCTGCTCTTGCAGAAGACCTGGGTTCAGTTCCCAGCATCCACCTGACAGCTACAAACAGTCTGTACCTCCATGGGTTAGTCAGTTTCTGTTGCTGTGATAAGAACACTGACCAAAGCAATTTATAAAAGAAAGAGTTTATTTGAGCTTACAGTCCATCATAGCGGGGAGGCATCGTGGCAAGAGGTGGCTGGAATAGAAGCAGAACGCTCACATCAAGTGGGCACAGGAAGCAAGAGAGCAACTTGAGATCTGGGCAGCCTTAAGAACTCTCTAAGCCGGCCCCCAGTGACTGCTTACTTCCTCCAGCATAGCCACTCCTTCTAAAACCTCCCAGTACAGTGACAACTGGGGACAAAATGTTCAAATACTTGGAGCCTGTGGGGGACATTTTCATTCAAATCACAACACTGCAGTTCCACGGGAATCCAACGCCCTCTTCTGACCTCTGTGGGCATTGCATAGCATGGGTTCACTTACATACATGCATGCAATACATACATACACATAAAAAATAAATATTTGGGGGCTGGAGATATGGCTCAGTGGTTAAAGCACTGACTACTCTTGCAGAGGACCTGGGTTTGAGTCCCAGCACCAACATGGTGGCTAAGAACCGTCCTCAACTCCAGTTCCAGGGGAATTTGAAGTCCTCTGTGGCATTGCACGACATGGGTGCCCTCACATATGTGCAGGCAATACACTCATACACATAAAATAAAATAATAATATTAAAAAAATATTTTAAAGATGTGTGCCTTTGCTGCAACCCCCGTCTTTCTCCCAATAAAAAAAAATTATTGAACTTTTGTAATTTTAGACAATGGTTCTTAATCAAATTTAGACCCCTCCCTCCATTCACGCACTCCCCCCACCTCATGTATTCCACCATACACTCTCATTCCCACCCAGTCAGGCATTTGTACCTAGATGTCCTTCAGTATAATTTTGTCCATCAGAGTCTAGTCAGCCCATATAGAGTTTGTAAGGCATACTCTCCTTCATCCAGCATCAATCAGTCTCCAATGCTTCTATCTAGGAATAACCCACAACCAATTTCTCTCCTCCCTTCTGGGTCCTTTATTTAATTGAATTGGCATGGGTCCTGTGCTGAATGCTGCCATTGCCAGAAGTTAACATGTGCAAGCTTCCTGGTCTGAAACCTCCAGCTTCCCTGTGTTCATAAAACATCCCTAGCATTTACAATCTTTCCACCCCCTCTTCCACAATAGTCTACTAAGGACCAATGATTGACTCAGGACTGTGGGAGGGTGAGATTCAATATAGGAGACCCATCTATGGCTACACACTGTGCAGTCTCTTATTTTTTAAAACTTAGTCAATTGTGGCCTTCTGTGTGCATCACACTCTGTTGTGTAAGGTAGCTTTGCTGGTGAGAGTTGAGGGATACATTAGTTTTCCCTCTACCTCTTGTTCTGCTCTCCCATGAGCCGTAGGTGTGTAGAGATTCAACTGTAGATGTATCACTTAGTTCTTTGCATTTCTCAGACATATTTTTTTCTGTGGCTAACCAGATGTGGAATTCTGCAGTAGCCTCTATCTGTTACACAAAGAAGCTTCTTTGATGAGTATTCTTGTCTGTAAATATAAGGATCCATATTTAGCATATGGTAGGGAATTTCATTTGTTTAGAGATATGAAAAAGATAGGATTTTCTCTAGGATCTATGGGCTCTTCGGCCATGTGTATTTGGCTGAGTTTACAGTGTCACCCAGGAGGGCTTTACATGTAATTAGATAGCTGTTGATTGCCCCCCAGATAACTGCACTGATACTGGTAGTTTGCCAGGCTAGTCATTATGGTTATTAGAGTTTAGGGCTGGGTTGGACAATTGATTGCTTTTCTCCCTTGACAGTTTGCATATTTACATCTACCATTATGATATTTAAACTTAAGGTAGAAGGCCTCCAGGTCAGTTCCCTTTCCATTGTTCCAAGTCCTGTATCTGAAGCATGTCTTGTCTTCAGGGTATTATCTACTAGTTTTGGGAGATAACCAAGACCTTTGGCAATAGCCTGTGTTATTTCGGGAGTCTCCTGGACCACTCCCACCAGCCATTCAAAGGGAGGTCTCTTCTGTCTGGTACTGTGTTCCTTGCCAAGCAGTTCCCAGGTATACATAGGCACTAGCATTTAGACACATTATGGGCATTTCTCATGGGGTATCATGTTTCCCTTTGTGTTTCCTGGCCCCCCAAGATTTGTTCATCTCTGCACTTATTCCTCCCATTTGGACTCCCTCCCTGCTCCCCAGTTCCAGCTCCTCCATTATCCAGACCCTCCCCCCAATAGCACCTGCCTCCCACCATTCCCCCTCTCCTTACTTCCCTTCCCCCCAACACCTTGGCCCCTTTCACATCCCTTTCTCCTCTCTTCCCTGTTGAACACTGCCACTTTCTCCGCCTCTCCAGTGGTACCATCTGCTCCCTGCTATCCCCCTCTTTCAGGTTCTTTCTTTTCCTCTATCTGCATGTATCCTTTCTGTTTTCCTGGCTCCTAGTGCTACATCAGATTATACTCACATATAAAGAATTGGTGCTATAATCTTCAAATGAGGGAGAACATACATCATTTGCTTTTCTCTGTGTTGCTTCACTTAGTTTAACACTCCCTAGTTCCACCCATTTACCTGCAAATTTCATAATTTCATCTTTTCTTACAGCTGAGTAGAACTCTGCTGTGTAAATGTGGCACATTTTTTTTATCCATTTGTCAGTTGAGGGACATTTAGGTTGTTTCCATTTCTTAGCTACTATGAAAAGAGCAGCAACAAACATGGATATACAGATATCTTTATGAGTTCTTTGGGTGTATGCCAAGGAGTGGTATCACTGGATCATATGGTAGGTTCATACTTAGTTTTTTGAGTTTTCCACATGCTTTCCATAGTGGTTTCAGGAGTTTTCATTCTCACCAGCAGTGAAGGAGTTTTCTCCTTTCTCCACATCCTTACCAGCATTTGGAGTCTTTCATTTTCTTGATCTTAGCCAGTCTGACTGGGGTAAGATGAAATCTTAAACAGGTTTTTATCTGCATTTCTCTAATTACTAAGGGTGTTGAGTATATTTTTAAAAATCTTTTTAAGACAGGGTCTCCCTCTATCCCTACTGGCCTGGAACTCACTATGTAGACCAGGCTGGCCTTGAATGCACAGAGATCCACCTGCTGTTTGTATATTCTGGATATTAATTCTCTGTCAGATGTGTAGCTGGTAAACATTTTCTCCCACTCAGTGGGTTTTCCCTTCCCTTCCTTGGTTGTTTCTTTCACTGTACAGAAACTTTGTAGCTTTAATGAAGTCCCACTTATTGAATTTTGAGGTCTTTACTCCATGTGGAGTTGCTTTTGTGTAGGATGAAAAAATAAGGGCCCAATTTCATTCTTCTGCAGGTGGATATCCAGTTTTCCCTGCATCATTTGTTGAAGATGCTGTCTTTCTTCCATTGCATGTTCTTGGCACCTTTGTCAATTATCAGGTGACTGAAATTGCATGTATTCATACTTGGATCTTCTATTGTGTTCCATTGATCTACATGACTATTTTTGTGCCAGTACCATGCTGCTTTTATGACTATAGGTCTGTAATATAATCTGAGGTCTGGTATGGTGATTCCCCAGTGTTGTTCTTTTAGCCCAAGATTACATTGGCTGTCTGGGGTCTTTTGTGATTCCATATGAATTTTAGGATGACTTTTCTAGTGCTTTGAAGAATGTCATGGCTATTTTCAATGACATTGCATCGAATCTATAGGTTGCTTTTGGTAAAATGGTCATTTTCACAATATCGATTCTACCAATCTATGAGCATGGTAGGTCTTTCCGTATCCTAGTGTCTTCCTCTGTCTCTTTCTTTAGAGATTTGAAACTTTCATTGTAGAGATCTTTAATGTCTTTGGTTAGGTTTATTCCTAAATATTTTTTATGAAGCTATTGTGAATGGGAGGGTTTGCTTGAATGTTTTTTTCTGATTGCCTGTAATTGGTATATAGAAAAGCTACTCTATTTTGTAAGTTGATTTTGTAACATGTCATTTTATTGACAGTATTAATCGTGTCTAACAGTTTTCTGGTGGAATTTTTGGGATCTTTTATGCATAGTGTCATATCATCTACAAACAGAGATAGTTTGACCTCCTCTTTTCCAGTTAGTACTCCTTTAATTTCCTTCTCTTGTCTTATTGCTCTTGCAAGAATTTCAAGCACTATATTGAAAAGAAGTGGAGATAGTGGACAGCCCTGTCTGATTATTGATTTTAATGTGATTGCTTCCAGTATTCCTTCATTTATGATGTTGGCTACAGGTTTGTTTTATATAGCTTTAATTATGTTGACGTATGGGTATGTTACCTCCAGCCCAACCCTATAAGAACTTTTAGCATGAATGTATGTGTTTTGTCAAAGGCCTTTTTGCGTCTATTGAGATGGCCATGTGGTTTTTGTCTAAGTCGATTTATATGTTTTATTACATTTATTGTCTTATGTATATTGAACCATCCTTGAATCTCTGGAATCAAGCCAATTTGAACATGGTATATGAACTTTTTGATGTGTGTCTGTATACAATTTGCTAGTATTTGGCTGAGTATCTTTGTGTCTATGTTCATTAAGGATATAGGTCTATAGTTTACTTCCTTTGTTGTATCTTTACCTTGTTTTGGTATTAGAGTGACACTTGTTTTGTAGGAGGAGTTTGGGAGTTCTCCCTCTGTTTCTATCTTTTCAAATAATTTAAGCAGTATTGGTTGCAGAGTTTCTTGGAATGTCTGGTAGAATTTTTCTGTGAATCTATCTGTGCCTGGACTTTTTTTAGTTGGGAGGGTTTGTATTACAGTTTGAATTTCCTTATTTGTTGTGGGTCTGTTTAACTGTTGCTTTCTTCTTGGTTTAACATTGGTGGTGTACATAATTTTAGAAATTCATCCATTTCTTTTTAATTTTCAAATTTAATGGAGCATAGATTTTTAAAATAGTCCCTTACAATGTTCTGGATTTTTGTGTGTGTCTGTTGTGGTGTTTCCACTTTTGTCTCTGATTTTGTTGAATTGGATTTTCCCTTTCTTTCTTTCGGTTAACTGAGATAAAGATCTGTCTATCTTGTTTAACCTTTCAAAGAACCAGCTCTTAGATTCATGGATTCTTTTGTATTTTTTTTCTTTGTTTCTACTTCATTGATTTCTGCTCTGATTTTTGTTATTTCTTGTCTACTAGGTTTCAGGTTTATTTGTTCTCTCCTTTCCATCGTCTTGAGTTGAAATTTTAAGTCATTTATTTGTTCTTTCTGATATTTTTTTGGTCTTTTTGAGACAGGGTTTCCTGTAGCCCCAGCTGTCCTGGAACTCACTATGTAGACCAGGCTGGCTTCAAACTCACAGAGCTCCTCCTGCTTCTGCCTCCTGAGTGCTGGGATTAAAGGCATGTGCCACCACACCCAGCTTCTGATTTTTTTAATGTAGGCATTAAGAGCTATAAATTTCACTCTTAGGATTGGGTTGATGGTATCCCAGGGGTTGTTTTGTGTTGTAGTCTCATTTTCATTTAGTTCAAGGAATACTATTATTTCTTTCTTAATTTCTTCTTTGATCCACTCATCATTCAGGAGTGTGTTGTTTAATCTCCATGAGTTCGTGTATTTAGTAGAGCTTCTTTTGCTGTTGATTATAAGCTTTATTGCACTGTCATCTGATAGAATGCATAGAATTATTTCTATTTGTTGAGATTTGTTTAGTGTCCTAAAATATGGTCAATTTTAGAAAAATTGCATGGCCTGTTGAGTAGAAAGTGTATTCTTTGGTGCTTGGGTGGAATATTTTGTAGATATCTGTTAGGTCCATTTCACATAAGACGCCACTTAATTCAGATGTCTTTTTCTTTTATTTGGTCCAGTCCATCTGTCTATTGAAGATAGTAGGGTACTAAAGTCACCTACCATTACTCAGTTTGGATTAATCTCTGTTTTATAGTCTTGGAGTACTGTTTTTTTTAATCTTGGGATAAAAACAAGTTTTACTGTAAATAATGGTGATCAATGTATAAGATTAAAGGCGTTTTTTTTTTTTTTTTTTCCTTTTTTTGGTCTTTTTGAGACAAGGTCTCCTTGTAGCCCCAGCTGTCTTGGAAATATGTAGACCAGGCTGGCCTTAAACTCACAGAGATCCTCTTGTCTCTGCCTCCTGAGTGCTGGTGGGATTAAAGGCATGCACCATGATGCCCAGCAGAGGCCTATTTTTTTTATTCAGAACTTAATTACTTTGTCATCACCTACCCCATGATGTAAAGAGCACTCTCCAGAGGAAGAAATCTACATGTACTTTGAACCTGAAACGCTGGATCTCAATGAACCACTCTTGGGACATTTCAGTACATCAACATTGACATATTCAATAACAATTTCCAGAGTTAAGATGCATCTCTTTCAAAATTGGCTGTAATTTTTAAGTTTACAGTTGAATTAATACAATTATACAATATTGTACTCAGTATAAACCATATAAGACATAAAATTAAATGAAGTTTTAACCTTTAAAAAGGACCTCCATTTCATTATTAAAATACACAGTTTCATACAAAAAAGTTCATTTTTAATGCAATTGACACTAAGATGTTTGCACATGCATGTCTGATCTTTATATATCTGATTATTACTAGTCACAGTCAGTTATTTTCTGAGATCCTTGGCATCTGAGCATGGATATAAAGTCATCAGGTAGATTTCAATGGTAATGTTTTACACATCTACTGATGATTAAGGAAAAACATTTTATGCTTTGAAGAAATATTATTTAAATTTTTTTAATTTAATAACCACATGATTAGAAGAAGCATTTCATTACAGCCTTGACATATTCAGTAACACACTCCAGAACAAGAATACATCTCTTTCAAAAGTGGCTGTAAAGTTTCAGGTTCACAATTGAATTAATACTGTTATACAATATTGAACTCAGTTATAAGCCCTGTAAGATATAAAATTGAGTTTTTACCCTTTAAAAAAGATCTCTGCTCTCTTGGGGTGGATCTATCGCAGAGCCCTCCATGCCTTGACTCCCCCAGCCTCATTCGCCCTTCCATCTCCCCCGCTGTTCTCTGCTCCTCATTTGGGCCCTGCGCCATTCCTGGTCTTGGGGCCCCAGACACCTGGGGAACCAGTATTGCTTCCTGATCATTTTCACCCAGACCAGCTTGGTGCCTTCCTTGGGCCCCAGGAGCACTGCTTCTGGACCTGATTCCGCCCTCACCTCCCTCTACTTCCCTGGTCCTGCAACACCTGCCAGCCTCTTTCTGGGGCTGACAGCCTCTTTCTGGGGCTTGGAGGCTTACCTTGACTCTCCCTGATCCTTTGTATCCAGTACAACCCAGCTACTCAATCCACTTCCTGGGAAATGTTGGGGCTTCTTCCCACCCCATCTGCCTTTGCATCCCTGCGTGGGACGGCCAAAGCCAGGATGTCAGGTCAGTCCAACATCCAAGTTCCTGAGGCCAAAATCATTCTTAGAAGATTCCAGACCTAAGGAGAAAGTCTGAAAACTTCTGACCCACATTGCAATTGGGCCACCGCGGAACTCCTGAAGACAAAATCAATCTGGCCATGACAATATGAAATCAAAAGAGAGAACCAGAAGCTTAGACGAACCAGCTCTTCATAC
>NW_008330298.1:268563-268763 GCF_000622305.1 Nannospalax galili
CAATCAACACCAGAAGAAGCCCTAATCACCACATGAACACATGGAGATTAAAAAACACACTCCTAAATGATGAATGGGTCAAAAGAGAAGAGAAATTAAGAAAGAAATAAAAGTATTCCTGGAACTAGACAATACAATTAAATGAAAAGGACAAAACCTCTGGGACATGCTGAAAGCGGTTCTTAGAGGGAAGTTTATAG
>NW_008330298.1:271817-277922 GCF_000622305.1 Nannospalax galili
AACAGTTTCCAGAGCAAAGACACAGCTCCTTCAAAAGTGGCTATAAAATTTCTAGGTTCGCTGTTGAATCAATACAGTTATACAATATTGAACTCAGTATAAGCCATGTAAGACATAAAATTGAATGAGTTTTAATCCTCAAAAGAGATCTCCGTTTCATTTTAAAATATAGTGTTTCTTACAGAAGGACTCATTGTTTTTGCTACTAACACTGAGATGTTGGTGCATGCATCTCTAATCTGTATGTATCTGATTATTACTAGTCATAATGAGTTGCACTTAGATCCTTGGCGCCTAATTATGTCTATAAAGTCATTGGGTAGGTTTCAATGGTAATGTTTATCACCTCTACTAATTAACATGTCATAATTTTTTATGCTTCCTCTTCAAATAAAATACATTTTAAAAAATTTGTTGGTTTTTTTTGCGTGTGTGTGTGTGTGTGCATATCACACAGAACATCCCAAACCATCTTATTTAACTATACACCCACTTCCCAGATGGCATCCTCCCATTGCCTCCCTGCCCCCACTACAGCCCTTATACTCTGTTATGCCTGTTTCTGTCTGCTGTGCTGTCGGCACCTCCAGCTGTTCCCCACTATTTATCCATCCGGTGAATCTAGTCAGCCTATCTAGAGGTCTTTGTGTTAGGAAGGTCAGCTGTTCCTCCTCTAGCAGCAATCAGTTGTTAATATTCCTTTAGATAAGATTGTGGTCTGCTGTCTATTTTCACAGTTCTATGCTGGTTGCTATCTGGGAGTCCCTTTGGCCACCCTGGCCAACAACTCAAAAGATGGTATCTCCTATCTGGCATTGTTGCTTGTAATGTAGCCTTTAGCTATGTATATGTACTCTTGATAAATTATATTGGCCCCTCTAATCTTTGATTATACTTTCCTTTTGGGTGTTTAAGACCATACAGTTGGCCCAGATAAACCAATTTATTTTTACTCTTAAGGTCATTTGAGGATCTGTTCCTCGGGGGTCACATGGGCTTGGGAGGAGCCCCTGGCTTCTTTCTTTTACCGGTTCTGCCTATGTGAAGATAATTCAAAGGTCCTGCTTGACTATGGCTGGCTTCGCTTGGAAGCATGAAGGAATCGATTCCCCTGCGTTGACACTCCTCTTTGTAGACTGGACACTGGTTCAAGTCCATCTCGTGGGGTCTGCTAAGCCTCCTTGATCAAGAGGACAGGTGACCCACCACAATTAACAGGACATTTTGGGAGATGCTCATAGTCTGCTGGAACTAGTCGACGTAGGAGGGCAAGGAGCAAAAACTGTCCTTTATGTCCCTCTGACCAAATTATTATAGGCCTCAAAATATGTCTGTTAAACATCCAAGAATGTTAGTTCCACCAGTCTGGTACTTTTAACTGCTGTGTGTCATGTAGCTAAATCTTGGGCAAAGACCAGTTGTTCTCAGATAAACCTTACCTAGACAAATATTTCTTGAACTGATATATATAATTTGTCAGTAGGTTTTTGGAGTATTATGGCTCCCTCTTGTTTTTCAAAACTAGCTAGGCATTATTTATCTCTCGCATTGTCTAACCCATCCATTGTTTCCCCAATTAAGGTGCCCCCATTTTCCCCCTTCCTTAATAATACCTTTCTCCTATGGTCCTACCTCTCTTGAGCTCCTTCTTTCCGTTTATCCCCTAGGTTCCTTGTATACCCTTCCCTCCCCGCTCCCTTAAACTAACCCAATTTTTATCCATATATCCCTTATTAACTCCTGTTTCCTACTGCTCTTCTCTTTCAGGTTCTTTCTTTTCCTTTACCTCCCTGGTTCCTTTCTGTTATCCTGGTTCCTGTAGCTATGTCTGGATACATACTCACTTGTCAGTATTTGATTCTAGGATCCTCATATGAGGGAGAAAATATATCGACTTTTTTTATGTGTCTGTGTTACTTCACTTATTATAAGTTTCTAATTCAATCCATTTACCTGCAAATTTCATGATTTCATCTTTCTTTACTGCTGAGTAAAACTCCATAGTATAAGTGAACATTTTCATTATCCACTCCTCAACTGAGGACACATAGGTTGCTTCCATCTCTTAGCTATTGTGAAAAGAGCAGCAATAAAATGGATGTTCAAGTATCTCTGCAATAGGATGAGTTCTTTGCATATATGCCAAGGAGTGGTATTACTGAGTCAAATGGTAGGTTCATTCGTAGTTTTTAAAGAGTTCTCCACACTGCTTTCCATAGGGGTTGAACCAGTTTGCAGCCCCATCAGCAGTGGATGAGTGTTCCCCTTTATGCATATCGTCTTCAGCATTTGGTATCATTTGTTGTTTTGATCTTAGCCAGTCTGACTGGGGTAAGATGAAATCTTAAATATGTTTTAATTTGCATTTCCCTAATTATTAGTGATGTTGAACATCTTTTAATATGCTTCATAGCCATCTTTACTTCTTCTTTTGAGAACTCTCTGTTCAGCTCCTTAGCCCATCTTTTACTTGGGTTACTTCTTGTCTTGATTCCTGTTTTTTGAGTTCGTTATATATTCTGGATATTAAACCTCTGTCAGATGTGTCATTGGTGAAGATTTTCTTACATTCTTTGGGTTTTCTGTTCACTTCCCTGGTTGCCTCCTTTGATGTACAGAATCTTTTTAGTTTAATGAGGTCCCATTTGTTGATTCTTGACCTTGTTTCCTGAGCAATTAGTGTCCGGTTTAGAAAATCCTTTCTTACATCTATAACTTGTAGGTTTTTCCCAATGTTTTCTTTTAATAGTTTCAGAGTTTCAGGCTTTACATTGAGGTCTTTGATCCATTTGGAATTGACTTTTGTGCAAGGTGAAAGATAGGTGTTTGTTTCATTCTTTTACAGGTGGAGATCCAGTTTTACTAGCACCATTTGCTGAACATGCTGTCTTTCCTCGTTTGAATATTCTTGGCCTGTTTGCCAAATATCAAGTGGCAGAAATTGCATGTAGCCATATTTGGGTCTTCAATTTTGTTCCATTGATCTACAGGTCTATTTTTTGCCAGTTCCGTGTTGTGTTTATGACTATAGCTCTGTAATACAGCTTAAAATGTGTTATAGTAATCCCCCCAGCATTACTCACTGCTCAGGGTTGCTTTGGACAGCCAAGAGGTCTTTTGTGCTTCCACGTGAATCTTAGGATCGTTTTTTCCAATTCTGTGAAAAATTTCATGGGGATTTTGATTGGCATTGCATTGAACCTATAAATGGCTTTTGATTGGATGGTCATTTTCACAATATTAATTCTTCCAATCCATGAGCAAGGAGGTCCTTCCATCTTCTGATAACTTCATCAATCTCTTTCTTTAAAGAATTAAAATTTTCATTTTAGAGATCTTTAATGTCTTTGGTCAAGTTTATTCTGAGATTTAATTTTTTGCAGCTATTGTGAAGGGGAGTGTTTCCATGTGCTCTTTCTCTGCTTGTTATTTGTATATAGAAAGGTTACAGACTTTGGTAGGTTAATTTTGTAACCTGCCACTTTACTGAGTGTATTAATAATTTCTTCAGAGTTTTCTGGTGGAGTTTTTGGCATCTCTTAGATATAATATCATATCATCAAATAGGGATAATTTGATCTCTTCCAATTATTACTCCTTTAAGTTCCTGCTCTTGTCTTATTGCTCTTGCAAGAGTTTCAAGTACTATGTTAAAGAGAAGTGGGGATAGTGGGCAGCCTTGTCTGGGATGTTGGCTGTGGGTTTGTTATATATGGCTTTAATTATGTTGAGGTATGTTCCCTTCAGTCCAATTCCCTCGAGGACTCTGAACATAAATGCATGTTGCATTTTTTCAAAGGCCTTTTGTGCATCTATTGAGATGGCCATGTGTTTCTTGTCTTTGAGTTCATTTATATGATTTATGACGTTTATTGACTTACGTATTTTGAACCATTCCTTCTCTGTGATAGAGCCGACTTGGTCATAGTGGATGATTATTTTGATGTGTGTCAGTATGCTGTTTGCAAGTATCTTGTTGAGAATTTTTGCATCTATTTTCATTAAGATATGGGTCTATAGTTTTCTTTTTGGTTGTATATTTACCTGGCTTTGGTATTAGAGTGATGCTGGCTGCTTCATAGAAGGAATTTGGAAGTTCTCCCTCCGTTTCTATCTTTTTCAATAAATTAAGTAGTATTGGATGTAGACATTCTTTAAATGTCTGATAGAATTATGCTGTAAATCTGTCTGGTTCTGGGCTTTTTTTTAGTCAGGAATTTTTTGTATTACTGTTTCAATTTCTTTTTGTGTTATGGGTCTGTTTAAGCTGTTAATCTCTTCTTGGTTTAGTTTTGGTGGTTCCCGTGCCTTTAGATATCCGTCCATTTCTTTTAGGTTTTCAAATTTTGTAGCATATAGGTTTTTAAGATTTTCCCTTATAATGTTATGTATCTTTCTGGTATCTGTTGTGATGTTTCCTCTTTCATCTCTGATTTTGTTGATTTTGAGGTGCTCTTTCTTTCTTTTGGTTAGCTGGGCTAGCGGTCTGTCAATCTTCTTTATCTTTTCAAAGAACCGGGTCTTGGATTAGTTGATTCTTTGTAGTATTTTCTTTGTTTCGATTTCATTAATTTCTGCCCTGATTTTTGTTCATTTCTTCTTGTCTGCTGGGTTTGGGTTTCATTTGTTGTTGCTTTTCAAGTGTCTTGACTTGCAATGTGAAGCCATTTATTTGTGTTCTTTCTGATTTTTTTGAAGTAGGCACTTAGAGCTATAAACTTCCCTCTAAGGACAGCTTTCAGCGTGTCCCAAACGTTTTGGTGTGTTGTATTGTCCTTTTCATTTAGTTCGAGGAATATATTTATTTCTTTCTTAATTTCTCTTTTGACTCATTCATCATTAATGGGTCTGTCGTTTATTGTCCATGTGTTCATGTGGTGACTAGGGCTTCTTCTGGTGTTGACTTTAAGTTTTATTGCATAGTGGTCTGATAGAATGCATGGAATTATTTCAATCTTTTGTATTTGTTGAGGTTTTTTTTTTTGTGTGCCCCTGTATATGGTCGATTTTGGAGAAGGTTCCATGTGGTGCTGAGTAGTGGAATACTTGGGTGCTTTGGTGGAATACTCATTAGATGTTTGTTAAGTCCATTTTATATACGGTATTGTTTAATTCAGTTGTATTTCTGTTAACTCTCTGCCTTGTTGTCCTATCTAATGGAGACAGTGAGGTTATGAAGTCCCCTACTATTAATGAGTTGACATTAATCTGGGTCTTAAAGTACTGTAGTATTGTTTTTATGAAGTTGGGTGCTCCAGAGTTTGGCAAATATATGTTCATGATTGTAATAGCTTCTTGATTTATTGTTCCTTTGATCAGAATGAAGTGGCCCTCTTTATCTCTCATGATTATTTTTAGTTTAAAGTCTGTTTCGTCAGATATTAGAATTGCAACTCCTGCTTTTTTCTTAGTACCATTTGCTTGGTGTATATTTTTCCATTTTTCACCTTAAGATGGTGCCTGTCTTTGAAAGTGACTTGAGTTTCTTCCAGACAAGAAAAAGATGGGTTTTGTTTCTTAATCCATTCACCTAGTCTGTGTCTTTTGACTGGGGAGTTCAGTCCATTAATATTTAAAGTTACTAATGAAAGATGTGTATTGAATCCTGTCATTTTTATTTTTCTTTACATTCTTGATATAACTGTACTTTTCCACAGTTATATCTTCATTGAATTTCCTCCCAAAACCTCTTGGGTATAGTCTTTCCTTTACTCAGCTCTTTGTATTGCTTCCAGAATTCTCTGAAGAGCTGGTTTCGTGGACATGAATTCCTTCTTCATTTCAGCCTGAGTAGTCTTCAATATTTCTAGCTCTTTTCTGAATTCATTCAGAAGTTTATCCCTATCTTCCTTCAGTTCTTTGATTTCTTTGTGCATTCTTTAAATTCACTGAATTCTTTTATCATGTTTATAATTGTTCTTTTGAGTTCCATGTCCTGCATTATCTCTAGGGGGTTCTCATTGTACTTCTCTAGAGGACTATTGGTATTTGGTGGGGATATGTTATTTTGGTTTTTCATGTTATTTTTTCTCTGTGATTTTGACATATGAATTTCTTTTGTAGTTTCTGATTCTTGTGTGAGACTCAAGCCTTCAAGTTTAGGTC
>NW_008330298.1:277932-279016 GCF_000622305.1 Nannospalax galili
TATGTGTCTTTGTGTCTTTGTGGTTTACTTTTGGGGCATGAAAAGCTGGTTCATCTAAGCTTCCATTTCTCTTTTTTTATTTTATATTGGAGTGGCCAGATTGCTTTTGTCTTCAGGAGTTCCCACAGAGGCCCAAGTCAGATGAGGATCAGATGCTCTCAGGTTTTCTCCTAAGGTCTGGATCATTTCAAGAAAGACTTTGGCCTCTGTAATTGGGGTTTTGTAATGGCCTGGGAGCAGGGCCCAGGAAAGATGCTTGTCTAGGGCAGCTGGTGGCCATGCCACCCAGAGATGCAAAGGGATGTGAGGGTGGGAAGAGGCCTCAAGGACTCCTGGGGACTGCACTGAGGAGCTGGGGTGGTCTGAATGCAAAGGATCAGGAAGCGGCAAGGTCAACCCTGGTGTCCAGGAAAGAGGCTGGCAGGTTGTGAGGCCCAGAGAAGCAGAGGGAGGTGGGGGTTGGGCCAGGTTCAGAGGGCTCCTGAGGACCCAAGAGGGAACTGGGTTTGTCTGGATGCAAAGCATCATGAAGCAGTGTCTTGGGGCGTCAAGACAAGTAATGGGATAGGACCCATGCTAGGAGCAGAGACAGGAGGGGGAAACGGGAGGGTGAATGAGGCTGGGGGAGTCAATGCACAGAGGGTGAGATTGACTTACCCCAGGGAGATCTGTGTGGGTCGTCAGAGTACTGTTTTTTATGAAATTGCATAATTCAGAGTTTTGTACATATGTGTTCATGACTGTAATATCTTATTGGTCAATTGTTCCTTTGATTAGAATGAAGAAACCCTCTTTATCTCTTCTGATTAATTTTAATTAAAACTTTATTATTTTGGATATTAAAACTATCACACCTGCTTGCTTCTTAGAGCTATTTGCTTAGAATATTTTTTCCATTCTTTCACCCTAAGGTAGTATCTGTCTTTGAAGGTGAGACAACTTTCTTGAAGACTACAAAAAGATGGGTTATTTTTCTTGATCCACTCCAGTAGATTGTGTCTTTTGATAAGGGAGTTGTAGGCCTTTTATATTTAGTGTTATTATTGAAAGATGTGTATTGGATGCTGTCATTTTAATTTCTTTT
>NW_008330298.1:279049-279994 GCF_000622305.1 Nannospalax galili
CCCACTCTCTCCCCTCGAACTCCTTCCCTATCTCCCCATCATTTTTTTCCTGATAACTTCATGTATTCTTCCCTCTGAAGAGGTAACCCTAAAATCTTTTAAGGATTAGAAGTTCCCAAATACTTTTGACGTTTTTTGGCCTTTGCAACAGAGAATGTTGCTAACAGGCCCAAGGACATTTTGACTTTTAGCCAGGAAACTGGCTACATTTCTTTGGGGTCTTTTTACCCTAACTGCCTAGCAAATTCCTACCTCCTATTCTAATCACATCATTCTCTGAAGGTGTTACCAAAATTGCCAGTAGGAAATAGGGAAGCCAACCGCTCTGGCTTTTTCTATGCTGGGCAGGGAAACAGGGTTAGGAAATTGGAGTACCCCTTTGGTGGGTCTGTCTAAAACACTCCCAAATTGCATAACTCTTGTCTCTAAGGGTAGAAGAAAGTCTTTGAATTCTGAATAGGAGATGTGAAGAAGAAGAAAAGGCAAGAGTAATTAGCATTACAAATTCTAGACATGGTACTACAAAAAAGAACAGGGCAGTTTTCAAATGTTCATATAAAAGTCCATGGGAGTTTCTTGACAGGGGCTTCCAAAAGCATCCCTCCATTTTCCCCCATTTTTCTTTTGTCTTCCAAGGCTGGACTAGCTGGCTGGGAAGAGTGGCTGGATACTCAGGTGAGGGTCCAGTGACCCTGCTTGACACTCCTTTAATGAATGAGCACAACCATCAACAAACTCAATTTTGACTGTGTTTAGCGATCAGGCTCAACTCAAGTCATGATGATGGTAGTTATTTCAGGCATAAGGGACTGTGGTATAGCATCATCTTATTAAAAGGACCTGGAATTTAAAAGGATGTGGTGCTAGGAGCCACATATGAGGGAGAACATATGTCGTTTGTTTTTCTGAGTCTGTGTTACTTCACTTAATATAACAGTTTCTAAA
>NW_008330298.1:280075-305251 GCF_000622305.1 Nannospalax galili
ATTTTTGTTAACCACTCATCAGTTGAGGGGCACTTAGGTTGCTTCCATCTCTTAGCTATTGTGAAAAGAGCAACAACAAACATGGTTGTACAAGTGTCTCTACAATAGGATGAGTCCTTTGTGTGTATGCCAAGGAGTGGTATAACCGGGTTGTATGGTAGGTTTATTTTTAGTTTTTTAAGACTTCTCCACAGTGTTTTCCATAGAGGCTGCATGAGTTTGGAATCCCACCAGCAGAGAATGAATATTCCCCTTTCTCCACATCCTTGCCAGCGTTTGGTATCATTTGTTCTCTTGAGCCTAGCCAGTCTGATTGGGGTAAGGTGATACCTTAGCGTGGTTTTAATTTGCATTTCCCTAATTATTAACAATGGTGAACAGTTTTTGAGATGTTTCTTAGCCATCTTTATTTCTTCTTTTGAGAACTCTCTGTTTAGATCGTTAGCCCATTTTCTAACTGGGTCATTTAGTTCTGTGATTCTTTGTTTTTTGAGTTCTTTATATATTCTGCATGTTAAATCTCTGCCAGTTGTGTCTCTGGTGAAGATTTTTTCCCATTCTGTGGTTTTCTCTTCACTTTTTTGACATTTTTTTGCTGTACAGAAGCTTTTTAGTTTAATGAGGTCCCACTTATTGATTGCTGACCTTAATTCCTGAGCAACTTCTGTCCGAGTTAGAAAATCCTTTTTTACACCTACATCCTGTAAGTTACTGTCAGTAATTTCTCCTAATAGTTTCAGAGTTTCCAGTTTCACATTGAGGTCTTTGATCCATTTGAAGTTTACTTTTGTGCAAGGCAAAAGATTAAGGATCTAGTTTCATTCTTCTACAGGTGGAGATCCAATTTTGCCAGCACCATTTGTTGACAATACTATCTTTCCTCCATTGTGTATTCTTGGAACCTTTGTCAAATATCAGGTGGCTGAAATTGCATGTACTTGGGTTTACATTGTCAATGATGTTTCCTTGATCTATGAGTCTTTTCTTGTGCCAGTACCATGTTGTTTTTATGATCATGCCTCTGTAGTATACTTTGAGATCTGGTATAGTAATCCCCCCAGCATTGCTCTTTGTGCTCAGGGCTGCTTTGGCTATCCAGGATCTTTTGTACCTCCATATGAATTTAAGGATGCATTTTTCTAAATCTTTGAAGTATGTCATGGGGATTTTGATTTGGATTGCTTTGAATCTATATATTGCTTTTGGTTGGATGGTCATTTTAAATATATTAATTCTTACAATCCATGAATATGGGAGTTCCTTCCAACTCTTGGTGTCTTCCTCAATCTCTTTCTTTAACAATTTACATTTTTCATTTTAGAGATATTTGTTTTCTTTTGTCAGATTTATTCCAAGGTATTTTAATTTTTTGCAGCAATTATGGATGGGAGCATTTCGCTGTATTCTTTCTCCAATTGCTTATTATTGGTATATAGAAAGGGTGCTGATTTTTGTAGATCGATTTTATAACCTGCCACTATACTGAAAATGTTGATCAGTTCTAGGAGTTTTCTGGTGGAACTTTTGGGATCTCTTAAGTATAGTATCATATCATCAGTAAAAAGTGATAATTTGACCACTTCTTTTCCAGTTAGTACTCCTTTATTTTCCTTCTGTCTTATTGTTCTAGCAAGAGTTTCAAGCACTATGCTGGAAAGGAGTGGAGATAGTGGACATCCTTGTTTTGTTCCTGATTTTAATGGGAATTGTTCCAGTTTTTCTGCATTTAGAATGATATTGGCTGTGGGTTTGTTGTATATAGCTTTAATTATGTTGAGGTATGTTCCCTTCAGTACAATTCCTTCTAGGACTGAACAAAAATGCATGGTGAATTTTGTCAAAAGGCTTTTCTGCATCTCTTGAGATGACAATGTGGTTTTTGTCTTTGAGTCCATTTATATGATTAATGACATTTACTGACTTGTGTATACTGAACCATCCCTGCATCTCTGGGATAAAGCCTACTTGGTCATGGTGAATGATCTTTCTGATCTGTGTCTGTATGCAGTTTGCAAGTATTTTGTTGAGAATTTTTGCATCTATGTTCAGTAAGGATATGAGTCTATAGTTTTCTTTTTGGTTGTTTCTTTACCAGGTCTGGGTATTAGAGTGATGCTGACTTCATAGAAGGAATTTGGGCATTCTCCCCATTTCTATCATTTTGATTAATTTAACTGGTATTCATTGGAGGTCTTTTTAGATATCTGTTTGAATTCTTCTGTAAATCCATCTGGGCCTGGGCTTTTTTTAGTTAAGAATCTTTTTCTTGCTGTTTCAATTTCCTTATATGTTATGGGTCTGTTTAAACTGTTGATCTCTTCTTGGTTTAACTTTGGAGGTTTCCATGATTTCAGATATCCATCCATTTCTTTTAGACTTTCAGATTAATAGTGTCTAGGTTTTTAAAAATATACCCTTATAATGTTGTGGATCCTTTGAGTGTCTGTAGTGATGATTCACCTCTCATCTCTGATTTTGTTAATTTGGATTTGATCTTTCTTTCTTTTGGTTAACTGTACTAAGGGTCTACGTTGTTTAGCTTTTCAAAGAACCAGCTCTTAATTTCATTGATTCTTTGTGTTGTTTTCTTTGTTTCTATTTCATTAATTTCTGCTGATTTTTGTTATTTCTTCTCTTCTGCTGCATTTGGGTTTCATTTGTTCTTGCCTTTCCAGTGTCTTGAGTTGCAGTGTTAGGTCACTTATTTGGGCTCATTCAAATTTTTAAATGTAGGCACTTAGAGCTATAAACTTCCCTCTTAGGACTACTTTTAATGTGTCCCAGAGGTTGTGTTGTGTTATATTATCCTTTTTGTTGAATTTCAGGAATTCTTTTATTCCTTTCTTAATTTCTCCTTTGACCCACTCATTGTTTAGGAGTGTGTTCTTCAATCGCCATGAGATCTTGTAGTGACTAGGGCTTCGTTGAGTGTTGATTTTGAGTTTCATTGCCTTGTGGTCCGACAGAATGCATGGAATTATTTCAATTTTTTTTTTGTCTTTTTGAGACACGGTCTTCCTGTAGCCCCAGCTGTCCTGGAACTCACTATGTAGACCAAGCTGGCCTTGAACTCACAGTGATCCACCTGACTCTGCCTCCCGAGTGCTTGGATTAAAGGCCTGCACCACCACGCCTGGCTTATTTCAATATTTTTATATTTGTTGAGGTTTGTTGTGGCCCAGTATGTGGACAATTTTTGTCAAAGTTCCATGAGGTGCTGAGTAGAAAGCCTATTCTTTGGTGTTTGGGTGGAATAATCGAAAGATATCTGTTAGGTCCATTTGATGTATGGTATCATTTAATTCAGATATCTCTCTCTTTATTCTTTGTTCAGTTGACCTGTCTAATGGAGACAGTGGGGTATTGAAGTCCCCTACTATTACTGAGTTGGGGTTAATATGCATCTTAAAGTTCTGTAGTGTTGTTTTTAGGAATTTATATGCACCAGAATTTGGTGTATATGTGTTAAGAATTGTAATGTCTTCTTGGTTAATTGTTCCTTTGATCAGAATGAAGTGACTCTCCTTATCTCTTCTGATTAATTTTACTTTGAAGCCTATTTTGTCAGATATTAGAATTGCACTCCCTGCTTGTTTCTTAGTGCCATTTGGTTGGAATATTCTTTTCCATCCTTTTACCTTAAGGTAGTGCCTGTCCTTGAGGGTGAAATGGCTTTCTTGCAGACAGCAAAGAGATGAATTTTGTTTCTTTATACACTCACTTTGCCTGTGTCTTTTGCCTGGGGCATTCAGTCCATTGATATTTAAGGTTATTATTGAAAGGTGTGTATTGGTTGCCGTCATTTTGATTGCTGTTTGTGTTCTCTTTGTAATTTTGTGTTTCCTAGATTGTATCTTTATTTTCTTTCATTGCCCCTGGGTTATAGTTGTTTCTCTCTCTGCTCTCTGTTTTGCTTCAAGTAGTCTTTGAAGGGCTGGTTTTGTGGACATGTATTCTTTCAGGCTATTCATGACATGGAAGATTTTTCTTTCCCTTTCAACTATAATAGACATTTTTGCTCATTATAGTGTTCTGGGCTGGCATCTATTGTCATGTGGAACTGGAAAAACCTTGGTCCAGTCTCTTCTGGCTTTCATAGTTTGCATTGATAAGTCAGCTGTAGTTCTGATGGGCTTTTCTTTGTATGTGACTTGTTGTTTTTCTTTTGCTGCTTTCAGTATTCTCTCTTTGTTCTGTACATTTAGTGTTTTTACTATGATATGTTGTGGGGAGTTTCTTTTTTGATCCTGTCTATTTGGTGTTCTATGTGCTTCCTGTATTTATATGAGGATGTCTTTTCTTAATTTTGGAAAATTCTCTTCTACAATCCTGTTTATGATTTGGTCAACACCATTAACCTGAAATTCTTTTCATGGTTTCCCATGTCTTGCATATTCCATTTCTGTGTTTTAAAAAAAATTTCTATACTCTTTGCTTGAGTGGTCCAATTCTTCACCTTTATTCTCCATTGTTGATATTCTGTTTTCCATTTCATTCATTCTATAGTTGAGGCTTTCCCCTGTTGTTTCAAGTTGGCTTACTGATTTTGCACTTCCTTCTTCATTTCTGCCTCAGTTTTATTCAATGGTTCTATCTCGTTTGTGAATTCATTCAGAAGTTTATCCCCATCTTCTTTTAGCCCTTTGATTTGTTTGTTCGTGTGTTCTTTTAATTCATTGAATTCCTTGATCATGTTTATGATTGTTCTTTTGAACTCATTGTCCCGGGTTAGCTCTAGGTGGTTCTCCTTGTAGAACTCTTCTATAGGATTGGTGGGCTTTGGTGGGGACATAGTGTTTCGGCTTTCCATTTTATTATTCTTTTGTTGTGGTTTTGGCATGTGAATTTCTTTTGTTTTTTTATGATTCTGATATGAGAATTAAGTTGGAGTATGCTTCTGTTTGTATTATCTGGGTGCCTAGATCCTTTCTTTACTGGTTATATAAAGCTGGTTGGTGCAGGGTTCAGGTTCTCTCAGGGTTATTTTGGAGGGAACTGATAGCTTCAGATCAGCTATTCAGTGGTACCCACAGAAGCCCAATTCAGGTTCCAGTCAGGTACACTCAGGCTTTCTTCACCACGTGGAGGCAGGATCCAGGCTCTCTCAGGCAGTCCTGTGCCTTGTCAACCTACCACATGGAGGCAGGATCCAGGGGCTGTCATGCTGTCCCCTTGCTTCTCAGGCCCTCTGGTAGTTGAAGGCCAGAAGGGGGCCAGAACCCCACCCTCTCTGGTGGTCTGCTGAGCTCCAAGCATCTGCCCTTATAGAGCAGTCCCGAACCTACCCTCTCAGGCTGTCTGCTAGGATCTCAGCCTTAGCCTATCAAAGCCAGACCTGTCCTTTAATTTCTTTTTATTTTTTGCCCTATTTAGTGTTTCCTTTATTATACCTTTCTTTGTTTCCTATCTGTAGTCTCTTGGGTATAATCATTCCTTTCTTTGGTCTTTTTGCATTGGTTCAAGTATTCTCGGTAGGGCTGGTTTGGTAGACATGCGTTCTTTCAGCTTATTTGTGTCATTAAAATTTTTCCATTCCCCTTTGAAAACGATGGTAGTTTTGCTCATTAAAGTATTCAGAGTTGGCATCCATGGTAGTTTAGAACTGGGAATACTTTGGTCTAGACTCTTCTAGCTTACATAATTTGCTTTTAAAAGTCAACTATAATTTTGATGGGTTTTCCTTTATCAGCAATTTTTGTTTTCTAGTAGGTTTAAATACCCTCTCTCTTTCTGTACATTTAATGTTTTTAGTATGATATACTGTGGGTAAATTCTGATCTAGTCATGTCTAATTGGTGTTTTATGTGGTTCTTGGATCTATATGGTTAAATCTTTCCTTAATTTAGGGAAGCTTTCTTCTATATCCTTGCTGAAGGTCTGTTCAGTGCCATTAGTCTGAGATTCTTCTCCTTCTTATATGCCTATAATTCATATATTTGGTCTTTTCATGTTGTTTCACAATTCCTGAATGTGCCTTTCCTCTATTTTTTTTTTATTAATTGTATATAGCATTTGCTTAAGGAGTCCAGATCTTCATCTTTATCATCTAATCTTTATATTGTGTTTTCCATTTCATTCATTCAACTTGTGAGGCTTTCTCTTGTTGCTTCTAATTAGTTTATTGAATTTTCAATTGCATGTTCATTTTTGTTTTAAGTTTGCTTCACTTGTGAATGCACTTTTCAAGTCATGAATTGTTTTTGATATTTCCTTAAGCTGCCTATGTGTATATTCTTGGGATTCTATCACATGTTTATGCCTCTTTGAGTTCTTTGTGTTTTCTTTAAGTTTTTTTTAATCATGTTTTTTGATTGTTCTTTTAAATTCTGCACCCTGTGAGTCCACAGGGTGGTTCTCATTGTAGTACACTTCTGTAGGACTAGTGGGTTTTGTTGGGGATATATTCTCTTGGTTTTTCATATCAGTTGTGCTTTTGTGCTGCCTTTTGGGTATATGGATGTTCTTTGTTGCTTATGTGTCCAGTAGGAACTTCTACTCTGCTTTTGTTTAATCTTGGTTCTGTTTATATTATTTATGTAGCTTGGCTGCTTTTTGTTCGGGTATGAAAAATAAATTGGTGCATATTTCAGGTTCTTGGAGGGTAGTAGACTGGTCTGGGTGGATGGTGAGACAAGGTAGTAGGTAGGATGGTTAGGTTATTAGGAGGGCTGGTTGGTGACAGACAGATCAGGAGCCAGTGGTGTCTATGCTAGGGACTTTCTCTAGTCAGGGTTAGGAAGCTAGTATAGATATCTGAGGCAGAGGAATTGAGCTTGCCTATGTCCAAGGTTGACAAGTGACATGGTGGAGTGGGCGAGGTGAATGGAATAGAGACACAGTGGATGGGATCTGACTTACCAAAATCCTGACTGGGCAGGTCTGTTCAGTTCATGGGGATCCAAGGAAGATAATGGTGGAGGTACTACCTGAATAGGGACTTAGTGATCTATAGTCAAGTATTTAGCTAGTCTGGGATAGGAAGCTAGTCCAGGGATCTCAGGTGGAGGAACTGGTGCCTACCTGGGTCCAAAGCTGGCAGGGGACAAGACGGAGGTAGGCAAGTGTATTCCCCATCTTTCTCTTTAAGAACAAGTTTAAAAACAAAGTAGAAGCACTCTGTAAAAAGTGGGAACTTACACATTGTAAATCATAGCAGAAACAATACTTACTCGACATTCATTGCTAGTTTAGAATTTTCTCTAGCCCTAGTCCCAATGGAATAATTATGAACAGTACTGTGATTTTTCAGTTGTAGAACTAATTTTAGGAACATTTCCTCATCAACCACATCACAAATTTTTTCAATAGGCATTTTTAATTTCTGGGTCTGACTTTGCAGATGTGGAAGAAGAGTCAGGTGTTAAACAAAATTGAAAGTAGTAACAAAATCCGGCCCTCAACCCATGAGGTTCTGGTTCTGAGTTAGATGTTGCCATTTCCTCACCCTCCTCCACACTCCTTCATATCCCCCCTCTATTCTGTGTGTCAGCATCAAGTATTTTGCATTTCCAACAACAGAATTGCAGTACATTAGTTTGGAATAACAGGAGGTAACAGATACAGGAATTGTTGTGCTAGGCAAATTAAACATCTTGAAGAAGCTCAGTTAACTGAAGAAGGTGATACCAAATCAAAGACCCTCAAATTAAAGACAGTAACTGGAGAAAAGTCAAAGTAAGTGTCAAAGTGAAATCCCTTATTTTCTTGAGAAATAACTTTCATGTACATAAAAAATACAGATGATATATCCTTTCAAACTTTTTCATGTATAATTTCCTAACTATAATGGCAATACTTATAATTATATTAGTTCGGCAAATGTATGTTAAACACCCATGTAGTAAGGTTTCTGCTGTTAAGAAAATAGGATAATATGCAAGAATGTTTTTTGCCTGGTGTGGGCTTTCTTTCACAGGAGATAATCATTTATCAAATGCTCAGGAATTTAAAAGTGCTGAGGCAAATGAAAACAGGGAGTATTTGCTGCCTTAGTAGCTGCTGGTAGTATGTGGGATACAAAGGAGAAAGAGGATTCTGGCTTTGTGCTTTATTCATTTGGGCAGAGGGAAGTAGGCTACTATGGGTATGTCTGGTCAGGAATTGCTTCTTGGACATGTTGAATTTAAGCAACATTGAGGCATAAAATAATTGATTACAGGGAGACAACTGAAGACATAAAATTAATTATCTGGTGAACATTAACTTGAAATTCTAGGTGGAAGAAAGTCCCCCATGTTAGCTGTAGTGTGTTCAAACAAGAATGGTCTCACAAACACTCAGGTTCACATGCTATAATTCTAATCCTCTGACAAGTGCTCTGAAACAAGTAAGAGGGGAGCCAACAACCATCTCAGAATAAACCAATGGAACATTGACCCTAGACAAAGAGGAGTCTGAGGTCCACCAAGAACAGAACAGCTTCCATCTTAGGAGGCAACACGAATGTTAAGGTATAACTGGTACAGGTGAGTATTCTGCCCCTATTTTGGTTGATCTAGTGAATGTGGATTTGGTGTGTGGGCTTACTTTCAGATACTAAAACTGTCCACACAAAACAAAGTGCACATCTCAAAGGGAATACAAGACTGTTTATTCTGAGTCACATATCACTGACCATGGACCAGAGGTATGGATTCGGGTGACACCAATGGCATGCTCCCTGAAGCACTAATGAAACCTAAATTTTATTCAATTTTTTCTTTTACTAGCCCCATCTTAATATCATATCCAAGGAACCATTTCTAAATCCAAGATTATCACATTTTCCCATAGGTTTTCTTCCAAGAGTTTTGTGATTTACCTGTTTTTTAAATGTCTCCAATATTTTGAATAAATTTTTAGATACGATGTAAAGTGAGATTCTAACTTCTTTCATTTGCATGAGGATATATAGGTTTTCCAAGAGTATTGTCTGAAAAGACTTTCATTCCCTCAAGAATGATCTTGTGTTAAATTCAAGTTCTGATATCAGGAAATGAGGAGGGTCACAGGAAACCTCAAAGTTGGAGACAATGACAGAAACTGTGGAGACACAACTTTTCTTTTCACCTTCACACAAGCTGGAAGAACAGGCAGCTAGTGTCAGGCACCCAGACACACACTGGCACATACAGGCTGCATACAAGCAGGCACAAAGTAGTACAGAGGTTGCACAAGTTAGGCACACACAGTCCTAGAGACAAACACACACAGGCAGGCCGGCCAAGGAGAAGGCAAGGGGCTCTCACCTCAAGCCGTATTTATACAGAATCACATGTAAATAGCACTCTGCTAAAAACAGTTATATAATAGATTACACCTCTATTTTTGTGTTCCCTAGACCGCACCTATTTTATACCAACTCATAGCTCTCTGGCTGTCCAGCATTAGCCATATTTGAGCTGATTTATATCAGATATCCATCCACACGAGGGTCATGTTGTCTAAACACAAACTGGTCCTTTAGACCTTCTGTTTTTACATCCCACCACTTTTAGGCAGCTGGTATTTTATCAAAACAGGTGTATAGGGATGTTTTTGGGCCCATGATCCACAGTACCAATATAGAAACAACATTCAATGTTTTGTTAGGTTTTAGACCCTGGAGGGCTTTTAGGCTGTTAGGTCCAGTAGCTGCTCAGGCCCACTACAAGCTCACTAGACTAAATATGGTTTTAGATTTTCTAGTTGTTCAGGCCCTGCTGACTCTCAGGCCCATTATCAGTTCTCTAGGCTATGTAGGTTTCCCAAGTTCTCAGGCTTTGTTACTCTCCCAGTTTCTCGGACCTGGTAGACTCTCAGGTTCACAAATAGACATCATGTGTCTTCTTACATAGAAAGGTCCCACAGGGGTCCATGGCACATCTTCAAATCCAATACACACAGGTGAAGTGTGAAGGTTTGTTTATGAATGATTACTAATCATATAGTCCATAACTCAGGCCACTGGCATTTGGTCCAGCTTTTCTTTTTCTTATCTTTCTGAGACAGAGTCTACCCTGTAGACCCCAACTGACCTGGAACTCACTATGTAGACCAGGCTGGCCTTGAACTCACAGAGACCCATATGTCTCTGCCTCCTGAGTGCTAGGATTAATGACAGGAATCACCATGCCTGGCTGATCAAGCTTTTTGTCCAAATAATATCAATAGATAGTTATACTGTTGTCTCCGGAGTTCCATGTTACTATTCCCTATATTTTGTTAATTTAGGAAAGTGTTTGCTGATCTTATCTTTACAAAGAACCAACTTTTAAAAAATTTTCTTAATTTTTTCGTTTTCATCTCATTAATTTCTGTCATATTCTTTCACTCCATCTACTCATTTGGTGTTTGACTGCTTCTTGTTCTTCATGACTCTAAAGTTTATTAGTTTTTATTTTGCATCTCTCCAATCTTTTAATGTGGGTATTTGTATGAATAAACTCCCCTCTTAAGACTACTATCTCATAGGTTTAGGATGCTGCATTGTAATTTTGATTTGATTCTCAGAACTGTTGATTTTTTCTACTATTTCTTTGAGAATTTTCATTTCATTTTGATCATACTCACTCTCAACTCCTCATCTTAAATCTTATCCCAGATACCCACCTTCTACCCTGCATTTGTAGCTTAACAATCCAAAGTGACTTATTCTTTGCACTTTGAACTTGTGAGCTTCTATGTAATAACTATGCACTGCACAAAGAAGTATCTCTGGATGATGTCTGAGAACAGAAATAATCTGTGGATAGAAAGATATGAATTTAGAAGGCATTTTAGTACTAGGTCCATTAGCAAAATAATATTGATAGGTTCACCCCCTAAGGCCTGTGTGCTCCCTAACATTGGGTTCTTGGCCAGATTTGCAGGACCAGGCATGTGTTTCCTCCTGTGAAGAAGGCCTTAAATCCAATCAGAAAGAAATTGATTACCCACATCGCATTGGTGACACTACTGAGCTCATGGGCATATCTTGCCATTTCAGTAATTATTGCAGTTCAAAGTTTTAAACTGTTAAGACAGTTTATGACCTTCCCCCTCCTACCCCTGCCCAGTAGACTGATTTGAACATTCCAGTACTATCAGAGCTACCTAGCAGGGATGAAACTTCCTTGTCAGTACTGACTGCATTTCTCCATGTCCTGTGACCAATGTGTGTTTCAGCAGTAGGTCCTTACCATCAAGTTCTTGTGGTCAACCCACAGCAATGGTAAGAGTCTATATTGTTGTTGGTTTTTTTTTTTTTTTGGTCTTTTTGAGACAGGGTCTCCCTGTAGCCCCAGCTGTCCTGGAACTCACTATGTAGATGAGGCTGGCCTTGAACTTACAGAGATCTGCCTGCCTCTGCCTCCCCGAGTGCTGGGATTAAAGGCGTGTGCCACCATGCCTGGCGAAGTCTATATTGTTTTAGGTCATCTCTGGGACACCTCTGACACCTCAGGTCAAGTAAAAGTATCCCACACTTGGCACTGGCCTCTTTATTTGGCAACCTATAGGTCCTGGGTGTAATGTAACTCCCATTATACTCTTGATATATGAAGCTTATAAAATAGCACATTACCACATTGCTTTTCAGTCATCCTTATGGTTAATTATCCTTTTTCCAAGTCCCTCCTCTCATCTCTTTCCCCAATTAAACCTCTTTTTACATTTTTCTTCTTTTGTCCTTCATATCACCTGTTATGTTATGCCCCCTCACTTAGTATCTTTATTCTCCTTCCCTACCAAAAGTTTCCTTTCTAGTTTCCTGGATTCTATAGCTACTCCAAATTAAAGACACAAGTCTAAAGATTCAATGCTGAGATTCACATATGAGTAAGAACATGTTTGTCTTTCTGGGTCTAGTAATTACCTCACTAATTATAATGTTTCCCACCTCTACATACTTACCTTCAGGCTTCTTAATTTCATTTTTTGTAGCTGAATTTAAAATTCCATTGTATATAAATAACACATTTTCATTTCAGCCAGCTCTCTAGCTCCCCTCTTATTTCTTATATTTCTTAGCCTTTGTTATTTCTTCTGAGAACTTTCTATTCACTTCTATAATACTCATTTCATCTGAGATGTTTCCTTTCTTGGTGCTCAGTTTTGTGAGTTCCTTGCATAATCTACGTTTCTATTTAGAAAGTCCTTATGCATATCTACATTTGGAAGTATACTTCATATTCGTTCTTCTAGAAGTTTCAGTTTCAGGTTTAACAGTGAGAACTTTGATCCGTTTGGAATTGATTTATTTGCAAGGTGTGAGAGAAGACCCACCAAGTTTTATTTTTCTACATGCAGACATTCCATTTTCCCCCAAATCTATGTTTTGTAGGTTTTTATAGCCTGTAGGATTTTCAGTCTCTTAGGCCCACCACTCTAGTCTGTCGAATTTTTAGGCTCTCAGACTCCCAGTTCCCATAGGCTCTCAAGCTTATTACTAGCATTGTAAGCCATGTAGTTCTCCTGTCTCTCAGACCTTGTGGCCTCTCAGGCCCCCTAGTCACAACAGGGCTCTTCCCAGATGGAATAGTCCCACAGGGGCCAACAGCCAATCTGCAAATCTAATAAGCACATGAAATGGGGAGGGTTTGCTCACTACTAATAGATGTATAGTCCTTAACTCAGTCTGCTGGCTGATTTGGCCAAGTTTTTGTTGAAATAATATCAATGGACAGTTGTTTTCACTTTCCAAGTGACTTATGGTTCCCTACTGAAACTATCCATTATGCCAGATATCTACATCTTGGTGGCCCATATCTTGTATTGTTAGATATTTTATTGGTTCCAGGACCTCTGGACTCTGCTATTAGAGGACTGCTAATTGCTGCTCCCCTCCCTTCTTCGGTAAAAACCAGCCAGCAAAACTCTCTGTCATATTTGAAGGAAAAAGAAAAATCTTCCATGATACAGACAGGCTAAAAGAAATCATGTCCACCAAACCAGCCCTACAGAGAATAGTGGAAACCATAACCAAACCCAAGAGGCTACAGAAAAAAAAATGAGGTTATAATTATAGAAATAAGACAGTAGTAAGAACACAAACAGAAAATAAAATGACAACAATCAACACAAATCTTTCAATAATAATTTTAAACATCACTGTTCTCAACCCTCCCAATCAAATTAGTACAAAAGAGTCATTAGCCTTTCTATACACCAACTACAAATACATCATCTTCGAAATCCATAAAATATCTTGGAATAAATCTTAATAAGGATATGAAAGACCTGTATAACAAAAAGCTTAAGACTTTGAAGAAAGAATTGATGAAGGAACCAGAAAAGGAAAGATTTTCCATGCTCATAGATGAAAAAGATTAATATTGTGAAAATGTCCATCCTACCTAAAGCAGTCTACAGATTCAATGCAGTCAATATTAAAATTCCAATACAATTCACAGAAATTGAAAAAATAACCTCATTTTTCATATTCAAGCACAAAAAAACCCAGGTTAGCCAAAATAAACCTGAACAATAAAATAACTGCTGGAGGCATTAACATCTGTTACCATTATAGGTCACATTCCCAAAGGACTCTATATCTTACTATAGCGATACCTCTTCATTCATGTTCATTGCTGTCCTTTTCATAGTATCCAGGAAGTGGAAAAAACCTAGATGTCCATCAAGTGATCAATGGATAATGAAGTTATGATATTTTTACACAATAGAATAGTATTCAGATGTTAAAAATTAAATTATGATATTTACATTTAAATGAAGAGAACTGGAAACAATCTATCCCAAGTGAGGTAACTCAGATCCAGATAGACACATGTTGCATGTTCTCTCTCTTAAATGAATGCTAGCTTTGAATTCTTAGATATATGTGTTTGAATTTGAAAATCCAGCGATGTTCAGAAACTAATAAATGGCCATGGTAGGAAGGAGAGAAGCTTCCTGGGATGGAAGATAGAATGCAGTGATATAAAGTGAGAAGGGGGAATAATAGAGTAAGAAGGGTTAAATGGTGTGGGGAATGGAGGGCAGCGCAGAGGAGGGAGTATGGGGAGGGATGAGTAACACTAAAGGCCTTTAGAAAAAGCTATATGGAAACCTACCACTATAGAAGCTTCTCAAAGTATATACATATATGTATATGTATATACTAGGCACTGTAGGCCAGCAAAGTAAAAGCCTAATGTCAGGAATGGACTCCCTCTTTTGAAACCATTGACCAGGGGTCCCATTGAGCCTCAGACAATACTGGTCTTTGCCCCTGATCATGGTTACCCACCAGACCTTGATGGTAAGACTCCATTTCTGAAGCCAATACATCTGTGAGTTGTGGAACAAACAAACGAGGATAAATCAAGCTGGCATCTACCTCAAATTTCATCTTTACTGGCTAGATTTCTTAGTGCTAGAAGTTGCTAATCATGCTACTGGAAGAGAATGGTAACTATCAACCTGGCCCAGCTGTAAACCTTACAAGCTACAATGACAATTGACCTGGCCATATATGCCACTAATGCAGAAGTGGCATGAATATTGTGTAAGTAATCAATCCATTTCTGATTGGATTTAAGGACTGCTTCACAAGATGGGACCCATAACTGGTACTGATATCAGGCCTAGGAACCAGAGACTAGACATGTTATAGGCTCTAGGGGACAGCCTACTTTTATTATTCTGTTGAATGACCAAAGTATTAAACTCTAAATGACTTATTGTACCCATAGATTAGTGTATCTCTCAGTTTTCACCAGAAAAACTTTTCCTTACAGCAGATGGCAATTAATAAAGATAAAAAATTATTCAACATGCAACAAATAAGATTTCAGAGTGCTTAGCCCTGAATGGGACACTTAAATCAAACCCTTCCCTCCCAAGGCTCAGGGATCATCGTGGAAGAAGAGCAATGCTGGGTAGGTTGACCAAACTCCACTGGGTGGACCCACACCAAAGAGTGTTTGCAGTCAGAAATTAGACTTGATAGGCTTTAAAAAATACTAGAAAGCTAGGTGTGGTAGAGCCACATCATTAGTCCCAGCACTTGGGAAGCAGAGGCTGGATGATCTCTGAGATCAAGGCCAGCCTGTTCTAATAGGGGGTTCTATGTCAGCTCAGGATACATGGAGACTCTGTTTCAATCCCCACCCAAAACCCAGAGAGCATGAAATTTGGTGGGAAGTAGTAGAGGGTGGTTCAGATAGGAATGCCTCACTGCCATTACTGATTCATTCTCCTGGAACCATAAGACAAAATAATCTCTTTCATAAGTCACTTTTGGTCATGATGCTTTATCATAGCAACAGAAAAATAAATAATACATTTGCTTAATGTTACTATTGTCTTTTCCCATATTGATATTTTCTAATTTTAGTAAATAGTCTGTATAATATGACTTCACTTAAGAACTTCACACTGAATCCTGTTTCTTTAAGTAGCATCTCTTAGTCATCTGTTGGCCAGTGCAGTACAAATTGGGATAATTATTTCTCTATAGTTTTAAAAAAATATTTTATTTTATTATTTTTATTTTATGTGTATGATTGTATTGCCTGCATACACTCATCGTGCAATGCCGCGGAGGTCAGAAGAGAGCTTCAGATTCCCCTGGAACTGGAGTTAAGGACGGTTTGTAGCCCCATGTGGGTGCTAAGAATCGAACCCAGGTCCTCTGCAAGAGCAGCCAGTGGTCTTGACAGCTGAGCCATTTCTCCAGCCCTTGCTTTTTCTATTTAAATGCATATACACCCACCTTGATTCAACATATGGTACATCTTTCTGAGTCTGACTTACTTCGTGTATGATGATCTCCAATTCTATCCATTTTTCTGTAAGTAAAATCATCTCATTCTTCTTTAAGGCTGAATGGACACTCCATTGTGCATGTGTATCATGTGTATTTATTATTTTTACTTTTTATATGTATGAGTATATTGCCTGTATGTATGTAAGTGCACCCGTGTCAGTCGTTTAGGTCAGAAGAAGGAGCTGGATGCCCTGGAACTGGAGTTATGGATGGTTGTTAGCTACCATGAGGGTGTGAGAATCGAACCCAGGTCCTCTGCAAGAGCAATCAGTGCTCTTAACCACCGAGCCATCTCTCCAGCCCCTCTATATTTTGTTTTAACATGAAAATTTCTTTGGTCTTTTGTTGCCACGCCATGAGCCGGAAGGGGCAATATATATTAGGAAGTGAACATTTTGTGTGCCTTCTATGTCAACTAAACTGGCATTAATATAATCATTTTCCACATTTTACACTTTAATACAACTATGATCATTAAATATAACGGTTGCCAACAACAATGAGCATCCAGTTCCTTCAATGAACTTCATTACTATGGTGGCTGACATGGCAGGTAGAGAGTGCAACTGCCACATAGCAGAGGTCCTAGCAGGGCTCTATCACAGGAGACCTCTGGCTCTGTGGCTCAGGCGAGCTTCACACACCCCTCCAGCTGATCATGATACTTTTTCATTAGCACATTGTTGAGATGATTTCTATTAATTTATTTTTGTCCGGGCTAAAATTGTTTCTCTTCAGGCAAGATCCTGTTAAGAAAAACAGAATCTGTCGGCATATCTCAAAATGGTAAGTATCTTTAGTCTGTTGCTGGAAATGAGAGAGCATTTTGCTACCACACTCATTGTGTAAACATGAAGCACGAGTGATGAAACTCACCAAAGTGTGGAACTCTTGATATGACTAGGACTCCCTCCCCAGCTTTGACTATAAGCCCTACTCACACCTAGGAACCTGCCATTTTTAGTTAGTTCAGATTTTCTTACACTGGAAGCAGTTCCTTTGTGGATTTCTACATTGCTACATTGTGATTTTCTGTATTAGTTTCTACTGTGCCACAAATTTAGTGAGCAGTCATTTGCTCTGTGATCTTACTACTCTTACAGATGTAGGAAAAGTCATGACATTTCAATTCAGCTTTTTAGCTGCTTAACTATAGAACAATAGCTTCCAAGCTTGTTATATGACAGAATGGAGGTCAAAAGCCTCAAACAGTTGCAATTTCCTAATGTTTTATTGAATTTTATATAAATTTCATAGAGAATATAGGTCCTCTGTGTATGTGTGTATGCTTTATTGTATCAACAGTCTGAAATTGGTATCAAGGAAAACATGTTCATTTATAATATATTGACAAATTATCCATACTCTTAAAAGTTTTGGAAATGTTTGAGAATTATTGATGTTAATTCTTTTAATGTTTTGGCTATTAAGTTCTGGGCTTTCTCTGTTGTTCTATTCTTCTTAATGTTCCATGTGCATTTGAGGAAAATTTGTATTCATCTTTTACTTTCTGTTTTGCCAATGTTCACGTGGGCTATAGTGCTAATGCCTTAATTCACTTCTTGAACATTTTTTTTTCTGGCTGTTTTATACAGTTTTGAAAGCGTAGTATTGGAATTTTCTCATGGAGAAATGATTTATCTTTTCATATCTGTGTATAATTGATTCAGGCATTTAGAATCTATGGTATTTTGTGGTCATATGACTATCATTATTATAATATTTTCTTCAGAATTTTATACAATGTGTCTTGATCATATTTGCTCCCCTCTTCCATCTCCTCTCAGACATACCTTTTCCACACCCCCCAATTTCCAATACTCTTTTTAAAAAAATCAGGTAAGTCCAATTTGTGTTGCCCAACCACTCTGGGTTGTGGGTCCAACCCTGGAGCTTGGTCAACCTACCAGGGGTCACACCCCTCAAGAAAATGGACTCTTCCTTTCCCAGCATCTATCAATTTCCAATAGCTCCTTACTAGGGAGTTTAAATTCATCTGAACCTTACTCCTCCATACTGGTATTTTGTCTTGCTTAAGCTTGCACAGCTCATGTGCATGCTGCCATAACCACTGTCAGTTCAAATGGGTTGTCATATCTAGAGAACATTGTTTCCTTGTAATCACCTGCCATCCGTGTATCTTACAATCTTTCCATCCCTCTTCTGTGATGATCCCTGAGCCTTTTGAGAAGTGGTGTGACACAGATTCTCCACTTAGGTTTCTGTACATTGACAAATTATGGGTCTCTGTGTTAATCATCATCACAAGAGGAAGCTCCTTTGATGAGGGTTGAGAGATGCACTAATTGGTGGGCATAATGATCATCCTTAAGAGTCAGGATCTTCACAAGCATAGTATGTGCTCTTAACCACTGAATCATCTCTCCAGCCTTGATGTTTAATTTTTTTGACTTCTTCGTTTACTATAAATACCAAACCTCTGTCAGATGTGTAACTGAAAAAGACATTTTCTCATTCTGTAGGCTGTGTCTTCATACAAATGTGGTGCCTATAATGTACAGAAGCTTGTTAATTCATGTTTTCCAACATGCCAATTGTTGGTCTTAATGTCTGTGCTATCAGAGTCATGTTCAGAAAGTGCTTTCCTGTGCCAATATGGTCAAGCTTAGTCTCTACTTTCTCTTCTATTGGATATGAGGTATCATGTCTTATGTATAGATCTTTGATCCATTTGGCATTGACTTTTTTGCAGGATGAGAGATAAGGATCTGGTTTCATTCTTCTACATGCAGTCATCCAATTTGACTAGAACCATTCGATGAACATGCTCTCTTTTCTCCAATTTGTGTTTTTGGCCTGTCAAAAATCATCTGACTGTGGGAGTGTAGACTTCCATTTAGATCCTCAATTCTACTACATTTACCAGTGTGTCTGTTTTTATACCAGCATTGTGCTGTTTTTAATACTATAGCTCTTCACTCTAACTGAAAACTAGAATTGGTGATATCTCCAGCAGTGTTTATATTCAAAAATTTTTGGCTTTCATGTGTGTGTGTGTGTGTGTGTGTGTGTGTTTCCACATGAAATTTGAGATTATTTTTCCAATTTTTGTGAAGAATTACATTTGAATTTTGGTGGGGATTGCATCAAGTTTGTAAATTGTTTTGGGTAGGATGGGCTATTTTCATAATACTAATCCCATCAATCTATGAGTATAGGAACTCTTCATTTTCTGGTATGTTCTTCAGCTCCTTTCTTCAAGATCTTAGATTTTTATTTTAAAAGTTTTTTACTTCCCTGCTTAGATTTATTACAAAATATCTATGGAAGCTATTTTGAATGGGATTCTTTCCTTGGTTTCTTTCTTGGTATGTTTATTTTTGGTATATAGGAAGGCTAGGAATTTTTAAATTATTTTTTATTGATATTTTTGTGTATTTCATACATAAAATCATCTTTATACCCCCTTCCCCTTTGGCACCCTCCCACAGACACCCCCACTGGAGTTCATACATTCTGTCATTTGTGTTAAGGCCTATTATGTAAATTTAGTGTTCTGAGATGCCCCTCAGGCGAGGAAGAGCTGATCTCAAGGGAAAGACTCTAGATAGGCTGACTGAATGCCAGTGGATGAACTTTCTCTGAAGGCTAGGGATTTCCGTGTGCTAATTTTCTGTTTATCAATTCTAGGAGTTTTCTTGTAGAGTTTTATGGTTTTTTATGCATACAATAATGTCACCTGCAAATAAGCATAGTTTACTTTCCTTCTTTCCAATTTGTATCCCCTTTATCTACTTCAGTTTGGTAGTCTCTGTTTTTATCTTTCTCAACCACAAAATTCCCAAGAATCTTACAGTTATAGCTAGCTGGCCTTTGTTTCTTTGGGTATTTTTCAAATATGTTTCACATCTGTAAAACAGTCAAAGGAAGGTTAACATCATATATTAAATCAATCACAGACAAGGTGTAACACAGCATGGAAAGGTTTTATCCATTCATATTAACTGTTTTCTCCATAGAACCTTATTAGGCACCATAGCATGGGTACAAGGCATTAATTTGGTTAGTTCTTTCCTATCTTTAGTTATCCCTTTGGAGTCATTTCACAGTTTGGGGATTTTAAATGAAGTCTCTTTGTATTCTTTTATCCTTGACATACTTAGAGTTGATGGCTCCAGTTGCCTGACCCTGCACTGGGCTAAGAAGGCAGGGGGGTTCTCTTGTTCCTGCTGTACCTGTTGATTCTCTGAGCCAGGCAGGCCCTGGGTCTGCCTCCTGACTGTAGCCATACCTATCATCTCTCCATTGACTATACCTGGATGCTGGGGGAGGCATTGGTGGGAAAAACTGCCTCCACCCCTAGTATAGCCTTTGTCCGGAGAGAAATGCACCTTATTTAATCTTTGGGGATTCTTATCCACACCTGGGACATTTTTTTATTCTTTGAATGCCTTTTGTAAACTGTTCTTCTGGTTTTAAAGCCTTCCAGAAACTCCTTAGTACTGAATTTGGTTTTCTGCCAAGTTTTTTCCCTGGGAATTTGGGCTCGACATAAGTCTTGCCACATTTGTCTTCGAGTAACCCAAATGGACCATTTTTTCTGTCTGGTCTTTTTTATATCTTTTGTAGGGTGTTCTGTCATTCTACAGACACATTTTATATGCTGGTCAGAATCATTGAGATCTGCTAAAGCCCCTCTCACTGTACAAAGATCCTGTCCCATTAAAGGGCTTAGCAAAACCATTAAAGCTCCATACCATTCTCGAGGTCCCAGTTGAATTAAGCTTTCCTTTATATCTCTGGTGAACACAGTCTTTTCTGGCCCAGTGAACTGGGTATCATGTATTACTTTTCTCATACCTAGTTCTCTCAGTAATACCTATCCCTCTCAGTAATGACCTGTACCTTTTTAATTACATATTTTATAATCCATTGTAAGATCTATGTCAGCACTGCCATGATCTCCCTTGCTTTTCCCAAACTCCCACCTTTTGTTGTTTCCCGTGCCATCCTGCCAGCTGCACCAATTTTGTCCCACTAAATTTTCTCCTTCCGGCTCTCTGTTTGACCTGCCCTCACTCTCTTAGCATCTCGTGCTCCTGACATGGGTAGACAAACCACATAACACACCTTTATCTGAATTTTGTGTAGTTTATACCTTTGGGAGGGGGGAGTGACTTACAAAGAAATGAGCACCCAGCACCTAGCTCTGCACTGCAGCTCAGCAGCCCTGTCTTTCTGGATCGCTTTTGCCCATGGTCTGCCTCATCTCACGTCCCTGCATGCCCACCCACCCCACAGAATTCTGTATGGGGTCCAGAAGGTCCTATCGAGGTCCCAAAGAGTCCCACAGGGTCCAGGGCAAGCTGGTTCACCTGTACCCTGTTCCCAGCTTCTCAGAATGGTACCATTTCCTCCTTTCATTCCAATCTCTCACCATGCTAGGCTCCACCCTTCTTCCCATGGTGCCCTGCGCTCGCCCATGGCTCTTCAAAGGAAGTCCAGGAGGAATAAATCATTTTGGGGCTACGTGTGTGTGTGTGTGCACCATGTGTGTGCATGTGTCTATAGAGGCCAGAAGAGGGTGTTAGATACCCTGAAGTAGGAGTTACAGGCAATTGTAAATTGCCCAATATGGGTGTGGGGAAACAAACTTGTCCACTGGAAGAGCAATAAGCACTTTTAACCACTGAGGCATCTCTCCAACCCCATTACATTTTATTATATAAAAAAAACCATGATTAATGGGGCTGGAGAGATGGCTCAGCAGTTAAGAGCACTAGCGGCTCTTGTGAAGGATCCAGGTTCTGTCTCCAGCGCCTACATGGTGGCTAAGAATTGTCCATAACTCCAGCTTCAAAATATCTCTTCTGGCCTCCACAGGCATTGTATACATAGTGCACTTACATACATGCAGGAAAAATGCTTATATACATAAAATAGTAATAAATAATTAATTAACTTGAGAACTTTATTCACTGAGTATTCCTTTAACTTCACTTTATGTTATTAATGCCCTAAAACATATGTTCATATGTTATATATCTTAATAAAATAAACATAATTTGTAGTTGTGTCTTTTAAATTCTATGGAAATAAGCAAATAGAGGTACAAGCTGGTTCTGTAATTCTGGTAAAAAGCCCATGGCCAGGGAGGTTTGAAGGTTTAGGGTACAACCTGCTATTGTTATTTTGCCAAATGGTCACACTGTCAAATTTATTTCTAAATATTTATATTTTACCCATAGACCTAGCCTCCTGTCAAATAGTAACAGAAGCTTATTTTTGCAATGGGCAGCAATCAATGATCGTCTAGTCTACAAAGCTGGTCAAAGTGCTGAGAATATGAGATTGAATGCTTAACCCTACGGGGATTATCTTTCTAAATCTCTCTTGCCAGAAAGCCTTAGGGAGCATCACAGAAGAGGAAACAGAAAGAATACATGAGCTGGATGATGGAGAGGGGATCTATGAAACATAAACCTCTGGACATGACATGTTTATCACACTTGTGAACCGACACCAGCTACGGTTACCTACACAAGACCTGTTCAAGACTAACACTGTCAAAATTATTGCACAGATGAGGGAGATGCTCTTCCAGCCCCATTCCTTACTGAGGAGCTATTGACCTTCAAAGCTACTGGGGGAGGAAGTATCATTCTTTATTTTTTAATAAAATAGGTGACAACTGGCAGATTTCTTATGCTCCAGTTGATGTTATCACAGCCATACACATATGGACAACACTAACTGGACTTGGTAAGTTAAAGGAAAAAAAAGATGAAATGAAATTGGGAGGGATCATGTTTGGGGGGAATTGGAAGGGAGAAATCAGGGGTAGATTTGATCATGTTTTGTTGTATATGTATATATGAAATTTCCAAGAATAAAGAAAAATTTATATAAAAACGAAGCAGTGTGTAATGTTTGATATTATGGATATTAGAAGAGAATAAGACAGGGAAAATGTAGGAGGGAGGCATTTAGCACTTACACCCCAAAGAATGAAAAGATATTGTTTATGTATTAGAAGACTTAGTATTGTTAAAATCCCTATACTTCAGAAAGCAATCTACAAATTAAATAAAATTGCAATCAAAACTCAAAAAACATTTTTCTTTTTGGTCTTTTTTTTTCTTCGAGACAGGGTCTCACTGTAGCCCCAGCTGGCCTGGAACTCACTGTGTAGACCAAGCTGGCCTGGAACTCACAGAGATTGACTTGCCTCTGCCTCCCTAGTGCTGGGACTAAAGGCATGTGCCACCTTGCCTGGCTCGAAAACATTTTTCCTAGAAAAGTTAAAGGACCCTACATTTCATATGGAGCCACAAAAACATCAGATTTCCATAGTAATTTTGATAAAAGAGGAAAACTAAAGGGATCATTCTTCTGGTTTCAAACTTTATTATATAGGCATCCTAAGCAAAACGGTCTGGTAATGGGGTAATAAGTCAGCACAGGGACCAGTGGATTTTGCTCAGCATTCTTCTCATACTGGTGAAAGTTCTCACTATTCCTTTGTGTTGTTCTTTTTAACTCCTTTATAAGAGTAGCTAAACAGATGTTTGGTTTTTGGTATTCAATATCTCCTACGTTTAAAACACCTCTCTCTTTTGAAATGAGCAAATGTCTTTCTCCAATAAATAAATGGTTCTGTATGTCATGAGAAAAGCATGATAGCCTGAAATTTCTCCAAATTGCAGTTGTGGTTTTGTGAAGATAACTGTAGGTAGATTAGAACTTTCCATTATTTGAATTTATCTTTATTTGGGGGGGGGCGTTTTCTAAACATAATAGGATTTACTTTTTGTTAATTTAAGATATCTGAAAACAATGCCCAGGCTAGCCTAGAACTTGAATCTCATGCTCATAATTGGATGTTCTTATTTTCTTTTTGCATTGTTGGGGATTAAACTAGAGCTTTGCTGAAGAAGGAAAGTGCTGTATCACTTAGCTGAATCTCTAGCTCCAGCTTCGTGAAATGTAAAAGTATTGTCAATGAATCAATTAAGATTTTTTTTTCCTCCTCGTTAATAATTATCCTTATTATTCCCATTTCTTCCTAACATAAAATGAAGAAGAAAAGGAAACTTTTCTGAAATTACATCAGAGCAGCCATTCTTTCCTTGACTTTTAATTCAATATTTCTCTCACAGGTCTGTTGTTCGATTTGGAACAGCACCTATTTAATTTTCAGTCTATCATGAAAAGGCTAGAGTTCCAATAATAATTATAAATAATCTTTTTCAGAGTATTAGGCATTAGTAGATTTCTTTGTCAGCCTAGCTATTCTAACTGCAAGTTCATGATCTTGTTAGCAATATGTTATTCCTTTAAAAAATAAGATTATTTGAAAGTGCCTCCTACCTTAATAAATTTATCTGTAAGAAATATGACCAATATTGTATTTTTCCTTTGACAGAAGTGGTCAATACCTCCTCTAGGCCCTTTGATAAATGAAAATTTTATAAGCTGTCTCTTCTAGGATCATCAAAGTTCTCACAGAAAATTCCTAATAGTAGTTTAACTATTTTACTCATTTTTAATAAAAGATTTATTTCTTATTATTAATTTATTGTGTTTGTGTGTGTTTGTGTGTGTGTGTGTGCATGTGTGTGTGTATGTGTGTGTGCAAGTGTGTATGTGCCACAGCACATGTTTGGAGATCGGAGGACATTTTCATCTTATGATAGTCAATTCACTCCTTTCATGTGAGTCTCAGGGATCAAAATCAGGTCATCAGGCTTAGTAACAGGTATATTTGCACACTGAGCCATCTCATTGGTCCTCTTAAAATATTTTTATTTTTTATTTTTACTGTGATATTTATTTAAAAAAATGTAAATAGATAATTTGTTGAGAACTTCATACATGCATATTGTGGGGAGCCGCCTGCCGTCCCTGCAGACGCCATTACAAGATGGCGCTCACATCCGGTTCATGCTGAGCAGTAAATAAGTCAGTACGCATGCCCGAAGTAATTTTCCACCTTCTAGTCTCTGCCTACCTCGTGGCGTGATATGGGCTGATGAGTTTGCGACCAATCAAGAGTTGCCACGTCCAAGACGGGCTTACTAACCTATATAAGGGCTGGGTGTCCGACATTCGGGGTCTTCGCCCTGTAAGCTTATGCTCTCCCTCTCAAGATGCATTAAAGCTTTTCTGCAGAAGGATCCTGAGTGTGCCACGTCGTTCTTGCTGGCGAGACGATAGCGCAGGACAACTGGTGCTGAGACCCGGGAATTCAACCAAACCATCGTCAGCACCATCGGAGACCCCTTGAGTTCAAGGAGGATTCAGAACTGCAGGTAAGGACGTTCAGAGAGGTATGTTTTTTCTGGACTTTGGCTTGAACCTGTTTCCGCTTTGGAAAGGTAGCTTTGAGGCCTTGGTTATCATTCTGGGAGCACTTATAGTTTTGTTGTATAAAACATGCCAGGCCATTGTGGCGGAAAGTCGAAATGTTCTTGAGGAAGTCCAGGATAGCATGTCAGAAACTGAACGCA
>NW_008330298.1:308667-311368 GCF_000622305.1 Nannospalax galili
TCCCTGCAGACGCCATTACAAGATGGCGCTCACATCCGGTTCATGCTGAGCAGTAAATAAGTCAGTACGCATGCCCGAAGTAATTTTCCACCTTCTAGTCTCTGCCTACCTCGTGGAGTGATATGGGCTAATGAGTTTGCGACCAATCAAGAGTTGCCACGTCTAAGACGGGCTTACTAACCTATATAAGGGCTGGGTTTCCGACATTTGGGGTCTTCGCCCTGTAAGCTTATGCTCTCCCTCTCAAGATGCATTAAAGCTTTTCTGCAGAAGGATCCTGAGTGTGCCGTGTCATTCTTGCTGGTGAGACGATAGCGTGGGACAGCATATAATGTATTTTAATCAAAATCCATGCCCACTCCCTCCCCTCCAACTCCTCCCATATCTCCCCTTCACTTTTTTCTGATAACTTTATGTACTCTTTCTTCTTCTTGATTCATTTATTTTTTTATGGGGCTTTTGGCTACTCTAACATTTTCCTCCTTTGAAGAGGTAACCCTAAAATCTTTAAAGGATTAGATAAAAGCTCCCAAATATTTTCGACATTTTTGACCTTTGGAATGGCGTAGGTTGCTAAGAGGCCCAAATACATTGTGATTTTTAGCCAAGAAACTGGCTACATTTTTGGGGTCTTTCTACCCTAACTGCCAAGCCAATTCCTACCTCCTATTCTTATCACAACATCCTCTGAAGAGGTTACCCAGCTTGCGGATAGGGAATCTGGACACAGACTGCTCTGTCTTCTTTCATGCTGAACAGGGACGCAAGGTGAGGCAATTAGAGTATCCCTTCAATGGGTCTATCTAAAAGATCCCAAATTGCATAACTGTTACCTATAGGGGGTAAAGAAAGTCCTTGACTGGGGAGATGTGAAGGAGAAGTAAAGGCAAGAGTAATTAATTAGCATTACAAGTTCTAGACAGGGAACTAGAAAAAAGTTAGAACAGGGCAATGTTCATATAAAAGTCCATTGGAGTTGCTTGACAAGGGCTCCCAAAAGCATCCTTCTATTGGGCTCTTCCTCATTTTCTTTTGTCTTTCAAGGCTGGACTCTAGAGTGATGGATTAAGGATTTGCTTTCAGGTATTTTGATAGCTGTTGGAGTGATTAGAATCAGTGGCATTTCCCTCTCAAAGGCTTCTAGATAGGGGGAGAAAAATTTTATTCATCATTTTAGAACAATAGCTGGTTGTCTCCCTTAGCTACAGGTGGGAACTACATTGTTGGAGACTAAGATTTGAAGTCTTACATCTGAGCAGCACTTTCTGGATAGGAATATATTCATCAATGAGAAATAATTGCTGAAATAACATTTCATATAGACTTAAGCCTAAAATCTGGGAAGTATAATCCCTTGAACTATTAAAAGAAATATACTGAAGACTTTACTCTTTGGATATAGTTTCCTTTTGGGTGTTTAAGGCCATACAGTTGGCCCAAATAAATCAATTTATTTTTGTACTTAAGGTCATTTGAAGATCTGTTCCTCAGGGGTCACATGGGCTTGGGACCTTTCTTTTACCAGTTCCATCTATGTGATGATAAGTCAAAGGTCCTACTTGACTATGGCTGGCTTCACTTGGAAGCATGAATGAGATGTTTCCTCTGAGTTGACCCTCCTCGTTGTAGACTTGAGAGATGTTCCATAGTCCCCTGGAACTTAGTTGACCTTGGAGGGCAAGGGGCAAAAACTTTCCTTTAAGTCCCTCTGACCATATTAGTATAGGCCTCAAACTATGGCTGTTAAATATCCAAGAACAGTAGTTCCACCAGTATGGTGCTTTTATTTATCATGTGCTATGTAGATAAGGCTAGGGTAAAAAAACAAATATTTTCAGATAAACTTTGACTAGATATATATTTTGTTCCTCAAACTAGCTGACTAAACTATGACCATAGACATTTTAAGATTGTGTGTGTATTATTTTTGTCTCATCCTTTATATATAGTAACAAACCTAAACAGACCATCACTTGCTTAGGCTTTCTCATTTTTACTATCTGTTTTGGAAAATATCTCCATTCCCACATCCTTTTAACATATTTTACATTCTCATTTTCTATTTTTAAGAAACAATTATGAGACATAATAGCACTAACAAATAAAATTTCTACCTGTTGTGAGACTTCTTTTCCTGGGCATGCTAAGTAATACTTATTCCCTTTCAAGGTTCTAGTGTCAAGCCAATGTTTGATTAAAGTTTTACTGGGGAACCAATGAATTTATTGAGCTTACTTACCGATAAAATTGAGGGGTTGCTGAGGTGTATGCAAGACCTGAGGGTATGCACACTGGAAAGCCTTCCCCAGATTGTATACTTGAGTCCCCCCCAAATCCTGGAGACCAAGTGTGATTAGGTTCAAATTACATACAGTTGGCTGGAAAGAGTGGCTGGATACTCAGGTGAGGGTCCAGTGACCCTGCTTGGCACTCCTTTAGTGACTAAGTACAACCATCAGCAAACCCAATTGTGACAATGTTTAGCAAACAGGCTCAGCTGAAGTCGTGATGATGGTAGTTATTTCACGCATAAGGGACTGCTGTATAGCATCTTCTTATTAAAAGGACCTGGAATTTAAAAGCATTTGGTGCTAGGAGCCACATATGAAGGAGAACATACACTGTTTTTCTGAGTCTGTGTTACTTCACTTAGTATAACAGTTTCTAGATCTATCCATTATTTCATTATTTCATCTTTCTT
>NW_008330298.1:311553-346332 GCF_000622305.1 Nannospalax galili
ATTTTTAGTTTTTTAAAGAGTTCTCCACACTGTTTTCCATAGAGGCTGCACAAGTTTACAATCCCACCAGCAGTGAATGAGCGTTCCCCTGTCTCCACTTCCTTGCCAACATTTGGTATCATTTGTTCTCTTGATCCTAGCCAGCCTGATTGAGGTAAGGTGATATCTCAGGGTGGTTTTAATTTGTATTTCCCTAATTACTAACGATGTTGGACACTTTTTGAGATGTTTCTTAGCCATCTTTATTTCTTCCTTTGAGAACTCTCTGTTTAGATCTTTAGCCCATTTTTTAATTGGGTCATTTGGTTTCTCAATTCTTTGTTTTTTGAGTTCTTTATATATTCTGGATGTTAAACCCCTGTCAGATGTGTCACTGGTGAAGATTTTTTCCCATTCTGTGGGTTTTCTCTTCACTTTTTGTTTCTTTTTGCTGTACAGAAGCTTTTTATTTTAATGAGGTTCCACTTGTTGATTGCTGACCTTGATTCCTGAGCAACTGCTGTCTGATTTAGAAAATCCTTTCTTACACCTATATGTTGTATGTTACTGCCAATATTTTCTTCTAATAGTTTCAGGGTTTCCAGTTTCACATTGAGGTCTTTGATCCATTTGGAGTTGGCTTTTGTGCAAGGTGAAAGATAAGGATCTAGTTTCATTTTTTCTACAGGTGGAGATCCAGTTTTGCCAGTACCATTTGTTGAGGATGGTGTCTTTCTGTCATTGGTGTCATTTCTGTGTTCTTGGCACCTTTGTCAAATATCACGTGGCTGAAATTTGTGTGTGCTCAGGTTTGGATCTTCAATTGTGTTCCATTGATTTATGTGTCTATTCTTGTGCCAGTACCATGCTGTTTTTGTTGGATAGTTTGAGATCTGGTACAATAATCCCCCAGCATTGTTCTTTGTACTCAGGGTAGCTTTGGGTGTCAAGGATCTTTTGTGACTCCATATGAGTTTAAGGATAATTTTTCAAATTTTGTGAAGTATGTCATGGGGATTTTGATTGGGATTGCATTGAATCTATATGTTGCTTTTGGTAGGATGGTCATTTTCACAATATTAATTCTTCCAATCCATGAGCATGGGTGGTCCTTCCATCTCCTGGTGTCTTCCTCAATCTCTTTCTTTAATGATTTATAATTTTCATTGTAGAGATCTTTGGTATCTTTTGTCAGATTTATTCCAAGATTTTTTTTTTTGCAGCAATTGTGAATGGGAGCATTTCTCTGTATTCTTTCTCCAATTGCTTCTTAATGGTATATAAAAGGCTACTGATTTTTGTAGACTGATTTTTATAATCTGCCACTATACTGAAAGTATTGATCAGTTCTAGGAGTTTTCTGGTGGAACTTTTGGGATCTCTTAGGTATAGTATCATATCATCTGCAAAAAGGGATAAGTGATAGTTTCACCTGTTCTTTTCCAAATAGTACTCCTTTAATTTCCTTCTCCTGTCTTATTGTTCTAGCAAGAGTTTTAAGCACTATGTTGAAAAGGAGTGGACATAGTGGATATCCTTTTCTCATTCCTGATTTTCATGGGAATGCTTTTAGTTTTTCTACATTTAAAATGATATTGGCTGTGAGTTTGTTGTATATAGCTTTAATTATGTTGAGGTATGTTCCCTCCAGTCCAATTCCCTCTATGACTTTGAACAAAAATGCATGCTGAATTTTGTCAAAAGACTTTTATGCATTTCTTGAGATGACAATGTGGTTTTTGTCTTTTAGCCCTTTTGTATGATTAATGATGTTTTTTGACTTGTGTATACTGAACCATCCCTGCATCTCTGGGATAAAGCCTACTTGATCATAGTAAATGACCTTTTTGATGTGTGTCTCTATGTGGTTTTCGAGTATTTTGTTGAGAATTTTTGCATCTATGTTCATTAAGTATATGGGTCTATAGTTTTCTTTTAGGGTTGTGTCTTTACCTGGTTTGGGTATTGGAGTGATGCTGGCTTCATAGAAGGAATTTGGGCGTTCATTCCCTGTTTCTCTTTTTGAATAATTTAGGTAATATTGGTTGCAGGTCTTCTTTAAATGTCTGGTAGAATTCTGCCATAAATCCATCTGGGCCTGGGCTTTTTTAGTTGGGATGCTTTTTCTTACTGTTTCAATTTCCTCATATGATTCGGGTCTGTTTACACTGTTGACCTCTTCTTGGTTTAGCTTTGGAGGTTCCCATGATTTTAGATATCCATCCATTTCTTTTAGATTTTCAAATTTGGTAGTGTATAGGCTTTAAAAATGTTCTCTTATAATCGTCTGGATCTTTTTGGTGTCTGTTGTGATGTTTCCCCTTTCATGTCTAATTTTGTTGATTTGGATTTGCTCTTTCTTTCTTTTAATTAACTGGGCTAAGGGTCTGTCTATCTTGTTTAGCTTTTCTAAGAACCAGCTGTTAGATTAATTGATTCTTTGTGGGGTTTTTTGTTTCTATTTCATTAATTTCTGCTCTGATTTTTGTTATTTCTTCTCTTCTGCTGGGTTTGGGTTTCATTTGTTCTTGCCTTTCCTGGTTCTTTAGCTGCAGTGTTAGGTCATTTATTTGGGGTCTTTCTAATTTATTAATGCAGGCATTTAGATCTATAAACTTCCCTCTTAGGACTACTTTTAACATTTCCCAGAGGTTGTGTTGTTTTGTATTAGCCTTTACTTGACTTTAGGAATTCTTTTATTTCCTTCTTAATTTCTCCTTTTTCCAACTCATTGTTTAGCAGTGTGTTGTTCAATTGCCATGAGTTTGTGTAGTGACTAGGGCTTTGTCCAGTGTTGATTTTGAGCTTTATTGGATTGTGGTCTGATAGAATGCATGGGATTATTTCAATAATTTTTTTTGGGGGGGTTGAGGTTTGTTTTGTCTTCCTGTATGTGATTAATTATTGGAAAAGTTCCATGGGCTGCTGAGTAGAAAGTGTAATCTTTGGTGCTTGGGTGGAATATTCAAAAGATGTCTGTTATATCCCTATGATGTATAGTGTCATTTAATTCTGACATCTCTCTGTTTATTCTTTGTCCAGTTGACCTATCTAATGGAGACTGTGGGGTATTGAAGTCCCCTACTATTACTGAGTTGGGGTTAATCTGTGTCTTAAAGTCCTGTAGTGTTGTTTTTATGAATTGGGGTGTACCAGAGTTTGGTGCTTATATGTTAAGGATTGTAATAGCTTCTTAGTTAACTGTGCCTTTGATAAGTGACCCTCCTTATCTCTTCTGATCAGTTTTACTTTAAAGGCTATTTTGTCATATATTAGAATTGTTACCCCTGCTTGTTTCTTAGTGCCATTTGCTTGGAATAATCTTTTCCATCCTTTTACCTTAAGGTAGTGCCTGTCCTTGAAGGTGAGATGGGTTTCTTGCAGACAGCAAAGAGATGGATTTTGTTTCTTAATCCATTCACTTAACCTGTGTCTTTTGAATGGCGAGTTCAGTCCATTGATATTTAAGGTTATTATTGAAAGGTGTGTATTGGTTGCTGTCATTTTGATTGCTATTTGTGTTCTCTGTCTAATTTTGTGTTTCCTAGATTATACCTTTATTTATTTTCTTTCATTGCCCCTGGGGTATAGTTGTTTTTTCTCTCTGCTCTCTCTCTGTATTGCTTCAAGTATTCTTTGAAAGGCTCGTTTTGTGGCATGTGTTCTTTCAGGCTTTTTGTGTCATGGAAGACTTTTCTTTTCCCCTCAGCTATAATACACATTTGCTGGGTAAAGTATTCTGGGCTGACATCTATTGTCATGTAGAACTGGAAATACCTTGGTCCAGGGTCTTCTGGCTTTCATAGTTTGCATTGATAATTCAGCTGTGTTTCTGCTGGGTTTCCTTCGTTTGTGACTTCTTTTTATTTTGCTGCTTTCAGTATTCTCTCTTTGTTCTGTACATTTAGTGATTTTACTGTGATATGTTGTCGGGAGTTTCTTTTCTGGTCCTGTCTATTTGGTGTTCTATGTGCCTGCTGTGTTTGTATGGGGATGTCTTTCCTTAATTTCAGGAAATTCTCTTCTACAATCCTGTTTAAAATCTGGTCTACACCATTAACCTGAAATTCTCCTTCCTCTATTCCTATGATTCGTAGATTTGGTCTTTTCATGGTGGCCCACATCTCCTGCATATTCCATCTCTGTGTTTTTATAAGTTTTCCATAATCTTTGCTTGAGTGGTCCAGTTCTTCAACTTTATCCTCCAGTATTGATATTCTTTTTGCCATTTCATTCATTCTATCAGTGAGGCTTTCACCTGTTGTTTCAAGTTGGCTTATTGAGTTTTGCACTCCCTTGCTCATTTCTGCCTAAGTTTTCCTCAATGTTTCAATCTTTTTGTGAATTCATTCAGAAGTTTGTCCCTATCTTCTTTTAGTTCTTTGATGTGTTTGTTCATGTATTCTTTAAATTCGTTGAATTTCTTGATCATGTTTATGATTGTTATTTTAAATTCAGTGTCCTGGGTTATCTGTAGGGGGTTCTCTTTGTAGAACTCTTTTATAGGATTTATGGAATTAGGTGGGGACATAGTGTTCTGGCTTTCCATTTTATTATTCTTCTGTTGTGAAATTGTCATATGAATTTCTTTTGTTGTTTATGATTCTGATATGAGAATTAAGTTGAAGTATGCTTCTTTTTGTATTATCTGGGTGCCTAGGTCCTTTCTTTGTTATGGCCCTAGGTCCTTTCTTTATTGGTCCTTTCTTTATTGGTCCTTCTTTATTGGTTTCTTCATTTCTATTCATGAGTACCCACATTCAGGTTCTAGTCAGGTACACTCAGGCTTCCTTCACCATGTGGAGGCAGGATCTGGGCACTCTCAGGTAGTTCACCCTCTCAGGTTGTCTGCTAGGATTTCAACTTTTATATACCAAAGCCTGATCTGCCCTAGGGCCTTAGGAGGGGCGTCAGGAAATCCCAGGCATGGGGATGGGTATGGAGCAATTAGGGGAAGCTCAATACCACCTGGAGGCAGGATCCAGGGGCTCTCAGGCAGTCTCCTGCATTTTCAGTCCCTCTGTCAGAGAGAGGCCAGAAGGAGGCCAGAACTCGGACTCTCTGGTGGTCTGCTCAGATCAGTGCCATATGGAGGTCCAAAGCCACCCTCTCAGGCTGTCTGCTAGGATCTCAGCCTTAGCTTACCCATGCCAGATATTCCCTGGGGCATTGGGAGTGGCCTCACAAAATCCCAGGTAGGGGGATGGGTATGCTGTAATTAGGGGAAGCTCACCACCACATGCAGGCAGGATCTGGGGGCTCCCAGGCAGTGTCCTGCATTCTCAGCCCCTCTGTCAGAGAGAGGAGAGAGGGAGCTCAGAACTCAGTATTCTCTGACAGTCTGCTGAGATCAAAGTCGCTACACTGATGGAGGTCGAACCCACCCTCTCAGGCTGTCTGCAAGGATCTCATCCTTAGCCTATGAAAGCCAGATATCCTTAAAATATTTTTTAAAGTGTGTATTAGAAGTCAGTTATCATTTTTCTTGGCCTTATCTTACATTGCATCTTCGGTGCAATCAATAGCTTCTGGGAATATTTTTGGTACCACAGTACAGAGCAAGTCTCTTAATGATTTATGGGCAGTTTACCTACAAATCTGTTTTACTAAGGTAAAAAGGGCCTTTCTCCATTCTTCTAAATCGGAATATTCCTAGGCCTTGATTCCTGATGTCAACAACTAAATTAATTGATATGTCTGCAAACTTTTGTTCATCAGTCAATAAGGTGATTTTAATTATTTTTGAAAAACTAAAACTAAGAGAGATCAGGAAACCCTGTAATCAAAGTTTTAGCTCTTTTTGTTTGTATAGGAAACATAGATAATATCAAGATCTCCTCTCCCTCTAGGCTTTAATTAAATTGAGTTCATAACAATGTTTCTCTTTTATACTAAAGATTTTTCCCTTTGGTGATTACTAGACAGGAGACTAGAAGGAGATGGTGATGGAAGATAAGTTCAAATTCTTTTGTCAGAGGAGACAAACACAAGAAAGCATACTTGAGAAAAAATGGTATTTAGTTTGGACACAACCCCTAAAATTTTCAAATTAATTTTCTATGCTAATAGCTTTATAAAATTTTTCATAGACTCCGAAACTCATTAGTTTTTTTTCCCACACAAGTTCCATGCAAGCTCAAACCAGACAAAAATCCCAGCATAAACATGGAGAAGTGGTTAAGGCATCTCAGCTGAACCTAAGGAATTTTTGGCAATTGATGGCTGCTGGGAGGGGGAGAGACAGAATCTTACAAGACTTTAATTTTTTAGTAAATTAACAATGGTAATATTTTTTCTTAGACGCTTTAGAATTCCAATTAATGTAGGCTTTCTATTAATCATATTTTGGTTTATTCCCCAGAACTTCAAGCTTAGTAGTCAAAAAAAAAAATTTAGGAGTATCAAATGTTGGGTTTCAGAACTTTTGATACAAAACATAGATTTTGCTCCAGAGAGAATAAGATAGTTTATTCTAGGACAAATATGAGTGTAAATGGCCAAACAACAGAGTCCTGTTTTGTTGTGGAAAATGTTTATTGCCACAGGATAAAGAAAGTCATAAATTAATGCATTTACCGTATACATTGAGGGGGATCAAGTGGGTTAGTTGTAGTAGAATGGGGAAATATCTTGTGTGGGTTTCATGTCTCTTGTTTACTTTTTTTTACTGTGATAAAATGCCCAGAGCAAAACGACTTAAGGAAGGAAAGGTTTATTTTGGCTTACAGTCCAGTTCATCATGGTGTGGAAGTTAAAGTAGCAGGAACTTAAAGCTGTTGTTCACAGTGCATCCACAGTCTCAAAACCAAGAGCAATGAATGCAGATGCTCACCTAAATTTTTCATAATTATGCAATCCAGAACCCAAACCCAGGGAATGATGTTGCCTACTTTTAGAATGTATATTTCCAGTTTTATTAACCTAACCAACCTAATCCCTCATATGGATGCCCATAGGCTAAATAATCTCACAGATGTGCTTGGAGGCTTGTGTCCTAAGTGATTCCATATTCTGTCAAATTGATAATAATAACCATCACAATATGCTATATCATTATTAGCTCTGTGATATATGGAAGATAGAGCTACATTTTATAATATATTTCATAACTTTTTCTTAGTAGTCATAAGAGTATGAAGGCAGACACACAAGTTAATAATAATTAACATTAAAGAGGGTAAAAGTAATCCATCATAATTGTCTCTTGATCTGCAACACTCTCCACAATCATGAAGTTCTTGTCACAATTTAATCAATCTGTAAGATTTTCAACACAGATGTATTTTCGTCAGAGAAATTCACTTCATAGTTCCTCTTGTTGGTCAAGAATCATGTTTTATGCTTGTGGAGGTCAAATATTGTGCATGGAAGATTCATTCCTAAGATTTCATAAAGATGAGACTGAGTTTTCAGGAAAGTGGTCCTCAGGAGAGAAATAATAGTAGCTTAAAGACATTAGGGAACAAATGTCTGGATCATTTCACTGTTGTTAGCTATCAACATCTGGACCTGAGTTTTTCTCTCTGTAACTGACATAGTATTTACATATGACATATAATGGTAGTATTAAACCTAAACTTAAAGGAAAGTAATCAAACTATGGCCTAAAGAAGAAAATGTAGTAAATAAAGTAAATAGGCATCCTAACCAACTAAAAATACTGTCATGTTACACGGTGGAAGAGATTACATGAACTTATATTGTCACAAAAATAAAGTTGTATGTCAATAAGTTACATAAATACATTGATGGAGCAGCAGCTAGGTGGATTGCAGTAGAGCAGGGAAATATTTTCAATAGGTTTCAGATGTTATTTTAAATCATTCTTAGCTTTAAGATCAACGGAAACTAGTGGTATGTCAGGTCAAAAAGTACATTCCAGGAGATTTACTTACTAGTCACAAAGATGTTAGAGCAGATATAGAGTTTGGTAGTAAATGGCTATTAAGGGAACTAAATATAGCCTAAGGTTTTTTTCCCTCTTAATCTTCAACATTCCAGCTCTCTATAATTACAAAGTTGTCGTCAGTCATTCTGCAGGATCTTTCACACAGATGTAGCTACTTCAGAAGATGTCAATCTCTCATTGTTTTCTTTTGTGATTTCTAGTTTTACAGGTACATGAGATAGAAATCTTGGCTGGTTGCTTTATTTGGTCCTCATACACTGAATATTTGAGAACAACGATTGCCATCCTATTTTCTTTGGAAATTGTTGCTTCTCCTTCAGTTAGATTTAGATTCAGCTGTAGCAGAGATATTTCAAATAGTAATAAGCATTCATTTTGATACAAAGTCTCAAGTATTGCAGGTGGGCATCAAAATTACTGTATAGCTGAAGATGACCTTGAATAGTTTATCCTCTTGCCTCTATCTCATGAGTGCTTAGATTACAGAGGTATACTACTATGATTGGCTTATGTGGGTACTGGAGATTGAACCCATGGCCTCAAGCATACTAGGCAAGCACTCTCCTATATTCAGGATTTGGTGTTTGTCCTTCTGGCTTTTGGTCTTGTTTTGGTCTGGTATTTCCTCACTGTGCTCCTATTCCTCATTTTTGGAATGAGAATGTACATTCGGTTCCACTATGTTTTGGGCATATGGAATTTGTCTTTGATTTCACAGTTAAGATATTGCCCTGAGTCTCAGAAGATACTTTGGACTATGAACTTTTGAATAGTATTGAGACTTATAAAGACTATGGGAACTTTTAAGATGAGACAAAATGCATTTTGAATTTTATATGGTCATGAGCATATGGGGGCCAAGGTGTGGAATGTGGGGGTTTGAGCAAGAATATCCCCCACAGACTGCAAGTAGTTGGTGGTGCTGTTTTGGGAAGTCTTAGAAGGTGTGGCCATGTTGGAGGAAGCATATCCCTGGGGGAGGGGTGGGGTTTAGAGAGTTCTTAAGCCTTGCCAAATCTCCAGTTCTCTCTTGCTTCTTGTGCCTGCTTGAAGATGTGAGAGCTTAACTTCTGCTTCTCCTCCAGCCAGTGACATGCTTTCTCCAACAAGGCTGTACCTCCTAAATTTTGACAAATAGTGCCACCAAATTGGGCCAAGTGTTCAAATATGTTAGCCTATGGGGGACATTTTTATTCAAACTATTTCAAGCAGCAAGGACTCAACCCCTGAACCCATCACTAGCCCCTCAAATTTAAAGCTGAAGAATTCATTATCTATATCAATGAGTCTTTCAAATATTGAGTTTAAACTTTTCTGAATTAAAAATTCAGATTTTAATATAATTGAGAATAATGAAAAATATCATCAGATTTTGATCATTGTTTCTATTAGTTGGAAATTCAAATACAATAGATGTTTCTTTTCCAGTAAGCTCTAAGCATTAATTGTCTAAATTTATGCTTCTTTTGAGGCAGGAATCTGCTGTGTGAATGTGAGTTAGTGAGAGAGAGAGAGAGAGAGAGAGAGAGTGTGTGTGTGTGTGTGTGTGTGTGTGTGTTGCCCTAAAAGATTTTTAGAGAGCTAAATTTTAACTACATTGAAAAGTAGAGAATTTTCAAAAAACACACCCTAAATAGATTATTCATTGTTTCACATCCATTCAAAAATATTTACTGAATTTCTACTGTGTTCAATTATTAGTCAAGACAATAAGCTTACAGCAGTGAATAAAATAGTTCCAACAGTAGCATTCTATAAAAACATGTACAAATTCCTAAAACGGTATTACTGATGTTTTTATATTTTAAGGAATACATAGTAATCTGATAATTTCAGGAAATATCAGATCACATTATATATTCCAGTGAACACATTAAGAAATTCCACAGAGTAAGCAGAAGATTCTGGATAAAAAAAAAACCTTAGAATTAAGTTTAGTAAAGTGACAAATGCAAAAATGAAACTCATAAGTATTGTGAAGATACAGGAGAAGAAAGACCTATTTATAATAGCAAAATAATGTACAAAATACTCAGAAACAAACATAAACTCTAACTTAACAGTATTATAAAACCGTTCTGGGACAGATACAAGATTTACATAAATTTGTGTAGAAGAATATCACGTTCCTGGATAGGAAGACTAAACATAATAAACATTCCAAGTTTTCCAAAACTCAGATCTAAGTTTACTGTTATTCAGAATGAAATCCCTACAGGACTTTTGAAACTTGAGAAAATAATTTTAACGTTCATCTGGAAGTTTTTAAAAGTAAGAAAGCCAAGAAGTTTTTGTACAAGAAAAATAGAGGATGCTTGCTTACAGGAAAATGTATCAAAGAAATGTTTCTTAAGACACTGTGGTGCTGGTATAGGAATCTGTCAGCCTGGAAAAAGACAACACGACTCAGACTAAAGATGAACATACTAGTAAAAGACATTTACTAAGAAGAAAAACAGTCAAAAATACATTATAGTAGTGCACACACTAATCAGTAATAAAAAGGGAAACTAAAGTGTTCAAATATAAACATACGTATGTATCTTACAATGATTCCTAAAATAGTAATCCTCTGTTATGGTGTGAACATTAATTCATCTAAGAGAAATTAAGTTATATATGCTGTTTCCTTTTTATCCATTTTATTTTATTATTATTCAATATATATTTTCTATTAACACATCATTTTTGCATAATAGGATTCATTGCTATATTTACATACACGCATGAAGTCCTATTTGTCCATTTTTCTCTTTTCCCCACACCAGACATCTTCCCAGTCCATAATAATTTCTACCTTCTCTTAAGTTAAAAAATGTGCAATTAGAAAGAATATTATGGTATCTTTTTGTCTCTAGAATATTTTGCTTAAGCTGATGCCATACAATTCCACCCATTTTACTGAAAATGACAGGACCATTCTCCATGGAAGAATAATACTATAGTCTATGTATCTTAAATTTTCATTGTGCATCCGTTTGTTGATGGGTACCAAGGCTGATTTTTAGCTATTATGTAGTACCACAATAGACATGGGTATGCAGTGCTATCTTTTGCATTTTGACTTCATTTCCTCAGGTTACATTTCCAGGAAAGGTAGAGCTGGATCACATGTCAGTTGTACTTTTAGTTTTTTTAGAATCTTCTTTACTGTTCTCCATAATGACTATAGTAAATTTCATTCCCACCAACAGTATGTGAGTGTTCATTTTTATCCATATCCTCACCAACATTTGTTGGGTTTTAAAAATCACAGCCACTCTACATGGGTGAAATAGTACCTCAAAATAATTTTGGTTTACATTTTCTAGATGGCTAATGATATTGAGAATATTTGTGTTTGTGCTAGCTATTATGAATACTACTTTGGAGAAATGTCTGTTCAAACAATTTTCCCATTTTTAAATTGAATTATTTGTTTTCTGTCATATTTCTTTATGTATTCTTGGCATGAATAATCTGTGCAATGAGTAGTTGGAAATTGTTCCCCCATTCCATCGGTTATCATTCCTTTCTGTTGATCATTTCCTTTTGCTTCATGTCTTTTTACTTTGATGTAATCCCATCTGTCAGTGCTTGCTTTTGTCTCTATTCTTTTGTAGACCTAGCCAGAAATTATTTATTGTACCAGTATTTTGAAATATTTCTCCAATTCCTCCCCTAATGGCTTCAGAATTTTTGGTTTTAAATTAAGATCTTTGTTCAATGATGAATTTATTTTGTACAATGTGAACGATGGGGGAGACCCTTTAATAAATCACATAGGGATATACAGTTTTCCTAGCACCATTTGTAGAAGAGACTGTCCTTTTCTTTAGTGCACTTTTTTTTAGCCTTTCCCAGAACCAATAGTATATAGATGTATGGAATGTTTCTGGATTCTCCATTCTGATACCTTTGCTCATGCATCTCTTTTTATACCAATACAGTTTTATGTTGGTTAATATGGATCTACAGTATTCTTAAAATCAGGTGTTATGATTTCAGGTTTGATCTTGCTGAAGATTGGTTCTTTGAAGTATTTTTATTTCCATATAAATGACAGGATTGATCTTTTTTATTTCTGAGAATAATGTTATTGGTATATAAATGTGTAGTACATTTCATCTGTATATTACTTTGGGCAGTGTGAAAATTTTAGCAACATTAGAACTTTAAATTCATGAACATATATGGCTTAGTTCACTTTCAGTCTTTAAAAGTTCCTGTTTTGTAGATTTATGGTATATATCTTTTACTCCTTTAACTTTTTCCCTAGGTACTTTATTTTTAAAGTTGTTATCACGATTTCTTTATTAGAAAATTTATCATTGGTGTACAGAAAAGCTACTGATTTTTGTATATTGAGTTTGGATCCCATTATTTCACTGAATTCATTTTAATTTCAATCTTCTTTTAACATAGTCTTCAGTTTTTCCTAAAATTATTTATTGTTTTTTAATTTATTTACTTATATTTTATGTGTATGAGTGTTTTGCATGCATGTAATTGTACTATGCTTGTGTAATGCCCACGGAGATCAGAAGACGACATTGGATCCTTTGAAAATGGAATTATGAGTGGTTGTTTGTTGCCTCATAGGTGCTGGAAACTAAACCTGGGTCCTCTGCAAGAGCAGCAGCAAGTGCTCTTACCATTGAGCTGTCTTTCCAGACCCCAGTTTTTATTTTTTAATACTTAAAAAGAGTCAGGTGTGATGTTCCTGCCTTTAATTCCAGCACCATGGAGGCAGAGGTAGATGGATCTCTGTGAGATCAAGGTCAGCCTGGTCTACATGTGAGTTCTAGGTCAGCTGGGGCTATGGGAGACTCTGTCTAAAGTTTTTTTTTTTAAAGAATTATGTGTCTGTGTCTGTGTGTGTGTTTACCATATACGTGCAGATGCTCATGGAGGACAGAATATGTTGTTGGATCCCCTGGAACTGAAGTTACAGGCAGTTATGACTGCCCCAATGTGGGTGCTGGGAACTGAATTATGGTCATCTGAAAGAGGAGTAAGCACACTTAACTGGTGAGCTAGCTCTCTAGTTTTTTTTTTTAAACAAATTTTAATTTTGACAATAATAATCAAAACAAGAACAACAAATTGAGAGGGAGTAGGGGGACATGGGGTGAGTTGGTCGGGGGCAGGAAGGAATGGAAATAATGCAAACACAGAACTCATGTATGAAATTCTCAAAAATAAAAAAATGAAAAATTTAATAAAATTTAAAAGAAAGAATTTTAATTTTGTTTTAAAATATGTCATGTTGGTATGTTTTATTGTCTTCCATAAGATTATTAACATGTATTGAGGGTGCAAATTGCTTCATTGTGACATCTTCATACATACATATAATGTACTTTGATCTTATCCACCCACATCACCCTTGTTTCTTTTCACTCTTCCCCATCTGCTGGACCACACTTCTTCCCACATAGAACTCCTTCTGATTACATGTTTGTTTTTGTAGAACTCAGGATTGATCACTTGGCCACATGTATTCTAGGCAAGTACTCTACAATGGGGGACTATCCCAATTTCTTATGTCTTTTAAAAATTCAGAAAAATTATATTCATTTTTCTGAGTCTGACTTATTTCATTTAACATAACAATCTAGTTTAATCCATTTCCTTTGAAACAAATGACATAACATTTGCTTATAATAGCTTAATAAAACTCCTCTCTCTCCAATTTTTCTTTATCCCTTCAGTCAGTGAAGTACATCCAGGCTGGTTCTGTAAACTGGCTATTGCAAATAGTGACACAACAAACCCGGGTGTGAATGCATATTCATTTTGAGTATGTATGTGAAGGTATGTTGAATTAGAGTCCTTCACATACACACCCAAAATTTAGATAATAGAATCTTATGCTATTTCTATTTTTAGTTTTTAAAAATATTTTATTTTTTATTTTATGTGTATGTATATATTGCCTGCATGTATGTAAGTGCACCCGTGTTGTGCAATGCCCGCAGAGATCAGAAGAGGCTGTAGGATACCCTGGGACTGGAGTTACTGACAGTTATTAGCTGCCATGTGGATGCTGGGATTCAAACCCAGGTCTTCTGCAAGAACAACCAGTGTTCTTAACCGCTGAGCCATCTCTCCAGACCCCTGTTTTTAGGGGGGAACTTATATACAGAGTTCTGTAGCAGCTTCAGTAAATTACATTGCCACCAATCCCTACCAGCACCGTATAAGTGCCACCCCTCATATTCACCAGCATTTGCAAATGCTTGTTTCCTTGATGATACACATTCTGAATTGGGTGTGATCGAGTCTCAATCTCTCTCTCTCTCTCTCTCTCTCTCTCTCTCTCTCTCTCTCCATGTTCAATGCATATGCTTGCAGGTGGAGGTTGTAGATTGATGTAGGGTAGCTTCTTTTTTATCATTCTCAACCTTATTTTTTGAGACAGCTTTTTATGTGGCTGTTGGAGATCTGAACTCAGGCCCTCATGCTTGCATGACAAGCACTTTATTCGACCCACCCCCACTCAACTCTATCAATTTATTTTTGATTTGCATATCCTTAATGGCTAAGGACATTGAACATTTTTCATGCATTTGTTGTAGGCTTGTATGCCTTCTTTTGAGAACTGCTGTTAACTGTACTTACTTATGAATTCAGTGGCTTGTTTTCTCTTTTGGAGTTCAAAATTCTTAAGTTCTTTCTTTATTATTATTTTTTTATTTTAATTTTGTGTGTATGAGTGGTATGCCTGCATGTATGTAAGTGCAGTGCCTATGGAAGACAGAAGAGGGTGTTGGATCACCTAGAACTAGGGTTAGGGACCGTTGTTAGTCACCATATGGGGTGCTGGGATTCAAACCTGGGTCTTCTGTGGGAACAGCCAGTGTTGTCAAATGCTGAGCCATATTGCCAGCCTGTTAAGTTCTTTATATAGTCATGATTTAAAAACTTGCTAGATTAATAACTGGCAAAGATTTTCACCCATTCTATAGGCTATCTTGTTGTGTAGTTTATTAATTAAAAATATTTTATTTTATGTGCATGTGTGTATTGCCTGAATGTCTGTAAGTGCACCTATGTCATGCAATGGCCCTGAATGTCAGAAGAGGGAATCAGGTCACCTGGAACTGGAGTGATATTTGGTTATTGTCTACCATGTAGGTGGGAACTTAACCCGGGTCTTCTGCAAGAGCAGCCAGTGCTCTTAAATGTTGAGCCATCTCTCCAGCCCCATTGTGTAATATATTAATTTGATGTGATTACTTTTGTTGGTTCTTGGTAATATTTTCTGAGCTACTGGAAACCTGTTATTGAAGTAAGTGTGGTCAGAAATAATGGCACGTGCCTGTAATCACAGCAATCGAGACAGTGAGGCAAAGCTTTGTTGTTACTTTGAGGACAGCGTGTGTTACAGAGGGAGACCCTGTTCTAAACAAAGAAACACACACACACACACACACACACACACACACACACATAAATATAAAAGTGCTTGCCTATACCCATATCTTGAAGCACTTTCTTTTTGCCTCTACTGGTTTTAGAGTTTCCATTCATATATAAAGTCCTTTGTTTCATTTGATTTGATGTTTGGACAGGGTGAGGGATTTTGATCAAGTTTCATTCTTCTTCATAGAGATATCCAGTTTTTTTCATACCATATGGTGAAGAGGTTTTTATTTTATTTTATTTATTTACTACAGTTATTGATGTGTGTGTTGGTATACATGGAGGCCAGAAGACATCTTGCAGAAGTCAGTTCTCTCCTTCCACTGTGTGGGTCGAGGGGATTAAATATTGGTTATCAAACTTGGCAGAAAGTGTCTATACATGACTGACCATTTTGCATACTACCTCAATGTTCATTTTTAAATGTTAATTTTGCATCCTGAGGGTGCTTCATACATGCTTACAATGTACTTTGATCATATCAACTCTCCATTCCCCCTCCAACTCTCCCAGATCACCCAGCCACATCCCCTTCCAATTTCTCATTCATTTTTCCCAGGAATTCAGATTCACTGCTTGTTATAAATATGCTTAATTTATCTCATCTTGGTTTAACTTTGATAGGTCATATGTATCTAGATAGTCAAACATTTCTTTTAAATTTTCAAATTTAGTGCAAAATATATTTTAAGGCATTCTTAATGATTTTCTGAATGTGTTTAGTATCTGCTCCTGATTCATCTTTAGTTTTATTAATTGGATCTTCCTTGTCGTTCTTGGATTAGTTTGGATAAAACTTTGCCAGACTTGGCTATCTTTTCAGAGAATTGTATGTTTCACTGATTAGTTTATTGTTTCTCTTTTCTTTTTTAAAGAAATATTTTGTTTGTTATTTTATGTGTATGCAAGTATGTATGTAAGTGCACTCCTGCTGTGCAATGTCTGCGGAGGTCAGAAAAGGGTGTTGAGTGCCCTGGAAGTGGAGTTATAGACAGTTGTTAGCTGCCATGTGGGTGCTGGGAATAGAACCCAGGTCCTCTGCAAGAGCGCTCTGCCAGTGCTCTTAACCACTGAGCCATCTCTCCAGCCCCTATTTCTATTTTCATTTCCATTTTATTAATTTCTGCCCTCTACTTAATTATTTCTGTCTGTCTACTGATCTGGGGGTTGCCCTGTTCTTGTTTTAGTAAGGCCTTATGGAATGTCGTTAAGTCATTTGAGATCTCTTTGATTTCTTGATGTAAGGCACATGGAGTCTATATGCTGTGTTTTAATTTTCATGAAATTCTAGGAATTTTTTTTTATTTCCTTCATGATTTCTTCAGTGACCCATTCCTCATTCAATAGTGAACTGTTTAATCTTCATAAGTTTGTGTATGTTCTATACTTTCTCTTACTGATCATTTGCAACTGTATTGAATTATGAGCTGATACAATGCAAGGAATTGTTTCAATTTTTCTGTATTTCTTAAGACTTGATTTGTATCCAAGCATTATCTACATTAGAGAAAGCTCTATAGGTTACTGAGAAGTATGTGTGCTCTGCAATGTTTGTACAGAATGTTCTGTTTCTGTCTGGCAAGTTCACTTATTGTCATTTAATCAGCTATTTTCCTGATTATTTCTGTTGAGTTATCCTGTCTGTTGGAGGATGTGGAGTACTGATATTACTCACTGGTGTTGTGCTGGAGTTATTCTGTAAATTTACATCTGTATTATATATTTTATGAAGTTGGGTGCTCTCTTGCTCATTGAATATATGCTTAGAATAATAATTTCTTCTTAATTAATCAGTCCCTCAATCAGTATGAAGTCACTATGTCCTCTGACTAGCTTTGTTTTGAAATCTATTCTGTCAGATATTGCAACACTTACTTGATTCCTATATCCATTTACTTGGAATACCTTTTCCATTCTTTTACTCTGAAATAGTGTCTTTTACCTTGAGACCCATTCTTGGAGGCAACAAACACTTTCAACCAATTTCATTTTAATTCATTTTTCCTGTCTATGTCATTTGTTTGGGGGAATTGAAACCATTTGGATTCAGAGTTATTGAAAGGAGTGTATTGATTCTTGTCATTTTTATTGATTTTAGAATGTTCTCTGTTCTCCTATTCCTCTCTTGCTTAACCATTATTCACTCATGATTTATTCTTCCCTATGGGCTCATTGATGTATTTATCTTTATGTTCACTGTGAAGGATTTCTTTAAGTATCTTCTGTAGAGTTGTCTTAGTGGTCATGAATTCCTTTAGCCTGTTTTTTATTGTGGAAAGTTTCTCTTCCTCCATCTATTATGACAAATAGTTTTGCTAGGTATAGTATTGTGGGTTGGCAGTTGCTGTGCTTCAGAGCTTGAAATGTAAAGTTCTCCTAGCTTTTAAAGTTTCTGTCAATAAATCTGCTGATCCTCTGATGGGCCTGCTTCTATATGCAATTTGGTGGTACTCTATTTCCATTTTCCATGTATGTTCTATTTCTGTAACTTAATTATAACATGATGAGCAGTCTGGGAGTGTTCTGCTTTCATTTGTCTGGTGCTCTAAATATTTCTACATAGGCATATCCTTGCCTAATTTGTGTAAAATTCCTGCTATAAAATTTGTCCATAATATTTTCTTTCCATGCTTTTAGAGTTACATTCTTCTTCTAAGCTCATTATTCTTAGATTTATTTTTTTCTACCATGTCCTGAATATCTTGAAAGTCTCGTTCATACCTCATTACTTTACCTTTGTCCTTGTTACAGTGTTCCAATTCCTCTACCTGGTCATCAAACTCAGATATTCTGTCCTCTCTTTTATTCTATTGATGAAGCTTTTCATGAAGCTTTTCATTTGATTTGACTGACTGTACTTTTCCTTTCTAGTATTTCAGTTTGAGTTCTCTTCAGTAGTGTGATGTCTTTACCAAACCTCTGTTTCATATCTTGGTTTCCCTTATTTTATTCAGTTGTTGTGATTTTTGGTGATGTTTTTCTCATCTTGGGATTGATTCACACATTTATTTTATTTTTTAATTTGTTTTTATTAAATTTTTGTTTTGATTAAATTTTATACAGAATATCTGTAATAATCTTAATCATCTTTATCCCATCAGCATGCTCCCCGCCACTGGAACCCATATACTCTGTCATCAGTATTAAGGCCCAATGTGTCACGTCAGTGCCCCCAGATGTTCCCCTGTTGATTGACACATTTATTTTTGTTTAGTTTAGTTTAGCTTTGTTTGTAAATTCATCTAATCCACTCTGAGTGGGACCATTAGTGTGGTATTAATATTTTTTGAGGTTTTAGGCAGCCTTAGATTTTTATGTTTCTACTATTACTGTGTTGAGGCTTAGGTTGTACAGAGTTAAGGTGCATACTTCAGAAGGTATATTCTCAGTGTAGGAGTCCAAAGACCCTACTCCCTGAGTAGAGTATTAAATTTGGGAACACCACAGTTGCTGAATATAATATTATGTAAATATCAGATTAGCTAATTAACAACAGTGGGCACTTTAAGTTCAATGATTTTTAGAGCGAATTTTTGGCACACCTGCATTTAGTTGTGCAGTGTAATTCTCAGATCACTTCTTAGGTCTCCTTCAGCTTGACTGGCTTAGACTTGGTGCTTAGTGGGGAAGTGGTGAGTAGGAGCCCTTGGCAGTGTCAGTGTTCTTTGTGCTGGCATATGGGGGTCGTAAGTTATTCCCTGGTGGTTTCTCCAGATTTCAGTTGGTCCCTGCAGTCTGGTTCAATTTCTCCTGTTCTTGTAGGGTTGGGGTGTGATATGTGAAGCACTGCCCACAGCCTCCTCCACACTTGCTAGTGCAGCTTGACTCTGCTGAGTCCACTGAGCTTGCAGGTGCAGCTAAATTCAGCCAGGCATGGATTCACACGGATTCACAGTGACTCCTACTTGCTTTTGTGCGGGAGGGTCACCACAGGTTAGGTCAGTTTTCTACTAGTATTTCATAGACTAGATTTATTATGCATACCCTTAATCCTTATTTCATCTCCTTAGATATACCAGTGATACAGATATTTGATCATTTAATACTATCCCAAAGTTTGCTTCTCCTTTCTTTCTTTCTTTCTTTCCTTCCTTCCTTCCTTCCTTCCTTCCTTCCTTCCTTCCTTCCTTCCTTCCTTCCTCCCTCCCTTCTTTCCTTTTTGCATTTTAAAATAATATTTTGATTCTATGAGGATTTCATATGATTTCTTTTAAACTCCCTCTACAATCTCCTCTTAGATCTATCTCCACTTCCTTACCCACCTCACATCATGTTTTCTATTATTAGGTTTTTTGATCTTTTTGAGACAGGGTCTCCATGTAGCCCATGCTGACCTGGAACTCACTATGTAGACCAGGCCAGCCTTGAGTTCACAGAAATCTGCCTGCCTCTGCTCCCAAGGGCTGGGATTGAAGGCATGCACCACCAACACCCAGCTCCTCTATTATTTTTTAAGGCTTGTTGAATCTAATTTGCATTCCCCAAATAAATGCTCTTGGATGTGGGTCCATCCCCTGGAGTCTCATCAACCTACCCAACATTACACCCTTAAAGAAAAAGTACTCTCCCTATTCCAAGTAGTTATCAGTTGCCAATAGTTCCTCAATTAGTGCTCGGTCTTCTTGCCCACCTTACCCCTCATCCTGGATATTTGTCTGGCTTGGGCTTGGGCACACCTTGTGCATGCTCTCACAAGTGCTGAAAATTCCTATGTATAATTGCCGTTTTACAAAAGGTCTTGTTTTCTAGTGCTAGCTGGCTTGTAATTGCTATGTAGCCCAGGATGGCCTCTTCTTCATGACACTGTTCCTACTTCAGCCTCCTGAGTGCTGTCATTACAGGCATGCACCACCTTGCCCAAATTTTCAGATTATTTTTTCTTGTTTTTGTCTGAATATGATGTTTCAAAGACCTCTCTTCAAGTTCCCACAGTCTGTCTTCCAGTTTCCCTTGTCTTTTCTTAACATGTTTTTTTTTGCTTGCTTGTTTTTCATTTGTTATTGACAGTTCTAGGGACTGAACCCAGGCCCTGGAATATGGTGATCACTTCTCTACCATGGACCCACTTTTTTCTTGATATTTTAAAAGTGAATTTTCTATTGGTCTATTGATTCTTAAGATTACTGTTTGGTTCTTTTTCCAAAGTATTCAATTCCTTGCTGAATCTCTTAATCATATCTTACAGTGTCTTATTTTATTTAACTGTCTAGCATGTTTTCCATTGAATCTCTTTGAGATTTCTGGGACTCATTCTTTTAAATTCTTTACTAGGCATTTCATCCATTTTTATATATTTGGAATTTGTTGCCAGGTATTATGATCTTTAATAGCTGTCATAGTACTGTGTTCACTCATATTTCTTCTGTTCCTATATTGATACTTGTTGAATTGATGTAATGGATACCTCTACATTTTTATGGAATGATCTTTCTGGTAGATAGCTTTCTTCTGAAGATGTATATCAGAGTATCAGTTTTTATGCCATGTAGAGTTTATTTCCAGCTGGGTACTGTAGTGTACTCTCCTTGTATCTTAAAATAATTTTACATTTATTTATTTGTATATTTATTTTGTGTGTTCATATATGTTTGTGTGCACACGTGTGCATGTGCCATATGCAGGTGTATATATAAGAGAACAACCTGTGAGAGTCAGTTTGCTCCTTCCACCATGTGGATACTTGGGATTGAACTCATGTACTCAGGCTTGGTGGAAAACACTTACCTACTGAATCATCTTGCCGACCCCTCTCTCAGTATCTTGACTATGATTATCGAGATTGGGCATAGTAATATAATCTCAGAGTCAGAATGAACCACATGAGCAGGGACACAAACAATGTAGGCAGATATATACAGTATAGACAGTAGACTGTCAGTTGCAATATGCATGGCTACTATTTCAGTGGAAATAGTTGCCTCTATCAGATGATGGGGGTTTCTGGATGCATTGTTGATATTGGATTTGGTGCTTGAATGTATCTCTAGTACTGGCTGCTACAGGAAGTGGTGAGGGGCCTAAAACATTTATCCCATGTTAACACTGGTATGGACTGAGGTACTCCATGGTGAGAGGTGGTAGCAGGAATCACAGGATTCCCTGTGTGGTGCTCAGACCCAGTGTTGTCAGCAGTGTGTGATTAGACAAGATGTAGAAGCTACCAATGGTGGGATGACATAAGTAGGTGACAACAGTAAATGTCATGTTTCTCTCTACTACTGTGGATATACTTTCCCTGGCTTTCCTGTCTGAGATCAGGATCTCAGACACTCCTTCTTCCAGGTGTATGATGAGGTGACTTTCAAGGCTTTTACTCTTCTCATTCCCAGAAATGATCTAGGAGGAAGGATCCATCCACAATTGAGCTTGGAAATTCCACCCAGTTGAAGTGCTTGAGGGAGCTAGAGTTGAATGCTGCTGACACCAGGTAAAGTTTCGACCCTGACCCTCATAGTTGGCTCCCAGGGGTGGGGCAGGGCCACAGCCACAATGGAGGCATTCTTCAGTAGTACCTCTGAAAGCCTATGAGTGGGGGAGATACTAGAAACAAAGAATTCTTTCCCACTTGGTGAGATGTGCTCTCAAGTCCAGTGGTGGAGGAAAGGGTTGTGGGTATGCCTTCAGTCCTGCAGCTGGAGTGATGCTACACTTGATAAGCCATCCTCATGCTCTTAGAGAGCAGGATCTCTAATCATCAGGTTCTTAAAGTGTCTGCCCTGCCCCAAGTTCTCCTTTGTCTCACAATACACACCCACAACAATGCAGCACTCTCAGGCTGAGGCTTATATCAGTAACTCTACTGAGTCAATTTTGGTTTGTGGGGAAGACACCTCCTGAGCCAATGCAGTGCAAAGTCTATAGGATCCCAGAGACTGGAGGATGCCAGAGGTTCTGTCGTCGAGTGCAGGTCAAATTCAAATGACAGGACCTTTATCAAGATGGCTTCTGGCTATGGTACCCTGAATGTTTGCTCAGAGAGGTGAATTCCTTTGCCAAAGGCCAGTGTCCTATGCATATTTCAGATTGCTTACTTGGCTAGGCTACTAGCCTTTAAAGGTTGTAAAGCTTTCTAATGGTTAGGATTGTGCATATTCATACTGAGAATGTTTGCTTCAACTCCCACCTTTGTGGTGCCAAGATAGTTCATGTCTTGACAATGCTTTCCTCTGTTTCCTTGAGTCTATTAGGTCTTCATTCTCTTCCCGTCAGTTTACAGTGTGTTCCCAGGCTCATGTCAACTTGCAAGTGCTCCTTCTGTTGCTTTGCTTCTTTGCTGACCAGCAGCAAAGTGATAGTTGCCTGTATTCAGCCTCTTACCCTTCATCAACTGTCTTTAAAATCAAGTCAACAAGATATTAGTCAAAAGTTTTGAAATATTTAAATCCTAGCAATTCTAATACAGCAATATAACCTAAGAAATTATAACCTGTGAAAAGCTGCCAGCTATTGAAATGGCTATGCAAGGAATACTGTCTAACCGCTATATAATGTATTTTTCAGATTACTTAACAGAAGCTCAAATGCCTATTATACAAACTATATGATCCAAATTTTAAAAACATAAAAACACACACACAGTATTCATATCTGCACGTATCTAAGTGCACCCGTGTCGTTCAGTGCTCATGGAGGACAGAAGAGGGTGTCAGATCCCCCGGAACTGGAGTGATATATGATTGTTAGTCAATCTGTGGGTGTTGGGAATCAAACCCAAGTCTTCTGCAAGAACAGTCAGTGGTCTTAACCACTGAGCAATCTTTTTTAAAAAAATACTTTTTATTGCTCTTTGAGATTTTCTTACAATACAGTTTGATGGTATTTAGATCCCTTCCTTTATCTGAACTTCCTCCCAAATGTCCTTTGGTATGGGTTCATCCACTGGATCCACCAAGAGTGGCATCCCTTTAAGACACTGTTTCTTCTTCTCCCAGCACTCAGGAGTTGCCAAAAGTTCTTTAGATTGGGTTGGGATTTCTTACCCACTTCCCTATGTCTATGCTGGGATTTTGTCTGACTTGAGCTTGCATGGGCCTTGTGCTTGCTGTCACCATTGCTGTGAGCTCATATGAGTCTGGAAGACTCTGTTTCCTGTGATCACCCACCCTTCTGGCACTTACAATTTTTCACCTCCTCTTCTGCTATGGTCCCTAAGCCTTGGAAGGCAGAGGTTTGAAGTAGGCATCCTATTCAGGGATAAGCACTCTTTGGCCTCTTCTCTGCACACTGGCCAATTGTAAGTTTCTGTGTTAATCACCATCTGCTACATAAGGAAACTTCTCCAGTGAGACTTGAAAGATGCATTTATATTATATGTAGAGATTACATTGAAGATGTGTCACTTATTCTCTGCATTTGACCAGTTCTGGAACTCTATAATTGTCTCCATCTGTTGCAAAAAGAAAGTTCTTTGATGAGAGGTGAAAGGTGCACCTTTCTGTAAATAGTTAGAATTTTTACTTAAGTTTGTTTTCTTCGTAGGTACACTCTTAAAATTTGTGTTCATTGTTCATGTTGTTTTGATATATATCCATATTAACCTTGTTCATTTAGTTACTGTTGAATGGGATAGAATTCTATTATTCTGGAAATAAACCACAGTTTATTGTTACCATCAATACTGTGAACATGTACATTGTTTTTAGATTTATACTGTAATACTACAACTATATATTGAATATTTGTCTAGGGTATGAACTAAGAGGTGGATTGGATTGTAGGATAGAAATATGTTCATGTTTAAAAGGCACTTGTTAAATAGCTTTCCAACTGTTTACAAATAAACCCCAAGCCATAGCATTTGAGAGAAGCTGTTTCTCCATATTTTTTTGGCAATTTCTGAGGTGTGAAAGACATTTTGTTTGAATTTGTATTTCTTTGATTATTAGCAAATGTGAGTATCCTGTTATGTTTATTAATTTTTAAAAAACTACTCTTCAATAAATAGTTTGCCCATGTCCTTTTACTCAACTTTTAACTGTGCTTTTAAAAACAAATGTGTAAGTTTATTATGTATTCTTGATAAACAGCTTGTTTGTATATGTTGTGTCTTTTAGTTTCAGCTTGCCTTTTATTATACAAAATAATTATGTAACACAAGGCTTGACCTTTACTTCAGTCTTTCCCATTGTGTTCTTGTATTACAAAGCTAGTGACAATTCTATATCATAGAACTATTCTATATTTGTATCTAAAATTTGTTTTGTTTTGTTTAGGGCAGGTATTGATTTTTGATCCCATTTTTTTTCTTTCCAATTTTGGCTACTTTATATATACTCAAATGCTTCAACCCAATTTAATAGAATACTTTTACTTTCTTCATTAATTTTATTGTATTTTATGTGTTTATTTATTTCAGATAGGCTCTCACTATGTAGCCCTCAATGGTTTGGAGTTCACTATGTAGACCAGACTGGCTTAAACTCACAGAGATCTGCTTGCCTCTGCCTCTCAAGTACCAGGATTAAATGTGTGCACCATCACACGCAGCTCTTCATTAATTTTAATACCATTTCCATTATATGCTAAATTGTCATGCATTAGCACTTTATTTCTAGACTTGAAGTTTCATCATTCTAATAAATCTTTTCGGTTTTAAGTATGGGAACCATAGAAGTTTCCATATGTTGTACTTTTTAGACTATTCGAGTATAAATATGTAACTATTTACTTCATGTTTTCTTCTTTAAGTCACCAATTAAGAAAAAGTTGAGTTCTATTGCTTTTTGAATTTTATAAACTTTCCTTTGAAATAATATGCTGTTCTTTTATTGTGATTAGATATCTATGCTCCTGTTCATAGTGTTGTATTTTTGTGTTGTGCACAGAGTTATGGTCCAAATTAAATTAGTCCTTTAGCAAATGAGATCTTCTTTATAATCTATCGAATTTTAGATAAACATCATTTTACAACATATATATTTACAGAGATATTACAATAATAATACAGTTCTAATATATGCTATATCCACTTTCCCCTATCATCAGTCATAGATTATCATCATGAACGTATCACAATACATTCATAGAAGAGGATCTGAGCACATTAATCTTTTTTCATTGTTTATTGAATTTTTTTTAATTCCATACACAGCATTTTGATCATCTTTACACTTTCTCCCTTATTTGCACTGCCTTTAATATCATCTACCCAATCTAATGTATATATATGTGTGTGCGTGTGTGTGTGTGTGTGTGTAGTGTGTCTAATTTGTGAGCGTAATACTCTTAAATCTAAAAGCACGTTTAAATATAGCCTAGAAATTTTATTTATTTTTATTTAAATTTACTTATATTTTTATCTTTTACCAATTCATTCTTTTCTTAAATTGAGCTCTCTAAAAGATCATACGAATTTTGTTCAAGTGTCTTTCTTTCCTTCCTTTCTTCTCCCCCTCCCTTCTTCCTTCCCTCCCTCCCGGCCTCCCTCCCTCCCTCCTTTCTCCTTCCTCCACCCCCCACCTCTGCTCTCTGCAGTTGGAGCTGCCTAGCGAATAAGAGAAAAAAACAGTAAGAAGGAGGGAAACAGATTAGAAAGGGTATGAATTCAATGAGAGATTAGCTTCACACACCTTTCAACAAAATGAAGCTCTAGAAAAGGAATTATACACACAGTCTTCATTTTATTATGAGGTATGAGGATTGGATTTTGTAGCTCTTAGTCAATCATTTGCTGTGATCAACTACTAAGCTTGATCGATGTGTGGATTTAGGGTTATGGTGAAGGCAGTTCTTTGAGATGGTGGCTTATATCAGCTACTAACAATACATCAGGTGAAGAATGGCTATGCTAGGCTGGTAAGGGAAATCTGAGTACTTACACTATACTCATTAAAATTCAAATAATTCAGGGCTGGAGAGATGCCTCAGCACTTAAGAGCATTGGCTTCTCTTGCAGAGAACCCAGGTTAGCTGGGTGTGGTGGCACACTCCTTTAGTCCCAGTACTAGGGAAGCAGAGGCAGGTGGATTTCTGTGAGTTCAAGGCCATCGTGGTCTACATAGTGAGTTCCAGGCCAGCTGGAGCTACAGGGAAATCCTGTCTTAAAAAAAAAAAACCAAACCAGGTTCAATTCACAGCACACACATGGAGGGTAACAACCATCCATAATTCGAGTTCCATGGGAATTCATCTCTACTTTTTGACCTCCACAGGCATTGCATGAATGGTTGCACCTACATACATGCAGGCAATAGACTCATACACATAAACTGTAAATAATAAACTAAATATTTAAAAAAACCCAACAGTGCTTATTACTTTATAGCCTGATTTTATATTAATACTGCTTTATCTGCTCTATATTATTACTTCCCTGAAACAACCTTAAATCATTTGATGCTAAATTTTCTGTATTGTGTTTTAAAGAAGTATGGTAGTATTTTGAAGTTTTTCTCTATCTTAACAGACAAGTTAAACTGATAACATTCATTGTAAGAGGTAGCATATTTGGCCAGATTATATAAAATTTCTCTGAGTTTACTATGCTCTACAAACTCTTTACTCATTTCGTTCTGTCTCTTCAAATTGAAAACATGAATATTGGTTAGGAAGCAGGTGTTACTAAGGGAGAAATGGATAAAAATGTGGTTATTTAAATGGGAGGGGGGAGGGAGGGTTATACAAGGAAGCTTGGGGATAAAGGGAAAGAAGGCACTCAAGAGAGGTGGGACCCTAAGAACTGGTATTATCAAGGGAGAAATGGGGAAAATGAGGACACTTTAAATGGGGAAACCATGGTGGGTGGGTTAGACAGTGAGAGAGGAGAGAGAGAGAGAGAGAGAGAGAGAGAGAAAGAGATAAACAATGCCCAGGTAGCCTTAAAAAGCCAGAGGGAACCATATTAGTCCAACAACCTACTGACAAATTATACATATATTATCTCCACATGAGTCCATGTGTATAGCTAAAAACTACAGAAAAAGAAATAGTGCCAGACAGAAGATACCTTCCTCTGAGTTGTTCGCCAGGGTGGTCCAAGAGACTCCCAAAATTACTCAGGCTATTGTTAAAGTCCATTATGGCCTCCCAGAACTTGAAGGTAAGATGCTACTGCTGAAGACAGAACATACTTCAGACACAGTATTTGGAGCAATAGAACTGCAACTGACCTGAAACAACTTCCCCTGAAGGCTAACTCTCATATCTTTGGAGACAGCTATGAAGCTGCCAAGGGAAAACACCAATGGATGATCCAACACCAGCTTCAAGACCAAATAACCACATCAATGGCCAGAACAGCATAGTCATTGGTGCAGTATTGGCACACCTATCTTGGGAACAATCAACAGCTACCTAATTTGACTAAAAGCCCATTCAAAGGGAGGAAACTTAAGCTTGGAACTGTAAATATAACCTAATACACATGGCTGGAGTGGTCATAGATGTTAGAGACAACCCCAAGACTGTCACATCGCTAGACTAACATGATTTCTTACTATGTGCAAAATGTATCCTTGTATTTACAGACAAATATCCCAGTCACCACTAGTGCATCAAAGAAGCTCATTTTACACCAGAGACAATTACCAAGAACCACTACTGATCGCATTGTCTATGAATTATCCAGGCCTAAGAGACACATCTACAATGCAACCTCTACACCTAAGTCTCATGGAACATAGAACAGGGATAGTGAAGAGGACACTAACAAATCTCTCAGTTCTCAATAATGAAGCTCCGTCATGCAGCAGAGGGCCAGGAACACAAAATGTCACTAATTGCCAAAGTGTAGAGATCAAGTGTCTGCTGAATAGTGGTCCTTGGACAGGATTCCTTTATTAAACTTCACCCACCCAAGGTTCAAGTATCATCGCTGAAGAGGGGGTGGACAGATTGTGAGAGTCAGGGAGGAGGTGCATGACCATATGGAAACAGAGTCCTACAAGCTCCAGGGAACCTGTTCATATAATCCTAAGGCAATGGTGTCAGCATACACGTCCCATGCAAACGCAGGCAGACAATAACCCAGCATAGAACTGGGAAATGAACAGGAGACCTCAATCTTATCTGAAGGAATGCTGGCAACTGATTGCTACTAGATGAAGAAGAGCTAATCTTCCTAAAACAAGGGACTCTAGATAGACTGACTAGACTCAGTGGACAGACTTGCACTGGGGAATGGCTGGGGACACTGACAACCCAGTGGGTCTTAACAGGGATGACAGAGTATGTGGGCTCCATTGGTGGGCTACAGGAGGGTGCCAGTGCAGACAGGGGTATGAGGATGATCAAGATTGAGATCTGCCTTTGGTAGGTTAAAGCTGGGATCTCAGCAGACCACCATAGAGTGCCGAGTTCTGGCCCCCATTCAGTCTCCCTCTGGCATAGGGTTGACATCGCACAGGACTGCCTGAGAGAGTCTTGATCCTGCCTCCACGTGGTGAAGAAAGCCTGAGTGTACCTGACTGGAATATGAATTGGGTTTCTGTGGGTGCCCTTGAATACTGATCTGAAGCCATCAGTTCCCTCTAAAATAAACCTGAAAGAACCTGAACCCTGTACCAACCAGCTTTACATAACCAATAAAGAAAGGATCTAGGCACCTGGATAATACAAACAGAAGCATATTTCAACTTAGTTCTCATATCAGAATCATAAACAGCAAAAGAAATTCACATGCCAAAACCACAACGAAAGAATAATAAAATGAAAACCAAAACACTGTGTCCCCACCAAACCCCACCAATCATGTAGAAGAGTTCTATAAGGAGAACCCCCTAGAGATAACACAGGACACTAAGTTCAAAAGAACAATCATAAACATGATCAAGGAATTCAACGAATTTAAAGAAAACACGGAAAAATAAATCAAAGAGCTAAAAGAAGATAGGGATAAACTTCTGAATGAATTCACAAAAGAGATAGAAACATTAAAAAAAACTCAGGCAGAAATGAAGAAGGAAGTACAAAAGTCAATAAGCCAAATTGAAACAAGTAAAAGCCTCACCAATAGATGAATGAAATGGAAAATAGAATATCAATACTGGAGGATAAAGATGAAGAATTAGACTACTCAAGTAAAGAGTATGGAAAATTTAAAAAAAACACAGGAATGGAATATGCAGAAAATGTGGGACACCATGAAAAGAGGAAATCTACAGATCATAGGAATAGAGCAAAGAGAAGAATTTCAGGTTAATGGTGTTGACCAGATCTTAAACAGGATTGTAGAAGATAATTTCCCCAAAATAAGGAAAGTCATCCCCATACAAATACAGGGAGCATATAGAACACCAAATACACAGGATCAGAAAAGAAACTCCCTACGACATATCATAGGAAAAACACTAAATGTACAGAACAAAGAGAAAATACTGAAAGCAGCAAAAGAAAAACAACAAATCACATACAAAAGAAAGCCCATCAGAGTCACAGGTGACTCATCAATGCAAACCACGAAAGCCAAAAGAACCTGGACCAAGGTATTTCCAGTTCTACATGATGATAGATGCCATCCCAGAATACTATACCCAGCAAAAATTTCTGTTATAGTTGAGGGGGAAAGAAAAATGTTCCATGACACAAATAGCCTGAAAGAATACATGTCCACAAACCCAGCCCTCTAAAGAATACTTGAAGCAATACAGAAAGCAGAGAGAGAAACAACTATACTCTAGGGGCAATGAAAGAAAATAAACAAAGATATAATCTAAGAAACACAAAATTACACAGAACACAAACAGCGATCAAAATGATGGCAACAAATACACACCTTTCAATTATAACCTTAAATATCAATGGACTGAACTCCCCAGTCAAAAGACACAGGATAAGCTAATGGACTAAACAAAATCCATATCTTTGCTGTCTGCAAGATACCCAACGCATAGGCACTACCTTAAGGTAAAAGGATGGAAAAGAATACTCCAAGCAAATGGCACTAAGAAACAAGCAGGGGGTGCAATTCTAATATCTGACAAAATAGACTTCAAAGTAAAACTAAACAGAAGAGATAAGGAGGGTCACTTCATTCTTATCAAAGGAACAGATAATCAAGAAGATATTACAATCCTTAACATTTATGCACCAAATTCTGGTGCACCCAAATTCATAAAAACAACACTGCAAGACATTAAGACACAGATTAAGCCCAACTCAGTAATAGTAGGGGAAATTAGTACTCCACTGTCTCCATTAGACAGGCCAACTGGACAAAGAATAAACAGAGAGACGTCTGAATTAAATGATACCTTACATCAAATGGACCTAACAGACATCTTTCGATTATTCCATCCATACAGCAAAGAAAATACTTTCTACTCAGCACCTCACGGAACATTTTCAATGATTGACCACATACTGGGCCACAAAACAAACCTCAAAAAATACAAAAATATTGAAATATTTCCATGCATTCTCTTGGACCACAAAGCAATAAAACAAAATCAACACTGGACAAAGCTCAAGTCACTACACAAACTCATGGCAATTGAACAACACACTCCTAAAAAATGAGTGGGTCAAAGAGAAATTAAGAAAGAAACAAAAGAATTCCTGAAATTCAATGAAAAGGACAATACAATACAACACAACCTCTGGGACTCATTAAAAACAGTCCTAAGAGGAAAGTTTATAGCTCTAAGTGCCTACATTAAAAAAATTGGAAAGAGCTCAGATAAAAGAATGACCTAACACTGCAACTCAAGGCACTGGAAAGGCAAGAACAAATGAAACCCAAAACCAGCAGAAGAGAAAAAAAAATAACAAAAATCAGAGCAGAAATTAATGAAACAGAAACAAAGAAAACAATACAAAGTATCAATACATCTATGAGCTGGTTCTTTGAAAAGCTAAACAAGATAGACAGACCCTTAGCCCAGTTAGCCAAAAGAAAAAAAGAGCAAATCCAAATCAACAAAATCAGAGATGAAAGGGGAAAATCATAACAAACACCCAAAAGATCCAAACCATTATAAGTGAATATTTTAAAAATCTGTATGCTACTAAATCTGAAAGTCTAAAAGAAATGGATGGATATCTGAACTCATGGGAACCTCCAAAGTTAAACCAAGAAGAAATCAACAGTTTAAACGGACCCATAACATATAAGGAAATTGAAACAAAGCCTCCCAACTGAAAAAAGCCCAGGCCCAGATGGATTTACAGCAGAATTCAACCAGACATTTAAAGAAGACATCCAACCAATATTACTTAAATTATTCAAAATGATAGAAACAAAGGGAGAACTCCCAAATTCCTTCTATGAAGCCAACATCACTCTAATACCCAAACCAGGTAAAGACACAACCAAAAAAGAAAACTATAAACCCATATTCTTAATTAAAATCGATGCAAAAATTCTCAAAAAAATGCTTGAAACCTGCATACAGACACACATCAAAAAGATCATTCACTGTGATCAACTAGGCTTTATCCCAGAAATGCAAGGATAGTTCAATATACACAAGTCAATACATTCCATTAATCATATAAATGGACTCAAAGAGAAAAACCACATTGTCATCTCAATAAATACAGAAGAGGCTTTTGACAAAATTCAGAATGAATTTATGTTCAAAGTCCTAGCGGGAACTGGACTGGAGGGAACATAACTCAACATAATTAAAGCTATATACAACAAAACCACAGCCAATATCATTCTAAATGAAGAAAACCTGGAAGCATTCCCATTAAAATCAGGAACCAGACAAGGTTGTCCACTATGTCAACTCCTTTTCAACATAGTGCTTGAAGCTCTTGCTAGGGCAATAAGACAGAAGAAGGAAATTGAAGGAGTACTAACTGGAAAAGAAGAGGTCAAACTATCACTTTTTGTAGATGATATCATACTATACCTAAGAGATCCCAAAAGTTCCACCACAAAACTCCTAGAACTGATCAACACTTTCAGTATAGTGGCAGATTTTAAACTTAATCTACAAAAATCACTAACCTTTCTATATACCAACAATAAGAAATTGGAGAAAGAATACAGGGAAATGCTCCCATTCACAATTGCTACAAAAAATTAAAATATCTTGGAATAAATCTGATGAAACACACCAAAGATCTCTACAATGAAAATTTTAAATCATTAAAGGAAGATATTGAGGAAGACACCAGGAGATGGAAGGACCTCTCCTGTTCATGGATTGAAAGAGTTAATATTGTTAAAATGACCATACTACCAAAAGCAATATACAGATTCAATACTATCCCAATCAAAATCCCTGTGACATATGTCACAGAATTAGAAAAATGCATTCTCAAATTCATATGGAGGCACAAAAGAGTCTGGATAGCCAAAGCAACCCTGAGCATGAACAACAATGCTGGGAGGATTTCTATACCAGATCTCAAAATATACTACAGAGCCACATTCATAAAAACAGCATGGTACTGGCACAAAAACAGACACCTAGATCAATGGAACATCATTGAAGTTCCAAACCTGAGTACATGCAATTTCAGCCACCTGATATTCGACAAAGGTGCCAAGAACACACAATGGAGGAAAGACAGCAACTTCAACAAATGGTGCTGGCAAAACTGGATCTCTACCTATAGAAGAATGAAACTAGATCCTTATCTTTCACCTTGCACAAAAGTCAACTCCAAATGGATGAAAGACCTCAATGTGAAACTGCAAACCCTGAAACTATTAGAAGAAAGTATTGGCAGTAACTTACAGGACATAGGTGTAAGAAAGGATTTTCTAAATCGGACAGCAATTGCTCAGGAATCAATGTCAGCAATCAACAAGTAGAACCTCATTAAACTAAAAGCTTCTGTACAGCAAGAAGAAACAAAATGGTGAAGCGAAAACCCACAGAATGGGAAAAAATCTTCACCAGTGACACATCTGACAGGGGTTTAACATCCAGAATACATAAAGAACTCAAACATCAGAGAATCAAGAGACCAAATGATCCAATTAAAAGATGGGCTAAAGATGTAAACAGAGAGTTCTCAAAGGAAGAAATAAAGATGGCTAAGAAACGTCTCAAAAAGTGTTCAACATCATTAGTAATTAGGGAAATGAAATTTAAAACCACCCTAAGGTATCACGTTACTCCAATCAGACTGGCTAGGATCAAGAGAACAAATGATACTAAATGCTGGCTAGGATGTGGAGAAAGGGGAATGATCATTCACTGCTGGTGCGATTGAAAACTTGTGCAGTCTTAAAAACTAAAATGAGTCTATCATATGACCCAGTTATACCACTCCTTGGCATATACCCAAAGGACTCACCCTATTGTAGAGACACTTGTACAACCATGTTTGTTGCTGCTCTTTTCACAATAGCTAAGAAATGGAAGCAACCGAAGTGTCCCTCAACTCACAAGTGGTTAACAAAAATGTAGTATATTTACACAATGGAGTTCTATTCAGCAGTAAATAAAGATGAAATAATTAAACTTGTAGGTAAATGGATGGATCTAAAAACTGTTATACTAAGTGAAGTGACACAGACTCAGAAAAACAAATGATATATGTTCCCCCTTATATGTGGCTTCTAGCAGCAAATCCTTTTAAATTCGAGGTCTTTTTAATAAGAAGATGCTCTACAGCAGTCTCCTCTATATGAAATAACTACCATCATCACGACTTCAACTGAGCCTGATTGTTAAACATAGTCACAATTGGGCTTGCTGACGGTTGTGGTCATTCATTAAAGGAGTGCCAAGCAGGGTCACTGGAACCTCAACTGAGTATCCAACCACTCTTCCCAGCCAACTAGTCCAGCCTTTGAAGACAAAAGAAAAATGAGGAAGAGCCCAATAGAGGGATGCTTTTGGAAGCCCTTGTCAAGAAACTCCAATGGACTGTCATATGAATATGAATGTTTTAAATTTGCCATTCTAACTTTTTTCTAGTTCCCTGTCTAGAACTTGTAATGCTAATTTCTCTTGCCTTTATTTCTCCTTCACATCTTCCATTCATGATTCAAGGACATTCTTCTTCCCTTAGAGACAAAAGTTATGCAATTTGGGAGTCTTTTAGATAGGCCCTCTGAAGGGGTATTTCAATTGCCTCACCCTGTGTCCCTGTTCAGCATGGAAAAATCCAGAGCTGTTGGCGACCCCATTCCCTACTGGCAATTTGGGTGACCCCTTCAGAGGATGGTGTGATAAGAATAGGAGGTAGGCAGTTAGGGTAAAAAGACCCCAAAGAAATGTAGCAAGTTTCTTGGCTAAAAGTCAAAATGTCCTTGGGCCTGTTAGCAACATAGTCTTTTCCAAAGCCTGAAAATATCAAAAGTATTTGGGACCTTGTATCTAATCCTTAAAAGACTTTAGGGCTACCTCTTCAGAGGGGAGAGTGTTGGAGGGGAGGGAGTGGGCATGGGTTTCATCAAAACACCTTTTATACATGTATGAAATTCTCAATAAAATATTTGTAAAAATAAAAGGAAAAATAAACAGGAAGAGATTACAAAAAAAAAACAAAACATGAAATAAAAATTCTAAATTGATGTGCCATTGAAATGGTGCATTGGATAAATGTATTCTTTACTTGCTTTCACTCATCTTGACATACTA
>NW_008330298.1:346361-351089 GCF_000622305.1 Nannospalax galili
TTCTATCATTTCAAGGATTTTTCTGGCTACCCCTTTATAAAGGTGCTCCAGTCTCTCAACTCTATCAACAATCCTTGGCAATTTGTAAGTTTTTCATTTCTAAACTTCTTTTATTTCAAGAATATTACATTAAAGAAATGATATGTATCATTTCATTTGGGAACTATTTCACTCAGTATAATTCTAATATAGACCAGAGGAATTTGTATTGAGAAAATAAAAGACTTTAAAACTGTGAACATTATTATAATTATAGTAAATGCTATAAGTCCTTATGTAATATTTTCAATTTCCACACAAGTATAATTTGGAGATTTATTGTTGCTGCCACTACTGATTCATTCCTTTTTACCCCTGAATACTCCATAACATGGATTTACTACAGTTTACTTAAACATACACATTGAAGTATAGGTATTTGGTTTTCAAAGTGTACTGCTGCCTTTATTAAACTAAGTGAATTGTAGGACATATCAATTCAGTTTCCTATACTCTCCACTTTTATAATATTATTACCTTAAGTAATTCTTTGGCATGTATTTAGAAGCACATCACTGTTACACTTTTTGATCCAACCATGAAACACAATTAGTTACCTCAGTAGGAGAAAAATGTCTATGCCATTTATTCATATTTTTGCTCAATGAATTATTTTTTCCTTCTTGATGTTCTAGTATCATTTTATTGTTTCCTTTTTGTTTACAGAACTTCTTTTATCCACTCATTACATGGTTCTTCAGCTAATGAGAATGGATTTCTTTTATAAATTTCATTTTATTCTGTACACACACACAAATATATACCATCATTTTTTAGTTGTGTTTAACAGGGAAACAGGGGAGCTATATCTACTATGTCTTCTTGGATGTGAAATTTCCAAGTCATTTTATAGTGCATTCAAACTATTTTACAAGCAGTGCCTAATAACAACTACTTACATATGCACCCATTCCTTTGCTTCAGGTTCAGCTTATTATTGTATCACAGTCTTCATTCACTGTTTGCTCTGTCAAGCTCCCTCAGTGTTTGTTAGACATTGTTCTTTGTTACATTAACATTTGAATACTTATGTAGGTGCAAAATCCTAGGTGAGCAATTATTTTTCTTTCAGATGTTTGATGATAGATAACCTGTGTGCTTTATCTTTTTTTTTTTTTTTTTTTTTTTTTGTCTTTTTGTGACAGGATCTCCCTGTAGCCCCAGCTGTCCTGGAACTCACTATGTAGACCAGGCTGGCCTTGAACTCCCAAGTGCTGGGATTAAAGGCGTGTGTCACCATGCCGGGCTTATCTTGTATTTTTAACATAAACATTATTTTGTTCATTATATGTGTGTGTGAGTATGTGCATGGTATGCATGTGGAGGCCAAGAGGACATTTTATGGGATTCAGTTCTTTCCTGTCGTGTGGGTTCCAGTCATCCAATTCAAGTTATAAGGTTTGGTGATAAGTGCTTTTAACTGCTGAACCATCTTACTGGCTTTTATCATATATTGTTTATGTGAATTTAATTATTATTATAATTTTCATATCATTAGTGTTAACACATCTTATATCAGATTACTTTTTTCTTTGTGTTTGGTACCGTGTAGTTTTCTTACTTTTTTTTCTATGTAGTAATTTCATTTTATTTATTTTGACTTCACTTTTTCACTTACAATCTGATTACTCATGTCTTCCTTAAAATTCTGGAAAATCAAACTTGTAAATATTTCTTCTTTTAATTTTTGTATTCCCTTCTTTAGGAATGATTATTAGATATATATTACATGTCACATTCACATTTCTTACATTTACTCGCTTCAATGTTTTGTATCTTTATCCTGAATCAACTGGGTTTTAAAAATTCATTGTTTGGAATTTCGTTAAATGTATTTTGATTATATGTAAAACCCCGTCTTGGTCTCCATACTCATTCAACCCCTATTCCTGACTTCCTGTCCTTTATTATTATTTTTTAAAGGCTTGTTGAATCTAATTTGTGCATCCCAATTATTTTGGGTGTGAGTCCATATCTGGAAGTCTGGTGAGGCTACCAGGCATCACACCCTTAAAGAAAGCTGACTCTTTCCCATAGGAGCTGTCAGTTGCCAATAGAGCTTCAGCTAGGGCTGTGGATTTCTGCCCATCACCCCCATCCATGCTGGGCCCCTGCCTGATTTGCATATGCACAGGTATGTGCATGCTTTCATAAGTGCTGTGAGTCCATATGTGCAATTATTATGTTGTGTCCAAACGACACCATTTCCTTATGTTCATCTACTACCTCTGACTCTTAAAATCTTTTCACTCCCTGTTCCCTAATGATCCTTGAGCTATGGGAGGAGAGGGTGTCATAAAGGTGTCCCATTTAGGACTATCAATTGGATTTTTAAATTTAGTGACTATTCTTATTTCTGAAACACTTGTGGAATTCTTTTTGTCTTAAAATGCCAAGCCAGTTGTTAATGTAGCTCACAGGGTTCACAGCTAGGTAAGGTTAATGATTACTTTTCTCTATTAGTAATATGCATAGCATGTTCATAGTACATATCTGCAGATATGTAGCTTCAATTTCAGCACCAGTTTGCTTTCCTTTTGTTTGTACTGTGTCTTCAGGAATAGGGTCTTGAATGGTGCAATAGTGGCATGGATATAATGGGAGTAACGAACTACTTTCTAATTGAATTTAAGGCTTACTTCACAACAGGGAGTCCACACCTGACATTGTTATCAGGGTTAAAACCTGTCGTTAGACATATCACAGTCCATAGGGGAGAACCTACTATCCAACCTGCTAAATAAACATATTATTAAACTGACTTACAATAATTTATTGTTATACCTATAGATTAGTACATCTCTTAACTCTCACCAGAGAACATTCTTATTGCAGCAGATAGTGATTAATATAGAGATCTACAAATGATCAAGAAATAGTGAATAAGAGACTATGGAGTGCTCAGACATAAATGGACACCTATATCACACCATCTCCTCCCAAGTCAGGGACCATTGTAAAAGATGGGGCAGAAAGACTATAAGAGAAAGAGGTGGTAGATGAATGCCAGGAAACTGTGTTGTCTGTGTACCACATGGCAGTTGCACATATGAAATCATAGCACTTATGACAGGATGCACAAGATTTGTGCAAGTGCAAGCCCCAAAGAGGCCTAAGATGGGTTGGGGAGGTGGGGAGGAAGCCCCAGTTCTAGCTGAGTATCTATTGGTGACTGATGGATGCTGGGACAGAAAGAGGCAGTTTTCATTACTGGTGTGATGCCTGGTAGGTTGACCAAACTCAAGGGCATGGGCCACATTTAGAAGCATGTGGGAGACACAGAATGGAATTGATAGGCCTTTAAAGAACAAAAATTTAGAAATAAGTGAATTAATACAAATTATTTAGAAAGCTTATTCTGACATATTCAGAACCTCTTTGGGGTAGGTTATGCATGTACTACCTATGGTCTATGCTTACTATAAGAGCATATGCATATAATTGGCCTTTTGTCTTCTACCTTAATTTTATTTTATTCTTTTATTTTACCCTTTGGAAATCTCTGACATCTTCATTTGTGAATTTGTCCTTATGGAATGACTTTTGTGTAGACTTATGCTAGAAGCAGTTGGGATGTAGTATGTGAAGAAGCAGCATTCAATGTTTACTTTGCATTTGCACACCCCGTGTTTACTATAAATTCAGACTCTATTAGGGCAATTTATCACAAAATTAAGGCTATCATTCCAATTGGTAAAATTTTTATTTGTTCTCATCCAGAAAGCAGGATAGATACATGTTTCCTTGAAGTTTCTCTGGGATGATGGGCAGAGGTTTTTCTTCACCTAGTCCTGTATTCCCAGGGTTTAGCTTATCATATTTGTGGCTCTATTTTCATCTATTTTCTTTATATAGGCACAAAGTGATGATTTACCTCCACTCAAAGCCTTTTGACAGACTAACATTATTGTCAATGTGTACAAGTAGTTAAAGTTGCCCTTAGATCACTACAGTACCTGTTAATGTGTTTATCATTTCAGTTTCACATTCCTCCTGCACTGTAGCAGCTGGGAATCTTGCTTTTCAGATTCATTATCAATATTAAAATTGTCACATTTTAGTCCACATTTCTGTCTTTATAGCAGTATTTGTTGTAAAGTCAGTTTGTGATGTTGATGGATCTATTATAAAAATTACTTTGTATTGTGTAAAAAGTCATTTTTCTCATGTATTTCGGACAGCATTGATTCTGTGCAGCATACTAAAAATGTTGGACAAGCTTTTCTGTGTGCTTTTATGGTTGTAATCTTTGGAAATCTATTTTCTCGGAAGTAAAAGCTCTCTCTGACTCATTTTCAAGCAAATGAACATACAGTTGTAAGACCAATTGCAAAATGTTACAAGCAAACTTTCTACCATTTAGAGAACTAATAGTCTTCTTAGTATAGGATATGTTTGAACATCTCATATTTTTCTTTAATGGACAAATGTCAGTATGTTTGCTATTGTTTTGTTGAAATAACCTGTATTTTGATTTGCACCATTTCCTAAATTTAGGTAATATGTTTTCTCTGTCTAGACCCCATTTAAATAAAATTATGCCTAGTAATTTCTGAAGGTGTATACTTTCAAGTAATAGCCAAACTATGGGTCTTTTGGACATTAATTTCTCCACAAATATGGGTATTTTGACTTGGGGAAAATTCTTTCAGGTAAAGATAAGTCATTTTAATAAAAAATTCTGCTTAT
>NW_008330298.1:351142-366973 GCF_000622305.1 Nannospalax galili
TGTTTTAAGATTCTAGTTTTTATATTTTGCTTTATTTATTTGTCTTTAGGAAATGACTAGCTGATTGCATACAGAAAAATAAGAGCTGTGCCAGAAAAGGAGCTAGACTTTTCCTTTTTGAATACATAGTGTTTATTTCTTGGTCTTTTTCACTCCTAAAGCTGATAATGTAGACTATTATTCTAGGCTCTATTTTGAGATAATTGTAGTATATTGGACTTGGAGTCATGCTGTTGTTATGGCTCCTTCAATTTTTACTCTAAAATATATTCCAATAAATCAATACAACATATATTAACATTTTACTCATAGAATAGTCAAACTTTAAATGAAAAACAATGCATGACGTTTCACAAAATGTTAAGAAGATGTGGTGAAATATAATGCTGGATAAAATTCAGAGAACTCCAAAATCATAATAAAACCATACCATTATTAAAGTATTTACTTAAATTAACCTATGCATTTCAAATATTCATTGCTACCTTTTTGAATCATCTTTACCAAATGTAAAGTTTAGAGATGCGTATACTCTTTATGCTTTCCACTCCAGAGTCCCTTATCTTTGTCCCCAGCACTTTTTGAAAAGTATATTTTTAATTTTTTTGCGCTTCATACAAAACATCTTAATCATCTTTATACCCTCTTCCCCATCTGCACTCCTTTACAGCACCCCTCACTACCGATTTTCATGCATTTTATCATATATGTTATGACATATCAAGTCAAGTTTGTGTATCCAGATACCCTTTGGTTCAAGTTTCTGCACTGGAGCCTAGTCAAACTATTTTGAGTCTCTCCCTTAAGATCAACTGTCCCTCACTCAACAGTAATCAGCTATTGGATTCTTCAGCTGAGGTTGGGTCCTGCTGTCCCAACTGGTCACACGTAGAAAATAAGTGTCTGAGAGATGACCAGCCTTAAGTGAAGCATCAATGATCAAATCTCTACTCCAAAGGCTCATGGAACATAGTAGAACAGGGCATAGAGAGAATACTAATGCATTGCTCACTCTCACCAGCAAAGCCTCCTCATGTAACAGAGTATGATACACAAAGAAGCCCACAACTGGCCAAAGTGTAGAGAATAAGAAATTGCAGAGAGTGTGTCCCTGGATAGCACTCGTATATTAAACCCTACCACTTAAAAAAAAACAAACCAAGGAATCTATTTAGTGTGGGAGACAGGCTTGAGCCTAGGGTGAAAGTCTTATTGACAGCCATACAACAGGCCGGAGGCAACGGCCCGACTTCTGGAGCCACAAGGAATGCCTTGTGACATTTTGCTTCCTTTGGCAGATCATGAGACTGATGCCTAGAGCTCGCCACTCCGTAATCACCACCTTTGGAATCAAGGTATCCTATTTGCTGTACTGTGATAGGATGCTAAACTTGTTATGCTAATAAGGTATCCTACTTGCTGTGCTGTGATTGGGCCACTATCCCTATATAAGCTTGTGCCTTCCTGCAATAAAGCAGATCTGTGTCACTGAACCTGGTCTCCTGTGTCTGAATGCGGCTCCGCTGACACAGTCTCCTCACCAGTCTTGGGGTCCAGACCTGACAACTGATCGGAAGAACTAAGAGAGCAGGAGAGCGGCCATAGCCAGTGACCACAATTTAGTGCTGCCAGTATGTTCTTGATTGTAGGATCATCTGCTGGAGTGTGGATAGCCTCTCATGGGACACATCCCTGAAGAAAACTCTTGCTTTCCAATTCTACCAAGTGTGTCCTATTCCACTTCCATTGAAATCCTCCTTCCATTCATGGTCACTCTAGTTTCCTGACTTCTATGAGTACTCCAATTTAAACATGCATATTTAAAGATTCAAAGCTAGCATGCACATGTGATAGAAAACATGCAGCATTTGTCTTTCTGGGGCTGGGTTATCTCACTATAATATTTTCTAGTTATACCCATTTGCCTATGAATTTCCTAATTTCATTTTTCTTAACAGATGAATAATAATCCATTCTATAAATGTACCACACTTTCATTATCTATTCTTAAGTTCATGATTGGCACCTAGATTGGTTCTATTTCCTGGCTATTGTGAATAGGACAGTAATGAACATGGATGAACAGGTATCTCTATCATGGAATATATACAGTCCTTTTCGTATATACCCAGGTATGGTATAGCTGGAACACACCTTAGATATATGTCTACCTTTTGAGGAACTTCCACACTTATTTGTACAGTGGCTACAGAAGTTTGCCCTCCCACCAACAGTGAATAAGCATTCCCTTTTCCCCCCATCCATGCCAGTATTTAAGAAAGTGTTTGTATTGATTCTTTGAAGATTTCATACAATATATTTTTTATCACATTCAGAACCCCTCTCTTATCTCTACTCCCACCCTACTACTTGCTAGACTTCATGTCCTCTCTTATTATTTTTATTTTTTTCAAGTCCTATCTAGTCTAATCTGTGTCTTCCAAATGTTCTTCAGTATGAGACTATCCCTTGGAATATGCTTAGCCTACCAGGTGTCACACTCTTAAAGAAACTGACTCTCCCTCTCAATAGATCCTCAGCTATGTCTGGCTTGGGCTTGGACAGGTGTTGTGCATGCTGTCATGCCATTCTAGCTGATGTATGTTGAAATTTCAAAGTAGTTTTAATTTGCATTTCCCTGATGACTAAGGATGTTGAACATTTTAAAGAATGTATTTGTTGATTCTTTGAGAATTTCATACAATATGTTTTTATAATATTCAGGCCCCCTCCCCTATCTATTTCTCCACGTTGCTATTCCCCATCTTACTTCATGTATTCCATTATTATTTTTTAATGTCTATTGAGACCAAATTGGATCCCTAAGTGTTTTTGGATATGGGTTCATCTGTTAGAAAATGATCAGCTTACCCAACATCACACCCTGAAAGAAGACCGACTCTCCCTTTGGCTATAATTACCAAAAGATCCCCAGTTAGAGCTGGGGCTTTTTGTCTACTTCAGCCTGTCTCTCCTGGAATTTTGTCTGGATCGAACTTGTGCATACTGTCATGTGTGCAATTTCCCAGTCATCTGGAAAACACTGTTTCCTTGAAGTCATCCATCGCCTATGGATCTTACAGTCTTTCTACTCCCATCTTCTGAAATGATCTCTGAGCCTTGGGATGAGAACATGTGATACAGATGTCCCATATAAGGCCTCAGAATAATAGATTCCACAGCATATTATTCTCTGCATGTTGACTATCTATGGGTCTCTGTGTTGATCACTATCTGCTGCAAGAGGCTTCTCTAGTGGGAGTTGAGCAATGTGTTAGTCCATGTGTATAACAATAAGTCATTAGTAATTGATTTCATACTATGTCCTCTTAGGAGAGTAATATTAGAAGGTTCTCCCCTATATATAGCTTATGACATGTCTAGCCACAGGTTCTTGGCCCTGACAAAAGTGTCAGTTATTTTGTGACTCAGGCCTTAAACACAATCCAGTTTGATATTTCTTTTTTTTGTTTTGCAACTGATATATGTAGAGTCTTCAGCATAAAGGTCTTATCATCATGTTCTAATGAATAACAAAGAGCATTGGCAATAGCCATAATTTTTGAGGGTCTATGGGAAGCCCCATGTCAACAAGTCTAAAAGAGGGAGTCCATTCCTGCCATTTAAATTTTTATTTGCTACTTGTAGTGTCTGGCAGGGGCATTGTCCCTCTATGACAGGGTAACTCTGTTTAAACTCTTTGGATGCTGAACGTTAAAAAGATGTTTGTCAGCAATTTGTTTTTCTTCTTTTGGTAACTTTCTATTTAGTTTCAACCCAAATTTTAATTGGGTTGCTTTCTTGGTGTTTAGGTTTTTGAGTTCTTTGTATGTTCTATATGCTGATCCTTGGTCAGATACATCGCTAACAGATCATTTCCACATTTTGTAAGCTGTCTCTTTACTCAAACTATGGCATCTTTTGCTCTACAGAAGTTTTTGAGTTTCATGAGATCCAATTTGTCAATTGTTGGTCTAAAGGCCTGTGCAACTGGCATTCTGTTCATAGTCTTTTCTGTGCTTATATGTTGACACATAATCCCTATTTTCTCCTCCAGCAGATTCTGGATGTTGGATTTTATGATAAGATCCTTGATTCATTTGGAGATGAGATTTGTGCATGAGTCATCCATTTGGACTAGCTTCATTGGTTGAAGATGCTGTCTTTTCTCCAATGTGTATTTTTGACTTTTTTTGTCAAAAAACAAGTGGTTCAAGGAACATGGACTTACACACACATACACACACACACATATGTGTGTGTATGTGCCTTCAATTCCATTGACTATGTCTATTTTTGTTCCAGAACTACACTATTTTATTACTTTAGTTCTGCAGTATGACTTGAAATCAGGCCTGGTCATACCGCTAGAAATGTCTTTTTATTGTTGTTTGTTTTTGTTTTTTAATGATTTTTAATTGTTTTTATTGAATTATTTTGTATTTCATACAGAAAATCTCAATCAATCTTAACCATCTTTATACACCTTCCACACTGGCACCCTTCCATAGGCCCCCACTGGAATTCATACATTGTCATTTGTGTTAAGACCTATTGTATGAAGTTAGTGTCCTCAGACTTCACTCAGTGCAAGTTCATCCACTGCGGTCTAGTTAGCTTATCTAGAGCCCCTCACTTTAGGAAGATCAACTCTTCATCACCTAGCAATAATCAGTTGCAAATATTTTTTTCAGCTAAGGTTGGGGTCTGCTGTCCATTTACCCAGTTCTGTGCTGAACTTTTTGTCTCCTTGAGTTTGCATGGGACTTGTGCACACTGACAGCATTACTTTAGATTCATATGAGTGGAGTCCCAGGAACCTGCAGGACTCTGTTTCCATATGGTCATGTACTTCCTTCCCTGGCTCTTACAATCTTTCCACCCCCACTTCTGCAATGGTCTCTGAGCCCTGGGTGGGTGAAGTTTAATATAGGAGTCCTGTCTAAAGACCAGAATTATGTATACTCTTAATCTCTACACTTTGGCCATTTGTGATTTTTTTGTTCCTGGCCCTCTGTTGCTTATGTTCTGTGTCTTGTGAGTCTTAGATGTACAGGTTGCATTGTTGATGTGTCACTTAGGCCTGGGTAATTCATAGATAATGTCTGTATGTGATCAGTTGATGTACTTTGTAATAGTCTCTGTCAGTTGCAAAAGAAGCTTCTTTGATGAGTGGCTACAGAGATATTTTTCTGTAAATATAAGGATACATATTTTTCATATAGTAAGAAATTACATTAGTCTATGGATATGACAGACTTGGGGTTTTCTCTAAATTCTATAACCTCTCTAGCATGTATTTGGTGGAGCTTTATTCCAATTAGGTAGGTGTAGACTGCCTCCAAGATAAAATTGCCACTACCAATTTTATCTTGCACCAATGTTGTATGCTGTTCAGGTCATTGATGTGGTTATTTGGTCTTAAAGCTGGTGTTGGACTATCGATTGATGTTTTCCGTTGTCACCTTCATAGTACTCGCTAGAGCTGTGAGAGCTACTATTCAGAGGAAGTGGCCTCCTGGTCAGTTCCAGCTACATTGCTTCAAATCCTGTGTCCGAAGCATGTTCTGTCTTCAGCAGTAGGGTCTTACCTTCAAGTTCTGGGAGACAATTAAGGGCTGTGGCAATAGCCTGTGTAATTTTGGGAGTCACTTGAACCACGCTGGTCAACAACTCAAAGGAAGGTTTCTCTTGTCTGGCACTGTTTCTTGTTATGTAGCCTTTAGCTATACATATGGACTCATGTAGAGATATATCAAACCATCCCTGCATCTTTGGAGTAAAGCCTACTTGTTCTTGGTTGATGATCTTTTTTATGTGTGTCTGTATGAGGTTTGCAAATATTTTGTTGAGAATTTTTGCATGTATGTCCATTAAGGATGTGGGTCATTAGTTTTCTCTTTTGGTTGTTATCTTTACCTTTTTGGTATTAGAGTGATGCTGGCTTCATAGAAGGAATTCTGGCAGTCTCCCTCTGTTTCTAGCTTTTGCATAATTTAAGTAGTAGAGGATATACATCTTCTGAAATGTCTAGTAGAGTTCTGCTATGACTCCATCTGGACCTGAGGGTTTTCAGTCAGGATGTTTTGTATTACTGTGTCAATTTCCTTACTGGTTATGGTTCTGTTTAAGCTGTTCCCTTCTTGTTTTAGCTTTGGTGAGTCCCATGATTTTAGATACAAATCCATTTCTTTCAGGTTCCCAAATTTGATAGCCTATAAGTTTTTAAAGAATTCCCTTATAATGTTATGGATCTTTTTGTTGTCTGTTGTGATGTTTCCCATTTCATTTTTGATTTTGTTGATTTGGAGGTGCTATTTCTTTCTTTTGGTTAACTGGGCTAAGGGTCTATCTTGTTTATCTTTTCAAAGAACCAGCTCTTGGATTCATAGATTCTTTTTATTGTTTTCTTTGTTTCTAGCTCATTAATTTCTAGTCTGATTTTTGTCTATTGATATTTAAAGTTATCATTGAAAGATGTGTATTGGTTCTCCTCCTTTTAATTTCTGTTTGCATTCTTGGTCTAACTGTGTGTTTCTATTGTTATACCTTCATTTAGCTTCTGTTGCCCCTTGAGTATAGCCGTTCCTTTCTTCAGCTCTTTGTATTGCTTCAAGAATTCTCTGAAGGGTTCATTTTGTGGCCATGAATTCTTTCAGTCTTTGTATGTTGTGGAAGATTTTTCTTTCCCTTTCAACTACAGTACACATTTTTTTCTGCATAAAGTATTATTGGTTGGCATCTATGGTCATTTAGAACTGGGAATACTGTTGGTCCAGACTCTTCTGGCTTTCATAGTTTGCAATGGAAAGTCAGCTATAACTCTGTGGGGACCTAAAGGCCCCATCTTGCAGAAGTCTGAGAGGAAGTTACTGGGGTGCGGCCTGACTTGCTTTGAAAGTCTGAAGAATACTTCTGCACTGCTGAGACGTGCATGATCAGCGCGTGACCATCCTTAAGATACACCCTCGGGGGGGATGGTGGATTTCCAGGTGCCTGTATAAGCTCTGTAACACCTGCAATAAATGAGTCCCTGCTTGACTAGGCTCCCTGTCCTGGTACTGGGGGCAGAGTGGGCTGGCGAACGGCGTGCTTACTCATCCCCAATCATCACTGCCCGGGAGTCGCTGGTTCAAACCTCTGGCATAATTCTGATGAGTTTTCCTTATACATGACTTGTTTTCTTTTGCAGCTTTCAGTATTCTCTTTATGTTCTGTACGTTTAATGTTTTAACTATGATATGCCATTGGGAATTTCTTTTCCGGTCCTCTCTATTTGGTGTTTTATGTGCTTCTTGTATTTGTATGGGCATGTTTTTCTTTAATTTTGGGAAATTTTCTTCTACAAATCTGTTGAAGATCGGGTCTATACCATTATCCTGAGATTCTTCTCCTTCTTCTATGCCTATGATGCATAAATTTGGTCTTTTTATGGTGTCTCACATTTCCTGCATATTCCATTCCTGTGTTTCCTTAAAGTTTTCATAATCTTTCCTTGATTGGTCCAGTTCTTCAACTTTATTGTCTAGCCTTTACATTCTTTTTTCATTTCATTCATTCTATTGGTGAGGCTTTCTCCTGTTGTCTAATTGAATGTTTCACTTCCTTCTTCATTTCAGCCTGAGTTTTCTTCAACATTTCTCTTTTGTGAATTCAGTTAGAAGTTTATTCCTATTCTTTAAGTTCTTTGATTTGTTAGTGTGTTCTTTAAAGTCATTGAATTCCTTGATTATGTTTATGATTGTTCTTTTTAATTTTCTGTCCTGGGTTATCTATGGGGGGCTCTCATTGTAGAATTCCTCTATAGGACTGCTGGTGTTTTGTGGGGGCATATTATTTGGGTTTTCATATTATTATTTTTTCATTATGATTTTGGCATATAGATTTGTTATTTCTGATTCTGGTTTGAGACTCAAGCCTTCCTTTGTTGACATTAAGTCTGTTTCAGTTTGTATATTTGATGTGCCTTTGTTCTTTTCTTATCGGGTATGGAAAGCTGGTTGGTCTAGGCTTCAGGTTCTCTCTTTTGATTTTATATTGAAGGGACCAGATGGTTCTAGTTCAGCTACTCAAGAGTTCCTACAGAGGCCCAATTCAGGTGTGAATCAGATGCTCTAAGCTTTCCACCTGAGATCTGGGCCCCTCTGGTCAGCATGCACAGCACAATTTGAGAATTTTGATAGGTGGAAGTTGGATTCAGATGATCTCAGGCAGTTTGCAAAAGTTTAGGCCCCTCCTAAAGGGCAGGGTAGCCTATCCCTACAGCCATGGAAGGGGATATGGTGGTCCCAATGTAGGGGTATGGACATAGGGTGATTTGGAAAGCTCAGCACCATGCAGAGGATGAATTCAGGCACTTTCAGGTAATCTGGAAAGTTTCGGGTCCCAACTATAGGTCAGAAAAGCATAGCCCTGCATCAGTTGGAGGGGCTTCAGATGGTCTCAATATAGAAGGATGGGCACTGCATGATTTGAGAACTCAGCACCACACAGAGTTAAGAGGGTAGTCCAGAGATCTGGGGTGCTAAGAGCAAAAGCGGGCCTGTGCACAAGGCTAAAAAGAGACAGGATGTGGGTTTGGGAGATTGGAGTTGCTCAGGTTGTATCATGGGAAGGATAAACTTACCAGGGAAGAAAGACTGATCTAGGGAATTCAAGGCATATCGGGGTTGTGGACAGCTAGGGCAGAAGGCTGTTCTCAGGTGTACAAAGACTAGTTGAAGGTGGAAACAGCTTGTGAAGGCTCTAAGAAACTAGACTGAAAAACTGAGTTGGTCTGAGTGCCAGGCATCACCGTAGTGAGGACTCTGGACTAAGAGGGTAGTCCAGAGATCAGGGGTGCTAAGACCAAAAGCAGGCATGTGCCCAAGGGTAGAAAGAAAACAGAATGTGGAGTCAGGGAGATTGGATTTGCTCAGGTTGTGTGGGAATCAAGGTGCAGTGGCTGAGATCAGACTTATCAGGGAAGAAGCCTGAGATCAGCATTCTATCCTTCTATCTCAGGAAACCCAGGCAAGTTGGTGGTGGGGACAGCCAGGATAGAAGGCTGATATCAGGTGTGCAAAGACAATTTGGGGTGAGGAAAGCCTGTGAAATCTCTAAGAAAACCAGACTGAAAAATTGAACTGGTCTGAGTTCAGGGGATCAGGACGGAGTGGACTACTCTGGGCTAAGAGTGTAGTTGAGAGATCTTGAGTGCTAAGAGCAAAAACAGGCCTTTGCCCAAGACTAGGAGGAGAAGAAGAATGTCAGGTCAGGAAGCACTAGCAGTGTTTTTATTGATTCGGATTGTTTTGGCCATTCTTGTTTTTTTGTGTTTTTCTATGAAATTTAAGGTTGTTTTTTTCAATATCTGTGAAGAACTCTATTGGGATTTTGATGGGGATTGTGTTGAATATGTAGATTGCATTTGGTATGATGATTAGTTTCACAGTATCGATCCTACCAATCCGTGAGCATGAAAGGCCTATCTTCTGGTATCTTCATTGGTTTCTTTCTTCAAACAATAAAGTTTCTTAAAGTTTTCTTTGCACAACTAGTTCACTTCCTTGGTTAAATTTATTCCAAGATTTTTTGAGGATATTGTGAATGTGATTGTTTCTCTGATCTCTTTCCTGGTATTCTTTCTTCTAATTTTTGTTTGTATATGGAAAGACTACTGATTATCTTGTGCTAATTTTGTATATTAATATCTTGCTGAATGGTTTACTCGCTGTAGAAATTTTCTGGCAGCACCTTTAGGGTCTTTTATGCGTAAAATCATATCTTCTGCAAATAAGGATACTTTGACGTTTTCATTCCCATTTGTATCTACTTTATCTCTTTCCCTTGTATTATTGCTTTAGCTAAGACTTCAAGTAATATATTGAACAGGAAAGAGAGTAGACATCTTGTCTTGTTTCAGGTTTTAATGGAAATGCATTGAGTTATTCTCTGTTTAGCATGGTATTGTCTCTGGGTTTGTTGTGTTGTGTGTATATACATTCATGTGGCAGTGTTATAAAATATGTTAGCAAATTGTTTCTCCTTTTCCCTCAGAATCCAATTGCATTTACCTCATAGTTTAGCTTTAGAAACTTTAAAACACCTTGAGGATTTTTAGCCTATGTATGGTGTCAATATATTTCTGTAGTTATCAGGGATGATGCAGTGACTTTATGGAAAACCTAAATTTTATCACTACCAAATCAATATCCACATAATCTTTTCTAATAAGAATTATAATTGCTTAAATAAAGAGGAGTTATTTATTTTCATAAGAAATCATTTTCCTTATCTACAAGATAGAACTGATATTTTCCTCCTACTTTCTCTAAATTTGTCTGTTTTATTATAAATAAAACTTTTGTCTATCTTTTTGCTAGATTAGAACTCAGTAAGAATCATCCCTCAAATATTTCTTCTGTGACTATTATTATAGTGCTTAAATTGTCCATGATATCTCTCTATGTGAGTTATTGAATGTATGCTTTCTGAACAGGATGAAACTTTTGAAGACTTTACTGCAGGCCTCCAAAGTAACAGAAGTGGATCTAACTAGGGAGCTGGTTAGAAATGCAGAGTTGGCAGCTCCAATCCACCCCTACTGAATGAGAATATGTACTTTATTGATTTTCTAAGTCAATCATATGCACATTAAAGTCTAAAATGCATTTATCTGAGTGGCTCTTTAAGGAAAAGACATCTTTGGGCATCCAAAAGTGGTTTGAGTCTCTGTAGGAAAGTATTATAGTGAATGATGTTGAACATTCATATGAGAGCAGAAAAACAAAAAGAGAGGCCCAAAGTAGGATTCCAATAGGGACATGAAATTCATTTCATAATTCTAAGGAAATATGTCCTTTATGACAGAGAGAGTTAATAATCTAAAGAAACAAAACAAAGGAAGATAGATAGAGGATGAATGTGTTGCATAGCATCAATTCTATGGGAACTAATTTTCGTTTTTAATTAAAACATTATCAGTTCCAAAGAACAATCTCTTCTAGGCTAGGAAAACTTCACAGAGGCCTAGTAATTATAGGCAAATTTACATGTTCGTTCATTTTTAATCATAGAAAACATAAAATATAATTTCTAGTACATAAATCTAGGATGCATTCTTCTCTAAAACTTTGTTTCTGAAAGCTAATTGGCTTTGAAGCCAAATTTATTAAAACACTTGAGTTCACTGGTGCATGAGGAACTTACTAGGCACCTCATCCCTGAAGATGATTCTCCCGACCCCAGTAGCCATCAGCTATCAATCGCTCCTCTCATAGGCATGTAGCTTCATGAGTCCCTCCCTCACCTATGCTGCAATTTTGGGTGGGTTGAGCTCATGCTAGTCTTGTGCAGGCAACCACAATCAGTATGAGTTCACGAGTGTAACAGCCCAGTTGTATCCAGAAAGCACTGTTTTTAGCAGTCTTCCTGCATCTGTGGCTCTTACAATCTTTCTAGCCCATCTTCAGTGATGCTCCCTGAGCCTTGCAGTGAGAGAGGGTATCATATCGATGCCTTGTTTAGGGCTGACTCCATAGCCACTTATTGTCTGTACTTGAACTAGTTGTGAATCTCTGTATTAAGCACCATTCATGGTACTAAGACACTTCTCTGATGAAGACTGAGAGGTACACTAATCTATGAGTACAGAGATAGGTACTTAACAGGAGGTTTGATACTATATCCATTTCTATACCCACACATATACAGGAAACACCAGTTGGACTCAATGGGTTTTAAAAAAGATGACATGAGAGGAAGGCTGTCTGTCTGATGAGTTTATATTCATACTCAGATGCCACGGAACTCAGAAAGTAAGGGACTGTGACCAGTAATAGTCATATATATAGAGATTAGAAATGCATGTGAAAACGTCTCAATGTCAATTGCCTTAAAATGAATTTTTCTGATGGCCATCAGGCAATAGAGAGATGCATAACTGGTCAAATTGTTGAAAATAAGAGACTCAGTGCTCAATACTTAAATAGACATCTATAGAAACTGCAGCACCATTAGCACCAAGGCTCAGACAACATTTTGGAAGAGGAGGCAGAATGAATGCAAGAGCCAGATGATGGGGAGGAGTGCTGTGAAACGCTGTCTTCTGGACATGACATGGAAGCACTAACTGGACTTAGTGGGTTATCAAAAAGAGCAAACATGAACCTGGGAGGGGGCATGTTATAAAGGACATAGTGGGAAGGAAATAGAGGTGGATATGATCATATTTCATTGTATGCATGTATGAAATTATCAAGAATAAAGAATATCATAATTAAAAAAAGATGACATGAAGTTAGCAGACAGGGAAGGGGTGTTCGGAGGAATGGGATAGTGGGGGAGATGAATATGATCAAAATACATTGTATACATATATGAAATTCTAAAAGAATGAATAAAATGTGTTTAAAACATAACTGATTTCCATATTAGCATGGAAGGGGAAAGGATTCATGAGCTCCTATCCCTTAATGAGGAGCTGTGGACAGTTGTTGGCTTCTTGGGGCGGAAATGTCAGTTTTCTTTCAGGGTGTGGCCTCTGTAAAGACAAATCAAGATGTATGATATACTATTCAGAAAGATAGGATGTGATAATATTAGAGGAAAGAAGTCTAGGAAACAAGCTAGATGAAAGATGACTATAAAATTCAAATTCAGTTGACTGAGAGTACCATTAAGCCAACATAAGTAAAACATAATTGAATCTCTGTGTGTCTTAATGAAAAGAAAACCTTATATAAGTATTTTCAGACACCTTGAATTTATATTAAATTTCCTTGTTACATAGTAGCTTCTTAGTACCGGGTATCTTTCCTTGTAGTGCATTTATTTTTTGTTTTTTGAGGCAGAAACTTCCTATACTTGGCCTGGAACACAAATATAGACCAGGCTGGCCTCAGTCTCTCAGATATTTGCCTGTCTCTTCCTCCCAAGTGCTTGGATTAAAGGTGTGCAACACCATGTCTGACCCAAAATCAGTTTTTGTTTTATGCATATGAGTGTTTTTCCTGCATGTATATAAGTGCACCTGTGTTGCATGCAGTGCCAGAGGAGGCCAGAAAAGTGTCAGATCCCCTAGAATTAAAGTTACAGATTGCTTTTAGTTACTGTGTGGGTTCTGAAAACCAAATCTTGGTTCTGTGCAAGAGTATTCAGTGCTCTTAATTGCTGAACCATCTCTCCAGCCACCACGAAGCACATTTTTAAGTGTAATTTTATATTAATTTATATTTTCAGAAATTTTGTTAATATCTGTGTGCCCTACTAGATAGTAAATGTCATGGGAATTTCCAAAGTACCAGGTACATCAGATACATAAATTATATTTTCTGTTGATTCAATTTTTTCTATTTGAATTGACACATGAATAAATTTCAAAACATCACTCCTTGCTGAGGAACTATTGGCAGTGATGGCTGCTGGGGTCAGAGTCAGTTTTCTTCAGGGTTGCGTGCGGCACCGGGCATGTCATCAGTGCTCCAATGGGTGATTCTACACCTGTGTGCATTTGGGCAACAACAGTTGGACTCCACAGATTAATAAAAGAAAAGAGAAGAGACATGAAGTTATGCATTTGGGAGAGTGATAAGGTGAGGGTGGTCTGGGAGAAAATAGAAGGGAGAGTATGGTGCATGATAAAAATATGTTTTATACATGTATTATATTCTCAAAGAATAAGTAAGAAATATATTTTCGAAAAAGTTAAATATTTTATTATATATCACTAGGAAAATACTTTCACGAAAACCTTCTATGATAACTGTATGTATTTCAAAGTACATAATTATGCATTTTCTATGACATTAGTGGGATAAAAATTGAAATACAATTTTTGGTGAGTCTGCATAAGGATATATGTATTTATTTGAACAAAAATTGAAACATTTCATGAACTATCCAATTATTTGCTCAATGTAAGCATGTACACATATTGACTAAAATTGTTTTCATAAATCAAGATCATAATATATGATTTCATGCAAATTTTAGAAATTAAGGTTGTTCTTTGTTAAATGATAAGGTTATGAGTCTGTAACAATTGTGCCTTATCCAAGACAAATGAAAATTACTCAAAGGAATTTTACAGAGTGAAAGGTTTTTGTTGTTGTCTTTGTTGTTCAGGGTCTATTCCATCCTGTGTTTCACTGTTAAAGAGGCATCATAATTCTTCTGTATTATTTCATTCTAAGGAGATGGAAGCTACTGGAAATAATAGATTGGTGAAGACCTTAAATCTAGCTAGTGACAGAGCTAGACAATGAGAGAGATAGGGCGAATACTTATCAAGTGTGCCTTAATAAATATTACATGACAGTATTTTAAGTCTGTTCATATTTCAGAATGGCAATACCAAATATTGAAGCTCATGATAATTCACTTTCATATGTCATATAACTGGTTGTGGAGTGATGATATATTTGATTGAAACTATGTTTGTTTAATTATAGCATGCTATATTATAATTCTCCTAATTTTTCAATACAGTGTTTCATTCCGTACTGACATCTTTGTGGTTAATACAGAACTATTTCAGGAAAATGAATTTGTTATCCAAATGGTAGGTATTTCCCAAATTATAGGATTTTTTGGAAGGTAGAGGAGGTCATGAAGGTACAATTTGAGGGGCATGTAGCACTGACTGACGAAATAGGTCCAAAAAGGTAGTTACAGACAGACCAAGTATAATAAGAGTCCTCATACAATCTAGGAAGAGGACTAAGAATTGGCAAGTCAATCAGAAAAGAGAATCTTGAGATCAACAAAGAAGACTTGTCTTCTTTGTAATTTTTCTCTTTCCCCAGATTCTTTTTATGCAATGGTGATGTATACATAACAAGAATGTCATCACTGTAACTATTTTAAAGTGTTCAATTCAGGAGCATTGAGTACAATCACACAGTTATTCAGCAAACACCACTGGGTCAAGTGAACTACTTTTCCAGTTGACAAAATCACCCATTTTGAGCCATTTTGGTCAATAACTCTTAGCTCATCTCCTTGTCCTAAACAAATAACTCAGTTATCCCTGGCTAAGAGATTAGGCCAGGTTAAAGGTTTACTCCTGAGCTAAAAGCTAAAAGTTCACCACGCTTTTAGCTCTTAGAAAGAAAACATTATGGCCAATAAATTACTGGATGGGCATTGATAACCTTGAGTAAAAGTTTAAGAATCCTTCTGGTGCCAACTAACAGACTAAATGCCCTGTTTCTTTGTACCCTAAATCTTTGTATGTGACTGCCATATCCCATGTGACTGCTAGTTCCTTGGGATGTATAAAAACCACCTGAATTCTAAAATAAATCGTCCTGTTGGGAAGACACAGGTCCCAGAGTTTATGACTCTGTTGCCGATCAGACCCTCTGTCCCGAAGTCAGCAGGTCCCCCACTAAGCAAAGCAAACCTGAGTCCCAACAGTCCTGGGACCCTGCTCTTGTGATTCTATGGCAATCAGGTTTCAGTATACACAAGTCCCATGCAAATTCAGGCAGACAAAACCCCAGCATAGAATAGGGAAAATGAACAGCTGACCCCAATCTTATCTGAAGAAATATTGGCAACTGATTGCTGATTGTGGCTAGGTGAGTAAGAACTGATCTTCCTAAAACAAGGGACTCTATATAGCCTAATTAGACCTCAGTGGATGGACTGCACTGGGGAATGGCTGAAGACACTGGCTTGACACAGTTGGCCTTAACAAGGATGACAGAGTATATGGGCTCCAGTGGGGGGGGGGGCAATGGGAGTCTGCCATTGGGGATGGGGGTATAAAGATGATTAAGATTTTTGAGATGTTCTGTATGAAGTACTCAAAAGCTAAATAAAAACAAATTAAAACAATAAATAAAT